>NC_134478.1:41071298-41189083 GCF_964194025.1 Convolutriloba macropyga | reverse complement strand
GTCGATTTTTAACAATTTTTACCAGCAAAAAGTTGTACGATTTGCTTGATTAATCTAGTCGTTATTTAATTAGAGAGATCCAAATAAAAACATAAACAATTGACACAGGACAAATTGCTCTTGAACGACAGGTGGTCCAAAGTATTTCACCGACTGTAACCTTGATATACTTTTTATTATCGATAGCAAAACATTGGAAAAGAGAGTGATTTGAAAAATGCGGACGGAAACATTCACCACTCGACTACCCGGATCTTGTGATTTCCTATGCTACAATTGCATTCATTTAGCAACAACTTTACATCGGAGTGAGAATGATTGAGATCACTCAAAAATGAAGAAAACAAGCGTGAAAAATCACTTGAGAAGTTGAAAGAACGTATTTGCGAACAACAGCGCAAAATTATGCATAAACAAGGCACACACGTTTACAATAATTGCTTCAAACTTCGTACGAGACCAATTATAAAATATGCAATTAAAATTTTCGAAAGGTTCTTTTCATTTCTTTAGAGAAAACTAACACTATTGAAAGATGAAATATTTAGCAGCTCAAACTAAATTGGCAATTTTATCTTTTTTACCAAATAAAATCTGAGATTTTAAATTTGACTTCTCGAATGAAAATAACATAGTTGTTGGAATAATTAATTTGGCCATTTGGCCAAATAATAATAATAATATTAAATTTGTGCGCGATTTAAATATAATATTTTTGATGAACATTTAACCATTTGATTATATTTAACAATTTGGTTGCATTTTTAATTTACTTGTTTCTGGAAAAAGTGTTCCGACTGACTCTGGCTTACCGATGTCATGGCTAGAGAAGGTGGGCGGAGACACAGTCTGTCTGCTATCCCTCGCTGAACCCATCCCACCAGGTGAGGGGGAGTTGCACGTGATATGATTGCCCATGAGTGCCGAAGTGCCCATTAGACTGCTCACCAGGGTGTCTGTAGTTGTGCTGCCCCCAGTTGAGCCCCATTTCTGAGGGGAGGGGAGGAAAGCTGACGCGGGTGATAGAAGGGGGGAGTCGGATGCACTTGACGGGGACGAAGGAGGTTTGAGACCAGACTGTTTTAGCTGAAACATTGAAACAGTGTTTGTTGCATAGTATTTAACCTTATTTTTACTTTTCAAAAAACTATAAACGCTTGAGAAAAATTAAGCTTTAAATGCTAAATGTTAATTGTTTTTGAGCACCTTAGTTTTTCAGAAAATATTCCTGATTTATGGGGGAAAAGTTCTAGATTTTGATTTAATTTTTCAAATATCTTAGAAAATTACAAGTTAAATAACTCACGTTCCAAAATTTTAGTCCAGCATTTACCCGTGTCACATTTTTTTAATTTCAAGTTTAGAACGTTGAATAACGGAAAATCCGCAAAAAAATTATGTTTTGAAGATTTGCAAACCTTTGACTGCAAATTGGTGACATGAGAGTTCAAGTTCAGCTGGTTTTGCAAACTTGAAGCGTAAGTCAGCTGCAACATAGCGGCTGCAGCAGCTTGTGTGGCGGCATTCATGCTTGTCTGAGAAGAACTGCTGTTCAAACCCATACCGCCCAGGCCCAGACTCGAGAGGTCTGCCGAACCCGGGTTGCTCAAGGCTCTCAACATAGCTGTCATTGCGTTAGTATTGCTATTAACATTTAATGGTCCCACTTGTTTATTACTCAAGGAATCCTTTTTAGATGCCGTGGAATCGAAAGAACCAGGAATCATTGAGGTCAACTTTGAGAGTGTTGAAGTTACTGATTCGGTACTGTTTGTTTTTCCATTGTTTATGTCCAGAGATGAGGCGCTGGTTCGAGCCGCGCTCGCGGCCAAAAGTTGCAGAGCGAGGTTTGAATCCTCTGGCTTTGTTTGTGGGTTCATAGAGGCCAAAAGTCCAGGAGTTGCAAAGGTGGATGCCAAAGCAGTCGGATTCGAGTACAGAGATGTTAAATAATGCATAGCTGCGGTTGCTAAATTGTTATTTGTGTTTTGTGGTGTTCCGCAAGGTACACTTTGATTATTGGGTGACTGTTTCGTAGCTTGAGGCGTGACAGTTTTGATGTTTTCGGTTTCATGTGACGGTTTATCACTTGGCGATAGCTGGAAAAGAAAATATTATGATCGAAAGAAAACCGTGAGCTACATATCAAATAAAAGGTGTCTGCAACTGATTATGTTTTCACATTTCCAAAACTTACATTTCCAAAATAACACTCAACTAGTTGTCTGTTTTTTTTTAATCTCTTGGCTATAAAAATTGACCACCTGGACCTATTTCTTTCCGTAAGGAGTTCAGTTTTTTTGCCAAACGTATAAAAATTTTCATTGGATATGACTTAACAAAACTTTAAATAAAATAATCCACAAGACTTTCTATTGAAGCGCAAATGCACAGGAATTTTATACGAACATTGTCAAAACCTATACGCAATCTAGCATTTGTGCTCGAGCAAGATTTGATGACTTGATGGCTGCGCAGAAAATAGCTATTAAATGTGCGCAAGAAACAGCCAAATTGTTCTAACCTCCTTTTTAGGTGACGTGGTGTCCTTTGCAATTAGCGAACTGGGCGGAATAATTGGGAGAAAGTTGGCACACTGCTTTAACAGTTCAATCTCACTGACCGGATTTGAGTCAGTTTTGCAGTCCAGTTTCAAAATTTGTTCCAATTTGTTTTTGTCATCTAATTTGTCCACTGGTTCTTTATCGGTACGTTTGGACGTGCAGTTCACAGGTGGAGTTTGTTTGGACTGTTCTGTCATTTCAAAGGTTGCTTTACTCTCTCTCGCTTCGGGTTTGAAAGATTCTAGAATTTTCTCTGAGGAATCAACTTGTTCCATAAACTCCTCGAAACTCGTAGACATAACCCTGAAAATTGACAATCGGTAAATTTATTTTTTTTTCTCGATTCTGGAATTCAGTAATGTTTCACACGAGCAAAAAATTTGAAATTCGATTTAATTTTATCTTTATATTATTTTAACCACCAAAGCTTTATAATTATTTACCGCTAGAGCACGTTAAATTTCAATTAGTACAAACTCTGTAGTTCAAAAAGTCTTGTGTCTCTGTTATAGGACTTGATTTCTCTAAAGTAAGTTTTTTTTCAAAAAATAGGGATTGAAATTTGCACAACAAAAACAAAACTTTGAAAAATAAGGGATCAATTGTTCAAAAATACCAATTCAAAAACCAAATGTTGGCAACTTTTTATGTTGCTCTGCGTATAATAGAAAGTAAACAAGAATCAGCATTGAACAGTTAGGGTAAAAGGAAAAATATTTGATGAGTTGTTCACGCCCGATAATAGTCGATGATTTCAATAATTTCGAGAAAAACACTTAAGTTTCAAGATTCAATTTAAGACTTTTTACTGTATCGATACCGTGTATTTTCAAGCTTGAAATGAGAATTCAGTACCTCTATCGGCGTAGAAATCAACCTAGAAGTTCACCTCATTTTGAGGAAAAAGAGGGACAACTCAATTCCAATTAAAATGGACGGTAATTAGTGGGACAAAAGTAGTTGGAGTGGAGAAGGAGGCGTTCAGTTGGGATTGGACAATATGAAAGCCATAGCTATGGACAGGAAACAATAGGACTGTTTGGAATACTTTTAATCAATGAATCCCAAATAAGCAGAATTGAATTTGTTGCTTTGGTGGATACTGTTGTACACAACTATAGAAGCAATTAAAAGAAAAGAAAAATAAAGTAAAAAAAAGAAAATACAAAAACGCGAGTGTGAAAAGTCTTCATACGAGATAAGAATTGAGGGAAAAAGTGTTGTCGAATCTGTGTACTGAGTTAAACTATGGGTATGGACTAAGTATGGTCTTCTATGGTCTCGGTTGATTCTTTTTATAGGCTATGGAATGTTTTCACTTTAATACTTTGTTCAGAGGTCCACTTTTCTCGCTTTCCTTCAATTGTTTAATTTCGCAGTTTCACTTCTTTGGGAAACAAAATAAAATTGCATTGTTAATAGAATAGTTGCTATAAGAATGAATCAACAATTGGCGAAATTTTTAAAAGAGGAAATAGCCCCTCAATACAATAATGCAGCTTAATATCAATACATCATTAGTCCTCATGAGAGAAAATTGTTGAGAAATTGAAAAAAAGTATTGAAAATTTGTATTTTCTTCAGCACACTGATTTATTTCCTCCATTTATGGGCAAAGTAAGTGCTTATTACAGGGGCGCTATGTTTGACTGATTCTCGCAGAAATGACTTCTTTGATGAAGATGAAATTGGAAAAGTGTGGGGGGAAAGAAGATAAAAAATAAAAATATTGGGAAACAAAAGAAAGTTGAGAAAGTCAATTTCGTGGAGCGGAAACAGTTTTTATGTTCACTCACTCAATTTTCAAGGCTTGTTTTTGTTTTCTAACTTGCTCCTAAGATGAAATTTGTTGTTTTGCCATTCGAACCTATTCTAAAGCCCATCCTGTTTTTTCAAACTTACTTCAATTCAATTTGTTCACTCTTTCAATTTATCCTTTCTTTTTTGTTCACAACACAACTACTCTTGACACACGCAAAGGGAGAGTACTTTTGTTGGGAAGTCTTTTCCTCACCCCTTCCTTTGTTTAAAACCTTAGGCACTGAAGTTACGTTGGTCAATTTTAAATGAACACAGCGATGACGAAACACCTAATGATAATTACTGCTGTACGTATGAATTCTCAAAACAAAAATAAACAAGATCGACGGGGGTGAAGTGCTTATTGGTTCAAAATTTATTTGTGTTTGCACGCCAATGCTCTTCCAAACCTATTTAAAATATGGTTTCCAAAAAAAACTGTTCGATGCAAATAGCGATTGATTAATGCTTAAAAAACGCAATGTTTCAATTGCGTTTTTGAATGAAATGATGAGTATCCAGTTAATGACAAAAAATTCTAAAATCAGTACTGCCCGCCTTACTTGGACAAAAAGCGAGAAAGTGTTTAGTTTTGAGCATTAGTTTTTGGGTTTCAAACGTAAGAAGTTGACGGTGTTGGTGTTGTTATTTTTTTACAATACAATTTTTAAAAACAATAAATACATATTTTTAATTTTTGTATGAAAATCAAATTTTTTAATTTGAGAAAATTAATGCTAACTATTTTAAAATGACAAAAGAACTTTCTTGAAGCAAACTTAATTATCAATTGTAGTCAAACGCAAGTCAGGTAAAATAAGTGACTTGTCAAGTAAAGGGCAAAAAAAATTGACAAGATTGATGACTAATTAAAAAAATCCAATCCTTAATTTGAGAAAATCATTTGACGTTTAACATTGGCAGAAACGACTTGGTTACATTTAACACTATTATCATTTGTCTCAGATTTTGATAATTACTCTGCAACACAGCCATAATATTGCAATGAAACCCAGAATAAGTGAATTAAGAAAGTGAGCAACTAAAAAACATAAAACGATCAAAGTCGGAAAAATTGTTTTCCAATGTCAAGCTGCGCAATTTAATTTAGGGGCTGTATCCTAGTTAAAATTTTCCTTATTGGTGCAAAAAGAGCCAAATGTAGGGTTCGAACCACGAATTCCTGTCCCAATCGGTCACCTGGCTAGAGATATTAACCACTTGGCTATCAGAGCCTTGTCATCTACTTTCTATCAATGGGTTTTGTTTGAAAAACGACAAACTTTATTTCTGAGTGAGAGCAATTGAAACCACTCAAAAATCAAATCAAAGTGCGTGAAAAAATCAATAGAGAAGTCATAGATTATTCTAGAAGAAAAGAACAAAACGGAGTGCAGAAATGACAGACTTTTGACCCTGATAAAAAGTTCAAATGCAATTTGTTATTTGAGTAATGAAATTGTTGCTTATGGCGTTTTTCATTTCTTCGAATTTTTTTTAATAGTGGTTTTACGGAAGTATATTTTTTATGTTTGAAAAAATATTTTAAAATTTACGCAAAGTTTTACTCTCAGAAAAATTTGAATTTTGGCTTGTAATTAAAAGTCATTGAAATGCGGCCCAGTTTTTCTTGATCAGCTTTGAGAATTTAAATCCCTTTTTTAAAATCAATGGAATGATAATAAGTGTTTTCCCATGTGCACTGTAATCAACGGGTAACCACAAAATTTTTTGCCTCTGAAATAAGTCAACTTTTTTTTAGAGAAGAATGTGTTGCGCTTAATTGACAGAAATATGTTGTTTTTGAAAAACGATCAAAAGATATTACGTAAAAACCGTTTTTGTTGGTTTGTTGTCTTATTACTCACTGGTCTTGGTTATAGGTAAGTCGCGAGCAGGTAGGTTCACGGTATGGTTAGCTTGGGAAAATAAACAATTGGAAAATGAAGTAAGAGGAAAACAAAAACCAAGACAAATATGAAAATAACAGTAATGTGAAGGAGATGGATACAGTTATAGATTGATAGAGGGAAAGACAGAGAGAGTAAGTTGATAGGTAGATAGAAACCAACTGCCTTGCAAAGCAATAAAATACTTTGACCCATAAAAGAGTTTTTGTTCAGCATCAAGGAAGTTTCTCTACTTGACTGATCTTTACAAAAAGTAACTTATTGTGTCTTTATCAATTAATCACTGAACAAAACACCTGCAACGCTACTCAACTACTATACACTATACTCTATATCACACTATATACATTTACAATATAATAGTACACTACTAGTACTATTTATTGTATAAGTCAGAGCAGAAAAGGTGAAAAAGAAAACTTTTAGCCTAGCAAGATACTTTGCTCTTTTCCCATAATACACTCTGCGTATATTAATTCACAGCAGATCTATAAATTTTCATATATTTCTCCATTTTCAGTGCCTTGAATTTTGAAATCAGGAAACAGAAATAAAGAAAGGGAATAAAGGAAAAGAAACTTCACAGCCAGAAATTTTGAGCTGCAAAAAGGTGAAATTATCATCAACGTCTAGTAATCCTTTGTTTGCAGTCTAAGCTTAACGTCGCTTGACTAGTTTTAGGCAGATGTAAATTAAAACTAGTATACTTTGTTTCCAATTTTTATGTCTTTCTCCCTCTTGATTTTGTGATTTTTTGACTCGCACAGAATTGTTGTCCCCCGCATTGTTGATATTGTTGTTGTTGTTGATGTTATCGATTGGGAATCTGTTCAGATTGATATTCTTACGGGGAATACAATAAAAGAATAAAACCATCACGCACCTTTCAAGGCAATAAAACTATTTTCATATCAACGCTTGTTTGTTTGTTTGCTTTTTCGCTCTCAAAAACTATACCTAGCTCTGTTGATGTTAATATGAATACACCATACATACTAACGTATATTAGAACCTGGTCGTGATGACTTTTTACTTGTATTATGTTTCTCTTTTCAAGTTTTCTTTTGCACCTGCTATTTTAGGGATTTGAGAAATATCACTGACTTTACACAAAGAGACGTGAAAAAACAGCATGACGTGAAACAAAAAGTGAACAATTTTGTTTTTTGTTTCCTCGAGACCAAACAATAACATTGTTTTCAACATTGTGTACGCTGTGAACAAACTAATCATAACCTGATGAAAATAATAACAAACTAGGAAATTCTTTATTGCAATCAGCTCACTTCAGAAAGCATAGAACTACTTAACCTCTAATTTAGAGAAGGGGGGGTTGGGGTCACATCAATTTGAGTTTCGAGGAAAGTTGGAGCTGGAGGAGGGGGTATCCATCAATACACTTTGTTTTTATATTTATTAACTCTAATCTGTTAACACTAATATTAGTTAAAGAAAAATCAACTTACGTGAAAATATTTCTGTCCATTTTATTCGTTGTAGTTAACTCAAATAATCGGTTGAACTTGAATTTTTTTATCACTATTAAAACTCTGTGTTGGTGTTCAAAACTTCTCGAACAAAGTTTTGTATGAACTTCAAACTTCTGAATCTCAAAAATAGAACGTGTTTATATTATTCACGAAGAAAAGAATAAATCGTGTGAATGTTGAGAACTTTACGCTCATTTGCAAAGTTTGAAAACTTTTGAAAAGTTTTATCTGAGTAAAGTTTTTAGACGAATAATAAAATATATTTAGATCGAAGTTTGCGTCAATATCAACACAAGTTGTAATTTATAAATAAAAAACGTTTACAAAAGTTTTTGTTTATGAAAAATTAACTGAGTTTAAAGAGGTTCAATGAATAATAATTTACTGCCACGAAATGGAGCTTAAAACTTAAACAGTTGCTTTTTAAGTGCGTGACACAAACTTTTTGATATTTAGCACAAATTGTTATTTATTAAATAAAAGATAACTTTTAATTCCAAGCCAAAACTGGTTAAAGCAAATTACATTGAACAAACATTTAAAAAGCTAAGTTAGCTGTGGTTGCCTATATTAAAAGTTGAAAAGTTTTTATTAAAAATCAAATTTTGTAAACAGCACTAACACATGACACGTGAATGATTTGGCTAATATTCCCCCGATTGCTTTTTCAAGTTTTATCCTTTTGTAGAATTTATTCCAAAAAGGAGTTTTAATTAAACTGGAACTAAACGTTAAATTTATTGAAAGTGAATATAGCATTGTTAGCTTTGAGTTTACTTGGTCAACAAACTTTTTTATTTGATACAATATGGCGTTGAAGTTTTAAATTTACGGAACAAGTTTTAAACAAGACTCGCCTTTCGAACCAAAAGTAAATTTACGCAAACTTTTAGATGAAAGGAAAACACACAACACAGCATAATGTCCCCTTTTCGCCACGCGACTGAAAATACTTCTTTCTTCAAATAAGCTGCTTAGTTTCAAAAATGACAAAAAGTTAATTGACAAAAATATTTTTAACAACCCAACAAAAATGAAATTAATGAATGAGCAATATTTTTCTTCGAGTTTTAGAGTGAATTGCAGGCTGTTTTGTGAATTAATTTGAATTAATTAATCGTGGTTATAACTTTAATTTAGTTTAATTAGTGGGTTAGTGTTAGTGAACTGTGAACTGATACCAGATCCAGATCGCTCTATATTAAGTAATTAGTTTACCCCCCCCCCCCCCCCCTCCCGCCTTTTTCTGTTTAAGCCTTAAGGAATCTTACCATTATTAGTGCGACCAGTTTGGGTTTCAGTTAAACTTTTTCAAGAGTAAGTAGAAGTAAACAGTTTTGACGACGTGTGCAGAGAGAGAAAATAGGCGAAGAGAAGAGATTGAGTGAGTGAGTGAGCAAGTAAATTAATCACAGGATGTGAAGGGAAAAGTTTTCAGGAAAAGGTGGCACTTTAGAGAGAATGCAGTTGACATCACAATTGTGTGCTTGACAAAAGTCGATATCACTCAACCACTACTAGTACTAACTACTCATACTACTTATACTTCTATTATTTCTACTATCAATACTAGTAGCCTTCCCCCTACTTCTGCATCATGGAAAAGTATATTTTTATCCAGCAGACTTTATAAACTTAAAAATCCACCCCTATTTCCAAACATTTCTAATTGATGTTACGAGTGACTTGTACTAACGATAATGACGTTGATACATGTCATATTGTCTATGTGGCTTGAACAGGTAGAAAATAGTTTGCGGTCTCTTTTTTAAAAAGTCAGTAGAACGAACAAAAACAGAGGGTTACTCATTATGCAAAAAAAAATTTGGCTCATTTTAACATATGATGACATTTGAAATATTCGAAAGCTGAAATTTGAAAATCAACCAACTGATTCGAAAAACTAAGATTGAAATTTTGTTTTTCAAAGATTTTACAGGAAATCAATTCCAGGATAGTTGGATGAACTTGATTATTTATCGAGGACAAGGAAATAAGCTGAGCAGCGTCGTTTGATTTAGTTTAGAACGCTGCCTTATTAAACAAAATAGGCGAAAGGGGTCTAGGGGGAGGGGATAGTACTTTCAAGAAAGACTTTTAGGAGAGGCGGCAGGTATTCTAAATTAAATACTTTCGGTGACAGCCCTCATTTTATTTTATAAATCACCCTTCTAAGCAGGTGAATTCAATAACTTATTCATAGTTCACTTGATACGCTCAAATTGTTGCAAAGAAATTTAAATTAAAAGCGGATCAGCTATTTTTCATTGCTTCTTCTTGCACCTTGATGAAAAATTAAAACAAATTTATTGATTTTCCACTCTTTTCTTACTGCGCATAAAGTTATAAAATTGAGGCCACTCAATAAAGAAACTTCAGCTGAAGTTGAAATGTTCATTTTTAAGGAAAAGCGCTTCAAAGTACTTTTAAAAAAGCAGTGAAAAGCTTTTCATGCATAAATCATTTAAACCGAGTGCTAATCCTGGAAACAAAAGCTCAAAAGTCAAACCTTTTACAAACTTTTGAAGATGATGTAATGTACAAAAATCCAAATAAACTTGAGCTTTTCAAGTATTTAGTTAAGTACAACTTTCTCTAAATTTTGAGATTTGCGTGTCAATAATTTTTGTTTTTAAAAGCTTTTGAAGAAATTTGCGATAAAGTGTGTTTTTGGAGTGTGTTATTAAAGTAAATGGATTTTGTTAATGGCGATGCGAAGAGTATAAGTTGTTAGTATATATTTGAGAGAAGTGAAAAGTAAATGGACATTAAACATTGACAATAGCTGAGGAAAGTTAGTTTAAAAATTGACATTTCTCAATTTGGTAAATTGACAAAAATTGCTTCCATCTCTCGCCCGATTTTCTCACTTTGTGATTTTTCCCACTTTCTTCACCCACTTTCCCTCAATTGACAAAATTTGGGGAGAATTGGGATAACAAATTGTTGTTGTTGTTTTTGCAATCTTAGTTCAAAGCACTTAGTTGTTGATCAACTTAAGACCAAACAGTTATTCAGTCGCTTTTTTGTTTTCGTTTCTCAAAATTACATTAAAAGTATTTCACGCAGCACCCCTGCTTATTTTCGGCAGAAGTGCGTGAAAAGAAAAGTACTTGTTTTAAGCTTGGCCTGTCAATATTGTACACTTTCAATCAATTGGTTTTCCTTCACAATTTGTTCACAAAAAACAAATCAAGTAGTGACAAAACCGCCACAAATTAAGTCTCTCGAGAAAAGTAAAACCCATTATGAAAACTCCTAGAAATATTAAAGAAAACTAATGAAGCGAAGAGTGAAAAATGGGTGACGCAAATTGAATTTTCTTTACCTTTTGTTTTAAATGGAACAATTTTACCTGCTTCTGAATTGTTTAAACTTTTCGGCTCAAATGATTTTTTAGATTAAAAACACTCTAAATGGTAGAAACTACAGCTGAAATAACAACTTGTCAAAGAAATAAAGAGCCTGAGAGAGCATAGTTTGTCATAAGCTGCATATTCTACACAAAAATCTATTTTATACAATTGAGTGATAATTTGATAATTTAAACCACCGACTAACGTTGGGCGAATTGCTCTCAATTGACCGGCAACTGGTCACGGCGTTCATTGAAGGGGGGGGTTGAGAGGGGGTCTCGGTGGGGGACCAAGCCTGCGGGGTTAAGGATGGAATGCGACGAGGATGGGGAGCGTAAGGCGTTATGCTCTATTATAGCTGCTCTGCAACTTAAAATCTTCCGGGCTTCACTTTCTATCCAGTTTTTGAGGAAAAAAATTAAAATCGTCGGAAAAAATCTGTCAGGCAAAATCTCACATAAAAAACACCACAGGACCAATATAATTGCTACCTACTAAAATAATTTCTTTCAACTAATTTCAACAAAAATTAATAAAAAAGGATAGATGACGTGCATTTGGTTTCTGAACTTTTCCTTTGTTTGATAGCACTCGGCGAATTAATTGAAACCCAACACATGACACCATAATTTTACTCAATAAATATTTCAGTTTTCAAATTATTTTCTTAAGGTAATTTTTTAAACTTGAAAAACGAATCATATCTGTAACTGAAAGTTGTTTTTGAAAGAACCTATTTTTTTTTGACAAAAAATCTATTTTGTTCGAGATTTCTTATACGTCTAATACGTCTGAAACAAAATTAATTTTTTTAATTGACTAAATTTTAACAAAAATAAAAAATTCTCCGTGGTTTTAACGTAGTTTCTTACAATGTTCAAAAAGGGTTCGAAATAACAACTCGACTCCGGATTGTTCTGTTTTTAACAATGCTGAAAACTTTACTGTTTTCACTGCTAACAGTTTATTGATTGAGTCATAGCATTGAGACCAAAAACCAGCATTCTCTAATCAATGACTGTCGAAATATCCTACGTGGCAAGAATTTTTTGCAGGCGCTTACGTTCAAAAAAGTACGCAAATTCTTTCATATTTTTTGTTTTCAAAGTCACAATGATTGAAGAGCATCTATTTTTGTTTTATGATTGAAGTATTTATAATAAGAGTTACCATGCAAATCGTGCGTTTATTTCTCTGTATGATAAGCAGTGTCAATAATTTTCCAGTGATCAGAAAAAAGGTAAGTTTTAAAGCAAAGTTATCACACTATAAATTGAAATATTATAAAGCAGAGATAATGCTGTAAATTTTAGGTCAGCATCTTAAAGTTTATAAGAAAACGGCCAACCAGTTATTTACAGCATGTCTGTGGTAAGAAATTTTTCAGAAAATTTTGCTGATGTAAGTGTTGTAAGGATAGTGCATCACTTGTGATATTTTTAAATCACAATTATTCTTATCTTATAGCATGGTTTCATGCAAAACTTTATTCAACAAAAATTACTATCAAGGGTTGATTTATTATTTGTGGATTTTTCAGTAAAGTTTGGGTAATTTATTTTCACTAAAAATGAAACTTTTAAAATAAATACTTGTCGTTATTTTTCAAAACAAAAGTTTATTCCATTAAACTCTTGTGTATTTTTATCTAATTTTTTTTCTCAAAACGCTTTTTTTGGGACAAAAGGAAAAATCACATTTTAGTTCGAGAGCTTTATTTAGAATCCAAGCAATCTGCTTTTCAAGTAATAGCAAACTCTAAAGGAACCTTTTGATGATGCTCTTTGCTTTTTTACTTTTATTGTCGGAATGTTGCAAAACAAGTGAAGTTTATTGAAAGTTGTTTCCTGTTTTTTAAATTTTCAATTACCTAATTCTCATAGTTACCTTTAAAAATTATTTTAAAGCAAACATTTTTAAGAACATAACTGTATAAAAAATTCGGAAACGCTTGTCTACAAGGGTTTCAAAATTATCTATTGGTTTTTACAAAATGCTTTGAAAAGCAATGCGCGTTCATTTTTTGTCATTTTTGCATAGCTTTTGATATAATGGAGAACTTCAAATAATTGAATAAGTACTTTTCCGTTATGTCAGGAACTTTTTTTTTAAAAAATGACAAAATGGTAGATAAAACATTTGTGAGAGCATTTTGTGAGAAAATTTTTTGTAGTTGCCTGGCAATTGTAGACAAGTGTTTCAAGCTTTTGTAAAGAAGTTTTTTTAAAATAAAAAAGATACTATAAAAAATAATGCAAAATCTTTGGAGCAAATTTCGTGTTTTACAAATTTCACCAATTTGTCACATTTTTTGTACCAAGATTGTATCAAAAAACGAGGGAGAAGCTAGCTTGTTGACTTCTGTATTACTAAACAGTCACAAGGCATAACAAATAGCCAAAGAAATAACAAATAGATAATTTTGTTCGAAAACTTACCTGCATTCACTCAAATAACGCAGAATACCAATTGATTAATTTCTCGACAGCTGAACTTTTTTGAAGGTGAGTTGAAATCAGAACCAAAAGGAAATATCTTAACGAAAATGCAAAAGTAGTTTTTAATCTGTTTAAGCTTTTGTTGTTTTGTAAAGTAGGTGATGATAAAGTAAGCAAAGAAAGGGTAGAAAAGAACTACAAAAAAGAGGTTGCAAAAAGTGGGAGGAAAAATAATTATTTATTCATTTTTCAAAGTAGCTCTCACTTAGTTTACACTTTATTCCGCTTACCTCTCTTAATTCTCGCTCTTGCCAAACTGTTGAGCACAACACTCACTGTGGAAGTATTCAGGAAAAGTACAAGATGAAAGTGAGATGAAATGTAAACAAAACAAAACAACACAACAATTACGGGTACAAATAATAAACAAAGTACCCAATGTGTCTGAGCAGAGAAGAAAAGGAAGAATAAGGAAAGAAAAAGGAAAAGTGAGGGGGAATAAATGGGTTTAAAAGTGACTAACTACTTGTTGATCACAAGTGGCGAAAACACTTCAAAGTATAATTATGAAAAGACTTTACTTATCATTACTTACTGATTAGAGAGAGACTTTTTGATTATTATGTCAGAAAAAGCCCAAATGAGGTATTTATACACAAAAATGGTATCATTTCAACTTTTAAACGGGTGCATTTTTTAACTCTTTGAATTGTTGACAACCATGTTCACGTTTGAGAACCTGCTTTTAGTAGTGGCACCAAAAACTTGTTTTTTGAGCGTATTGTGACGACTACAAACCATGTTAAAATATGAAATTGACAAAATTTAGTATTTATACTTAAATAATATAAATAAATTATACTTCCATTTTTGATTTTAAAAGAAAAACTTAATTTTATGTGATATAAGAAATCATGACTGACCTAGCTTTTTGGTTGAAAGTTTGACATCTGAAACAATTTTTTGTAATTTATTTTAAATTAATCGATCAATTTCTTTATTAATTGTGTTTCCCCACGACTGCCTGGGGAGATGGCGCACAGAACTCTAGCAATTCTAGTCGCGACATGAATGCATGAATCGTCATCCACAGTTTCAGAGAATTAAAAACTTTGAGACCGGTAAAGCTACTCAAGAAAATTCAACAACTCAGCAACTTAATCCCCGGATTTACTTGTTTATGTTGTTTCTTAAGACAAATAGTCACGAAGTTTATTAATCAGAAAAAAAACCTTGAAAATAAAATATGGTAATATGAGAAATGAAAAAAAAGGAAGAACAGGACATGAAAATGCCAGAAAATTTGTTTGAGTGAAGATTAGAATATTCAAAAGAAATAATGATTCAAGCAAATTTTCCATTTTGTTACAGAATGTGGGCTTATGAAAATCAGATATTAAAATTAAAAACATAGCAAGACAATTCTTGCAAAAAAAATCAAAACAAAATGAATGGAAAACTGAATAATCCTCAACAGATTGAACACAAAAATAAAAAAAAAAATCGCACTGTCAAAAATTTAGTTGGACGCATAGGAATAAAGCAAAGGAAAAAATGACATAAAATGGATAGTCAAGAAAAAAAGGTCTCAAAATTACAAAAAAAAACTACCAAAATACTTAATGCTAAAAATCTTGACAATTTTTTGCGATTAATTTGGCATTGGAAACTTTTGGCATCGGTTAAAATTGAAAACTCAGAAAAGAAACGTGAAAAAATGTTCTAGCTTGTACAAAAATCAATAAACTATTATAAACGTCGAGTTAAGACCCGTTTAACAAAAAAGACTCCTAAAAAATTGCACAATTTTGGGCCCAGAAACAAAATAAAAACCTCACCTTGATATCAGGCGCCTCAAAATATTTAGCACACTGTGCACGTAAAAGACTAACAAAGTCAGTTCAGGGCTGGTAATGAACATCAATCCTTAATGAGCATTACCTGTTTATCCCGTTTTGAAATCTCAAAGTCATGGGAAAAAGTCTCAACAGGTCTTAAAAAAGACAAAGATAGAGCACCAATTAATTGAGCAACTTTACAGCTGAACAATGTCTAAGGAAAACTTTGCTGGTAAAAGAATCAGTCCTCGTTGAACCAGTTGTGCCGCTACCAATAAACTAATTTTGAAATTACACTTGCGAGTTAATTGATCTATATTATTATCATTATTAAACAAAGACCATGTACATGTTTTCGAAGCCAAATTTTGCTCTAATTTCCTAAGCATTCAAATCCTTCCAGATAAAAAAAGCTCAAAATGGTATCTTCGAAATGTACATTGTGTTATTTACAATTTTATTATTTTGCGTCAGTTACTTTGAAGAATTGTTGTAGAAAACGTTTTCGCTACTTCTGGCCTAATACATGCTAGTTTTGTGCTAGTTCTTCCGTCTTACTTTGATGGGCCGAGGAACTATTTACTCAAGAATATACTCAAGATTTGTGAACGTTAGCCTAACTTCCGTTGTTCACATTTTTTGCATTTTTTGCTCAAATCTCGACCAATTTTTGCGAAAAATATGAAAAAAAAGCTAAAAAATAGTCTCGTTGGTTTTACGTTTAAAGATCGCAGAGAGCTGATAAATTGTTCGATCTCACGCTTTTCAGCTCAAATTTGAAAAGCCAGCATCAAATCTGCCCAATTAAACCACATAAAACTGCTGACAAAAATTTTTTTTTACTCAAACATGGGCTAATGGAGCCACCGCTTCCTAAAAAAACTTTCTGCAAACATCAATTTTGCGGTTTTTCGGTAAGTTAAACCGATGTTTATGAAAATGCATAATTTATTTTTCTTGTGTTTTTCAAAAACCTGATACAATTTATTTTGGATAAATTTTAATTTTTAACAGCTGAACAGCGATTTCAAGGCAAATTTTGGTCTCATCGTTGAGTTTTGCGAAAGAATGAACAAGAATTCGGATTTTTTTTTGAGTCTATCGTTTTGAATTTCTTTTTTGAAAAAAATTAATCTCGATAGAAAAAAGTTTTTCCCAATTAAAGGCGCAATCAATAAGAGAGGCCATTACTTTCCAAAAAAGTCCAATTAAACAATTTTCTGTTTTATTAGTAGAGCTCACATTTTTTTGGCTCCAACCAATTGCTTTCCGTATTTTTTAATGAATTCACGAGGTTTTCAAGCATTTGATGTTCTTATTGTAGTCCTATGACTGAGTCTAATTAATCAAATCAGTAAATGAGTATCTAGGTAACTATTAACGAAATTATCTAATACTGATATTTAATGCTTTTTTGGTAATATAACTTGATAAGTATCCGAAATTCAACAATTATATTTGATTTTATGATTTTTTGTCAAATCAACCATATCGGCAACAATCGATATGTTTTATGTTTTAATGGTTTTTTTATCGCTCCAAAATTAATAGGATTTTAGTAGGGAGCTCGTTATCTTTTGAAAATTTATTTTGTCTTTTTTGGTTTTTTATGATAGTGAGACCAGAGTGATTTCAAATTAAACCTCAATTATCAATAACTCACTATTACAGTCAATAGGGAAGACATGGAGAATACGAATAAACTTCAGCGGAAAGCATATGATTTTTTGCAACACCTTTTGCGTAAAAGTTTCCGCGAAACTTTCAGTTCTGCCTGTACAAAGTGTTAAAATGTAGTCATTTGACCTAATCTCAAAAACGACTTGTTCAATTGTCTTCCTAAGCAGTAACAATTAAAAATATTTAGGTTTTTTCAGTTGAAAGTTTACGTAAGTTATGTCTTCCGCTTTTTAAAATTTATTTTCAAAAAAAAAGGTTATTTGAGATTTGCCAAATTCAATCTTAATTTTGCAATCTTTAAGCTTAGTCTTGCTAATGAGAAAAGTCGTATTCTCTTTCAAGTCAAATCTACTCTAGACATAACTGTTGTTTTATCATTTAAATTATTGTTTTCTGGCGTTGATACTAAGAGTTTTTATAAATTTTCTGTTTCTTTTTTGACATTTTCCAAATTTCTATCTTCTCTTTTGGTGGTCTTATCCCATCGTCATATTATTGGCAAATTTTTGACAAGTCACAAACTGAAATAATGACTTTGAACTTAGGTGAAAATAATTATAGTCAATTTTTAGGGAATAGATTTTGATCGTTTAGTCTTCGGCAGCGTTTCCTGGCAAAATTGAAAAGACTTAGTGAAATTTGCCTGTAATTGTTATTTTTGTAGACGTATGACATCCCTAAAAATGATAGTTTTCAACGGCTTTGCTGAAAGTTTTAATTGGGTTTTAAAGCGGTTGAAAAATTCGGTTGATAGCTAATTGCTTTCATGACTTTGAATTTATTTGCTTTGAAAAACCGTAAACGTATTTTCTGGACTTTGCCCTCTACTTGTTACTTATTTTAAAAACAACAAATCCCAAATCTTTACTGGTAAAATGCAAGTTCTCTGATTTATTTTCTTATAAATAATGCAATTTTGACTTTTTCACAAATTTTCCTAAAAAATGGATAGACATTAAGTTTTGGTCGTAAGTACTGCTTATCGATTTTTTAAAACTTTTTTGTCTGTTTTCTCTCTTACTCTTCTTAATGGTAATCATCATTGGCTTTCTAATGATATATTGTCCTTTTGTATAATAGCTAGAGCCTAAAGCAATTTTTTAAATGGTTAAACCAATTATTTTCGAATAATTAGTTGATTTTTGAAAGTTTTCTATCTCTTCCTCTTTCGGTGGACAATAAGTCGAAAACGTGGTTGAGCGGAGTCGGAGGAATAAGTGCGATTGAGCGTTACCGAGCCTTTTTGTTTACGTATAGACTTTTCTGTCGACAAATGATTACTTAGAATATATCTCTCCCGGATTTGTGTCTCAGAGCATTTCAGCGCTGAACTTGTAAATGCCAGAAGTAAAACCAAAATTCAGTTCTGAAACTTTTATTATCAATTGTGTTTTAACTTTCTGTATTCTCAGTTTATCCTGAATATAATAGAACTGAGGTCATTGAGTTCACTGGGGCTAATTTTATCTTGAACAGTCTGAAAATTACTCATGCTCCGAAACTATCTACCAAAACAACTTAATGTCATACTTTTGTAGATAAAAACTGCAGCAAGATTACTATAGGATAATAAACTGTTTTTATACTTAAGCCAGTTTGTTGCTACTTACCACAAATCCCACTTAGCTTCGTGGTTACGACTTGCCACGCAAGTTTACAAGTGCGCACGAGTGAGTTCGAATCGCCGATTAAGTAAATTTGTATTATAGTTTTTACTCAAAAACCAAGACCAGACAGTGTAAATTGGGACTTGAACACAGTACTGGCCACCTAAAAAACCGATTGTCTTTAGACTGATTAGCGCCGATTTGCTATACGACCAAAATCCGGATTCTTACTTCTTCTTCTTCTTTCACTGGGAATTCATTTTGTGTTAACGAACAAATCTCAACCAAAACTACTCGAAAAGAATTTTTGTTTTGACGAGCGAATTAAGTTCGTTTCAGTTTTGTTTATAGATAAGTTTGTCTATTCATCCTTTTTCAAAAAACCAACAATTTTCAGAAATCTCGATTATGTCAAGCTTTATTATTTTTTCAATTGAAAAAGTGTTAATGCGACTCAACTTTTGAACTGCATGCTTGTGGAATAGGTAAATGTAAATTTTAAACTAAGAATTTTTTCCAGTTGACTAAAAAACGGTTGACATACTTGATTAATTCCAATTGATTTGACTGATTACGGAGTATGTACTCAAATGTAATCTTGCTACTTTGTGGAGAAATTTCTCGAAATTGTCCTTGTGATAACTTCTTGGAATAGATAGCATTTTATAGGCACGACAGTTTGCTTTTCCTTGATGATTTGTCATTTTCTAAGCTTTATTGTAATGTTTGAAAATGAAATTGTTTCTCTGTTACTCATTTTTGTCCTTTGTTATGAATATATTGAAATTTCAGACCTGAATTATACATTTTATCAATCCCAAATTATTTGTTCTATGTTCAATTTGAGAAAAGGTCGATCCAAAAATTGAGGATTCGGAACATTATGCGCAAATTGGTATTACCGAGATTCTTCGTAAATACTTAAATTGTAAGTTTACAAACTCGAGGTAAAATGCTGATAAAAAGGAGGTTAATGAAACCTTTGATAAATTTTCAAACTCTTTTGGGGTTCTCTGCAAAAAAAAATGAAGACAAAAATAACGAAATGCTCCTAGCTAAACAGTGCATGTACATTGATGTCACTTTAGTCATAAGAAGGAGAAAAAAAAGTAGAAAATGCTGCTCAACTTTGGCAAAGGTGATATGACTTTGCAACAGCAAAATAATTAAGGAAAGGTTTGAAGGAAGCAAAGATCACAAAAGTATCAGAAATTTAAAGAGGGAATTATTGATGCAAATATCGGAAAATAATGGAAAACACGGAACTTGAAAGAAAGCTTTACAAGTAGTTTGCATATACTTTTTCAAGTGCGTCGAACTGCACGCCTTGAAGTTGCGGCACTCTCAAAAAAACTTGATTCAGAATTTTAATTAAAAATTGACAAAAATTGTTAACTGAATCGTTATTTCTCGCACAAATCGTTTCGCAAATTTTTCGAGTTTTTTTCTTAAGTTGAAGGTTTAATTTAATGATGTTTCACTCAGTTTAATTGATGACATTAAGTTGATTTAGGACCGGAAGATAAGAATATATGAACAAAAATGACAAATTAAAGTACAATTTTTCAAGTATAACTTATAAGCGCTTAATCAAGTCACAAAATAGTGAATAAAAAGTTATTCACTCCCTGTAGTACTTACAGCTCTTGTAGAGATGAAGCAATCATTAATTTGTTCAACTACTTTTTATTCACGCTCTCATTAGTTTCATTTTCCTCACTTTTCTAATCTGTTCAGCCGTACTTGGCGACCAATTACTAAGGAAACCTCAGACGGCTGAAGGGCCCATGTTGAAATTGTCAATTTTAGTTAGTTTAATAGTTATTACTCTTGCAGCTAACAACTCACTTGAAAATTTGATAAGTTGAGGGCTGTAAGTACTTATAAGCAGGACAAATCTACTTTGACTTGATTTAATTAGTTGATTTCACCGTTTCCAAATCTAAAGCAAACAATTTTTTGCTCTTCACTTAAGATTGGAAAATTTATTTGCGTCAATTTGTTTCAAACAGATAGTTAATGTGATATGAGTTTCGCTCCGATGGGATCATGCTGGGTTGAAATTTTCCTAAATGATAGATTGCGGTTACTACGTTCCACAAAAAAGAAACCTCGGCTAACCCATATCAAGGATAATAAAGTTTTATTCAGGACAATTTCTGTATTAATAACAAAATATACAAAAAACTTTGCGATCTTAACAGTTTTTCAATGCTTTTAGAGTTTTATGCAGAAATAAATAGTTTTTTTCCAGTGACCAGCTTGTCCTTGAATAAACAAAGTGAAAAGTTGGTGTGAAGAATTTTAAGATGGTCCAGATATATTCTCGAAAATTCCGAATAAACATTTTGTTGAAACTTTGGTTGAGCAGCACAAAAATGTGGAACGATGGACTGAAACAGTTCATTTTATGACAGCTTTGTGAAAAAACATTATGATGAAATAGATTCGGAAAACTTTTACTCAGTAGTTCCTAACATTATATCTTCAAGTAGCTGAAATTGAGTGCAGATTGGCCCGAAGAAATTTACGAATTTTGCATGATTACTTCTTGTGGCAGGATACTGCAAGCCAGCCTTCCTTCGGGTCAGGATTGCGTTTTCTTTTGTTTGTCAAAACTTTCATCTCATATTAAAAAAAGAAATCAACTGATCGAATGGCTGCAAACTTTCTCAATTTTAATTTTTATTTTAAGACAGCGTCTATAAAACCTACTACACGCAGATGGAAGTGAGGAATGAGAAGCTATCGCAATTGAATTGTGTTCGCAACTGAATTCCATTTTACGTCTTGCATTTTAACTTATAAAATAATCTTTTTGGCAAAATTTATTTTAAAGACTAGACTAAAATGGAAAAAATATTAGTTCAATTATAAAGTTTTTTTGAAAACAGAATACTTTTGCGGGTTCGGAGATAGTTGCAAGCATAACAGACCTAAAAAAATCAATGCCCGTGGATGCAGTGAATTTTTGTTCACATAAAACCAATCTTCTAAAACAAATGAAATTTTTCATGGTTTTGCAAAAATCGAATTTCACGATTTGCTCTGCAGCAAATTCAACAGTTGCATTATTTTAATTAAAAAAACTAAAAATCTAGGTTTTGAATTCAAAAATCACCTGCTGAATCATTTTCGATTCAAATTAACAATTTTATTTGGGAGTTAGGAATTTTATTTTTCACGGTTAAGTCTGATCGATTTATTAGACCAAATAAAAACCCTTGAAAACTGAATTGAGTGTTGAAAGAAATTTTAAAACGCTTGAGTTGTCTAGTAAACAATGAGGCTCAAACTACATTAGTTTTGTGTCATTACCTTTTGTGTTCTTTTTCACGCCGTCAGATCGCTACTTCTTTCAAACTTTTCCAAATAGTTTAATCCAAATAGCTTCCAAAGGAGAAGCTTTGTATTTCAATTCACAAAATTAAAAAAGATATTTTGATGGTAGCTCGCTGGGTATAAAGTGCGCCTCACCAATTTCAAACAAACAATTTCTGTAATTTTATTTTGTCCAGATTTTTCCATTGAAGAGATGTTGCAGCAATTTATACGTAGATGTAAATTGTTGCGAACTGTTATAAATCGAAGTTCAATTGTTTGTCTTAATTGTGGCACTACTGATATTTTTATATTGTGTCTGGACTTTCAAAAACCAAAACCGAAAATCAACATTAATAACTGAGAGTTTACTCTCATTTACAAATTTTAAAAAACAAATATCTTAGGTAAAGGTAAAAAGAGGAATTAAGTCTTTTTTACAGTTAAACTTAATTATTTAGTCCTATTGATTTTGTCGACCAATTAAAAACCTTTGAAGAACTGAAACAACTGTTGAAAGAAATTTTAAACTGCTTGAGTACTCGAGTAAACAATGAAGCTCAAATTACATTCATTTTGTGTCATTTCTTTTTGTGTTTTTTTCAAGGAGTCAGATTGCTACTGCTTTTGAACTTTTCCAAATAGTTCAATCCAAATAGCTTTCAAACGAGAATCTTTGTATTTCAATTCCCAAAATTAGAAAAAGAGATATTTTCATGGTAGCTCTCTGGGTATAAAGTGCATCTCACAGTTTTCAAACATATGATTTGTATCTTTTTTGTCCGGATTTTTCCATTAAAAGAGTTGTTGCAGCAACTTATACGTAGATGTGAATTGTTGGGAACTGTTTTATATCGAAGTTTAATAAATTGTCTTAAACGTGGCAGTATTGGGATGGCGATCGCTATTTCTGTTGCACTTTCATCTGTTTTTATTGTTTTTGGCGTTTCAAAAACCAAAACTGAAAACCAACATTAAAAATTGAGAGATTATCTAGAGGCTTAAAAAGTACAAATAATCTAAATAAATTTATAAAGAGTAATTAAGGTTTTTTTCACAGTTACACTTAAACAAAGTTTTCATAACGGTAATTTGAAAAAGAAGTTCTTATTTGTGAGTAAGAAGAAAATGTAGCTCATGCCAATTGAGATTACTTCTTGGACCTATTTAGTGTAAAGAATTTGAATGATGGTTTGTTTGCAAGTGTAATAATTGATGACGTTAAAATTGAAAAGGTAATTATTTCTAAAAAGATGCAAAAATAATTTAACGTATTTTTTATTTGTTTCTGACACTAAAACGTTATCAAACTTCACTATGGAAACTGTAGCTATGAGTGAGCTATTCCTTAACAAGAGAACTTTTTTCGTCTCAGCATTGAATTTTTGATATTTAGTGATAAATTTTTTATCTCCGTTTGAGTGCCTTTTCCTTAACAGACTGCTTTGAGATATTTCTCATTTAAGGTTTTGTTAAGGATTGTGTTTTACCGTATGAGAGTTCGTTTTTTTACAAAATACATTTTATAACAACCTCTTCATTGTTGAATTAAAGGAATTCGTTTTGGTTTTTGGGGAAAAAAATGTAGATTCGGAAGACAGGGATGTTTGCTATTTAATATTTGGAATTAAAAATTTTTAGTGTTCACTGTTGGCAATATTTTAGCGCTTTAAATTGTACGCTGCTTTTTTTAGTTCAGCTTTGATGAAATTGTTTGAATGTATACGCGGTTTTCACATCTCTTAAAATATTCATTTTCACTTGAATTGTGCAACATTTTCTCGATTCTTGATGGCTTTTTGATCAAGTTGACAACTAAAATTAAAATCTTTAACAAACCTATTGTTCTTATCTCAATTTATTGACTATGAAGCCGCTAGTTTATTCCCTAAATATTAACTGAAGACCTGATTCAATTAAATATATCTATGGCTCTATGTTCAGTTGTTGAGTATGCAGCTTTGACGCTTGATTATAAGATATGACATAAGTTTCTCCTTGTTTGTAATTTTCAATAGAATGAGTGTTTCGGATAATTTCAGTTCGAGGAAATTTTATGGATTTGACTAAAATGTTTGTTGACAGCACGATGCAAGAGGCAGAAAACTGAACGTAGAACCATAAAAACAAATTTCTGCAAATCTAATACAATGAGTTGTTATTGGATTAATTCAGAACAACTGATATCAATGATGATCTTTGCTAAAATAGGAAGAGAAATCTATGGGAACATCTAACTGAATAATGAATCTAAACATTGACTTGTTTACCTTCTACAATTCTAGACAAACTGTAGGTTTTGAGGAATTTGTGACGTTTGGTATGAGCAACCCAAACAGATTGCTTGGGTTTGCAAATTTTATAAGAAAGACTGAAAAAATAGGGAGCAAATTAGTTTGCGATTGCAAAATGAGAGAGAGCAAAGGCAAGGGAGTAAGAAAGAGAAGAAATAAGGAAAAGCGACGTCAAAATAGTTTTAATTACTCCCAAAGTTGTCGACTCAGCATTGACTTAGCTCGGAAGTGGGGAGAGGAAATTAACTAACAGAAAGAAAGAAGCGAAGAAGGAAAAAGAAAGAAAAAGAACAGAGAATAGAAGTAGTACTAGTATTACTACTCACCGACTGTTAAGTAGACAAAATAGCCCATCCTACTTTGTAATACTACCTAATAGTACTAACACAACTGCTGTCCACTATGACCACCAATATTCTTTTTTTACAAAGAATTCCTCTTTTGTTTTTTAGCATCAATTTATTTCACTCAAATTTTGCTGTACAAAAAGATTCGGAAATTTTAAGCTTTAGCATAAGAAACTGTGCCAAAAAGTTAACCAAGTGAGGAATGGAAAAATTTTATATGAACAAAAATACTTGAAAATTTAATGTTTGGCATTTTTTTTGCTTCATTTGGCAATTTCATGCGTTTTCCAACTTTCAGTACGTTATTTTAGTGTTGAGTAAGTTTTTTCCAGGATGATATTATGAATCAAATGACTACAAAAGTTTGTATGATATTAGTTATAAGGCAAAAACTGATATCATTTTTGGTTTCAAATTGTTCGGTCGATACATTTAGTTGTTGAAAATCTCCAATAAGCAAAACTTGAAAATTGTTTTTTCAGTTGCAGATATTTCCCAGGTTTCAGCATCCCGAATATGTGCGCCTATTTGCAAGGAAAGCCTCTCAAACATAGCAATATTCCTTAATTTTTCAGCTCCTATCAATAATTTTTCATTACCTGTTGGGAATCCTTTCAATAGCGTTTTGTCTACTGAATGGTTCACGTATTTGAAAAGCATGCACTCTGTGGTACTGAAGCATGCGAACTGTTGCTGAACAATACATAAAATTGTGTAGTTATTTTGATTCTGCGTGACCGTAGAGTTGTTCTTGACTATGACTCAAAAACCTATAAAGCAAAAATTTGTTGAAGTTGATTACCTAAAACAGGTAAGACGATAAATCACAAGCCATGTGATCCCAAAAAAATGTGCAATGATCAGATGCTCAAAAAAAGTGTTGCCTTAATTCGAAATTGTGCGCATAATTGAGGAAAATATTTGAGGCAAACTTGTGTGAAAAAAATCTAAATTGATTAGACTGACGGACCAACCAGTGCAAAAGCTAGAAGCTGTGATTGGACAATTAAAAACAGTTCAAAAACACGGCACTCCGATTAGACAAACCTGACAGTCACATATTCCACAAACTCCACTGAAGTTAGTAATTAGGAAATTGTAATCAAACTACCAAAAGAACTGATAAAAATGCTAAACATAGTAATTAAAATGATTTTTTGGCATTTAATTTAGAAAAAATTCGAAACTTGCTTCATATTTTGCACTTTCATACACGGATGTTTGTGTTAACTTTCAGCTGATGGTGCAAGGTAATCTGAGTTAATTTTCTTCTTTAGTTCATTTAATTCATTGGACTGAATAGAAAAATTTGCGAAGAGAAACATTGAGAAAAAGCTATTAAACACTGTAAGGAAATGCTGAATTTATTAAAGCAACTCTTTGCTCGTTATGCTGCTGATTCTATGTCAACACCATTATAGTGAGAGTAAAGTTCGGAACTTTTGTGGGTTGCGACCCCACAGTCTTTTAATTGATTGCAATCCTGTGCTCTCCACTGAGCCAACTAGACCACGCTGCGGGAGTCACTATGCTCTCTTATAATGAGCTATTATTTCAATCTCCATCTTATGATCACAACCTACTAACTAAAATGTACATCTAACACAATTTATGCGTCATGTCAAAGTGTCATGTCTGATCAAAATAAATTATGATATTATTTTGCTGAGACTACAGTCTTAAATTATTGATTTTCTCTTTACTTTTTTCCAATTTGAATACCCTGGTTTCAGGACTGATCTATTCAGAGATTACGCCCTTAAGTACCTGAAATTTTCTTGTTTAAAAGTTTTCTAGGATTTATTGCTTGATTGTCGTCAAAATCCTCAGCCTGCTGGAAATGTCAATGACCAACACAATAAAGCTCAACAGAATATGTAGAGTTCTTAGAAGCGCACCAGAAGTTCGAGCATATCTGCTGCATAATGGGCTGGGGGTTTGTTAAGTGAATTATTTGACCAGAAATTGATCTGATAGGCGAGCTAACCCATATGTTGAAAGCTATGTTTCATTTATTTAATTTTTACAACTGAACTAGATAGATATCTTTAGTATATATTTGCGAGTGATGGTTGCAAAAACTGAATTTTTTGACGCATATAATGAATTAATGTACCATCCCGAATAAATATGTGTAAAAACTTTTCTGTTGCAACGACAGTATTGGCGCTCTTTCACGTGAATCTTTTTGAACCGTTAAAAAAACAGATACCAATGTTCATATGTACTTGTAATAGTACATAATCATTCATGATTCCCTAGCAAGCATACAAGGATCGTACAAAGAAATGGCGTATATGATGTGCACGGCATCTTTTATGATCCATTTATGATTACTAAGAAGTGGCAACCCGGGTTATGTGTCAGATAGGCATAATATAAAGACAGATCATCCTGGTCTAGGCTTTTTTATGTAGTTATCATATCAAAATCACTTTATCACACACCCACTTACCTGAAAGAGCAGAAATATTTGATGAAGTCATTTACTTCGACTGAAAATGAAATGAATTCTATCGAGACTTAAAGTATAAGCGGGCAAAAAAGCTGAAGAAGTTTGAATAAATAAAATGCAAGTTAACGGTATAGTGAGTTAGTTAGTCAAGTTAGATATAAATTTTGAGGGGCGTATATAACTTAGGGAAGTTATTTGAAAGATTCAAAGAGAGAAACTGCATTAATAAAGTTCACTCTCCCAGTTAGTAACTTCCTCCCTCCATTTATAACTAGTCAAGTTAGTACTGCACAGCACATTTACTTATCGACTATTACTACTTAAATCTGCCCACACTTTCTCATGGAGTTATTGTTGTCCATTTATAAGATTAGTAAGTCAGGTGAAGAGAAAATAAGATTCCATTACAACAAAAAGTTGAAAGTTTTTAAATAATTTTTTCAATGATTATGACTTCATGTAAAACAAGTAAGAAAGAGTGAATAGACGTATTTGTTGTTGAAAAATGGCATAAAAACGACAAATATCGGGATGGCTGATATTTCAAAATAATAGTCTAATATATTATTCTCAAAAAATAACACTTTCATTTCTACACATTTAAACGGCCGAGTTATTGTTGGAACTGTTATTAAACAAATTGATAATTAACTGATTTGATTTCATTAAGCGCAACACACGAAGCGCAAAAAATCGAATTATGAGATAACTTAATTTAATCAAATTAGAAAGTCCAACAGAAAGAAAAAGTTTCAGCTTTCAAAAGTGAATTTAAATCTTAATGGATTCAAGAAATTTTGATAAATTTGCGAAAATTTATCGAATTGAAACTGGTTGACAAGTTTCTTTGTTTTGATAAAAGTTATGCAGTTTGTTTTGACCAACTTTTGTGAAAATATCCGCAAAGTTTAGATTGCGCAATTGGGTTTCCCCATTTTGAGGTGGCAAAGTTTGTTTTCGGACCCAGAGTTAACTCACACAACTTTAACCTTCCCGGGTTCAAGTTATTTTGTTCTAAGTTATAAAATAATTGGTGTAAGGACAAAATACTCAATGACAAAATACCCAATGTGACAAAATACCCGAAAATACCCTATATGTTACCCTAATGCTAAAATTAACTGAGTGAATATTCAGCATAATATCTATGTTAGATATTTTATTGTAAACTCTAATAAATGAAAAACTCAAAATGTTGATTGTTATTGGGTTTCAATCGGTAGAGTCAAACAAAAGATATTGAAGAGCTTGAGAGCAAGATTTGTGATCACATGTTCCTTTTTATTAGACATTTTCTATAGTACTGAGAGTATTAATGGATGATATCAATCTAATCACTTTAAAAGAGAGCAAGAAAAAATTGTAATGAATGACCAGTTCAGTTCAGTTCAGTTCAATTTATTTACTAGCCAAAGTTTCTACATAAAGCGTAGTTTAAATACTTTTCAGCAATCTTATACCCATAAAATCGGTTTATTATTATCATTTTTTTTGCAAAGTTTGTGAAAACAGAAGGTTTAAAGGAACAAAACAATAAAAATTCAACTAATCGATTGAAATGAAATCTGAACAAAGCCCAATTCCGATAAAAACCCTTACCAGCATTTTAAATTTTGTAACTTTTATTTTGAAGTTACTTTTACTATCATGCTAAAAAAGAATACTAAACGCTGAACCCTCAGTTTCACGTAGAGTGAGTACTTACGTTTTGTTTTGACGAAGATTTCCAAATTAAAATTTGAGTTTTTTGGAAATTGTTTCTAGTTGTGGTTGAGTGAGTTGGGATGCATTAGGGGGGAAAATTAATTTAGGAAAAGTATATTTGTGGGAGTTAGCTAATATTACGGGAGTATTTTGTCTTAAGTAGTTACTAACAAGGCATATATAGCTACACTAGGCAGAAAGGGGAACTATTGAAATGTTTTCAAAGGTGTTCTATATACTAGTTGAGTTTTATGAGGCTATATGGATGTATATGTATGTGTGGCTGACTTGTGAGAAGTAAAGTAGTAAGTCATAAGAAGATTTAAAGCGGACTGGAAGAAAGAAATTAATAAAAAAGCATTTGAAAAATTTGGACTGTAACTGCTCACTTTAAAAAAATTACTCTCTCCTCGTGTTTAGTTTTGTACTTTTCTTTAACTCTAGAGCGATTTAAACTAAGCGTATGGCAAGCAGGCAGTTTAACTATATATATTGTATGTGTGTTTGTAGTGTTACTTTTTTACAGAACGCAAATCAAAAATGAAGAAAGGAAATAAGAAAAAAGTGGACAAGCAAAAGCAAGAAAAGTATTAGCAAACTTTATTTTTAATAAATCTCTTCACAAAGCCATTGTTCTCTGGGAAAGATATTAAAAAATTGCCATACAATAAATACCAGTAGTGCTTCTACTTCTATTACAACTGCACAAGTCACTATGTATGTGCTCAACTATACTTTAGATTGGCTGTTCTTATAGTCCAATTCAACTAAGAAGAGATTTTCTCCATCGAGCCAACTCTGTTATTAGATATCCACTTTCAAAGAAACTGTTTCCATCAAACTTTCTAAGGATGTGCCAGTTATGCACTCAGCAATTTACGGAATCTAAAACTGGTTAGGATACTAATACCTGAAGAAACTATACTAAAGCAGGATGAAAGTAAAAAGGTGGTTTAAATCATGAGTGCTTTCATAAATCAAAGTTAAAATAATTTGACCAAAGTCATTGTGATTGTGAGTGAATATGGACTCTTTCAAAAGAGGAAATGGACACTCGGATCTGAAAGCTTCACAAAGAGCTATAAAACTTGCTATGTAATACCACATGATTTACAAATTTATTCTGGCATCTAAAACACAAAAAATCAAAAAGTAAAATACAGCAATAAGGAGGCTCGGTAAGGTTCCAACCCCGCTCATCCACATTTTTGACTTAATTGACTACCAAATGCTGAAGAGATAGAAAACTTTCAAAAACATACACATCGTTCAATAAACAACCAATGGAATACAATAATGCCACACTAGAGCGCCGATGAAAGTTGTTGATAATAGGACTACTAGAAGGGACAATAATAAAAATCAAACAACAAAAATTATTAACGGCCAAAACTCGATGTCTATAAAAAAATCATAACAAAATCAAACTCGCATCAGATTAAACCTAAACAAAAAATTTAACCTATACTTCATTAGAAGAGATATGGGACCTGTCCTCGATGCGATTATTAATGTCACTAGATATCAACTGATATCACTAAAAATGTTCATTTATAGCTACATAGGAAGCAATTGAGACATGTCATTATCCATTGTTGAATTGCGCAAAATTTAAAATCCAATGGGACCTAAGATTATTGTTATAAACAAAAAAAAGAAAAATCTTTTGAACGGTACAAATATAAAAAAATCTAACATTTTCTGAAATCTCGCAGTAACCGTAGTAACACAGCCAAGAAACAGATGTTTGAAATTAAAACCGTAATAAAGATTAAATTTTAGCTCACTGGAAAGCTCCCTGTGTTTACAGAGTCTGACCTACAAACCGACCGAAAAACTATTTTAAAAAAGACGAAGCTCAAAAACCGAAATTTGTAATTGAAGACAAATATTTAAATTTTTTCAAATGTTATAACAGACTTAGGATTTCAACAAAAGAGACCAATTAAAAAACAACAAGTCCGAAAGCCAATTGGGCCTGTTAATAATGCGACTAAGTCGCGACCTTACAAAATAACAACAAACACATAAGGAAGCCAAAATTTCAAACAATTTTACAACATCACACTGTTCAAGGCACTCTAATTTTAGAATGTTACCTACAACAACTGTAAATTACCACTTTTCCGTCATCTTATAACCAACGAGGACTACTTAGACATGACAACAAAAAGAAACCCAAAAATTGAACAGTATAGAAATCTCCAAAACATTTTATGAAACTAAATGGTCCAAGCTATCAGTCACAACGTGTAACCAAGCGCGAAAAAACCTTTGAATCCACAAAAGTATTGAAGACTTCTAATGAGTGAGATTAAGTTACATGGTGACGAAAATGAAAGCAAAAAAGAGACAGATAAAAAATTTTTTTATCATAAATTAATTTGAAAGTCATTAAAACAAAGAGCTGTAAACTGACGTCTTTAACTAGGTCAATTTATACGTCCTAAGGAAGCAATTGAGACATAGGATTATCGAGTATATGGCATACAACAACAAAACAAAAGACAAACATAGGCAAAATAAAAAAGATCCACAAAATTTTGCGAGGTAACTGCTTCTCAGCCCAAAAACCATAAACTATTCAACAAAAACAACTAACATATCCCGATATGCCTTTTTTCAACGTCGTGAGTTTTTTACTATGCTTTCCTTCATTTGGATTTGTCAATATGGTGGTGATTCGACAAAGAAACAAAATGAACTCATAAAATATGCAATTATGATCAAAAATAAAAAAAAATAAAAACGCGTAGAATCAAAATAAAGAAACCATTAGTTGAAAATGAAAACGTTACCGACATTAAACTATAACTCACCGAAAATCGTTTTTGGCCTCTTTTTATCAAGACTGCGACCGAAGATGAGAAAAAAAGATAAAATAGTAGCAAAGCTCAAAAATTTACCGACATTTTCTCAAAAGAAATATATTCGAAGTCATAACAAACATTAGATAACAACTGAAGAACTATCTAGGTTCTTTTTATAAGCTATGAAAGCTAACTGGATCTTTGATTGGGGACACTAAGTCATTGGGCTACGAAAAGTGTAACAAATGAAAGCAAAAGGCAAAAAGTTCATAAAATTTGGTCAGAACCATAAAAACCATGAGCTTAACTCTGAAACCAAAATATAATCTCGTTGAACTTGTCCTCGGTTTTTTTGAAAATAGTATTTTTCATTAATTGAGCCCTGTTTCGCAATTCTTGTCAGTAACTTACATAAAAAGCATTTACATAGCGGAAATTTTTTGAAAAAAAAGGTCGTGCTCTATTAAAGTGTAAACAGTTTTTATTTCGTAAGGATCCATGGCGAGATCAAGATCAGCCCAGACTCAGAGAGCCAGCAGTAGTACAACTAGCATTTTTAGGAGCTTAAGAAGAATATGGCTGCTTTTTTGGGGTGCCTACTTCCAGCAAATTTAAAGCAAGTGGGATAAAAAAGCAAAAATGGTCCCATTTTTAACAAAAAAGTCTGAATTTTGGAAAAAATAGCATAAACTCTAGCAAAAAACTCAAGTCGAGCAATTCAGCAACCCTCTTCTATCTTTAGAAATAAAATCAATAACACTGCAGTTAACAATTTTAACAAAAATCAGCACAATTGACGTTGGTCAAAAAAACACAAACTGTGCATAAAAACAGCCGAATTACGTCTAATGTTCACAAAATTTTAAATCGCGATAACTCACTATAAAAAAGCGAAAATTTAAAAAATCTTTTTAATTCGAGATTATACGCTGGACGGGCTTTCTAATGATATCACTCACAACTCTCTACGATGATTATATCGATCGGCCAAAACTGTCTGAACAAAAAAACCTTTTGAGTATATAGTTCCTCCCACCCCCAAGAAGGGTCGGAACAATAATTTAAAGATCTTGAATGTTGAGTGATTCAACAAATTCTATTATTCTAAAATACTCGAACTTGCAAGAACACCACCAGAAAGCTCGATAATGTGCGTTCTCACATTTATTTTGCCATCCTTCTTATCTGTTTCGCAGCCCTCACAACCCGTTCAAAATCATACTTTTCGATCTTCGAATTCGGTAGGAATCAACGCTTGACAGTCTTTTTGTTCAGCAAGAGAAATACAGGACGAATTAAACAGCAAACGATTATTTTCGAAAAAGTTGTAATCCAAAAAATTGAAATTTTAAAGATTTTAATGGCATTACTCCATAAACCATCCTTGTATTTAACATCCATCTTAAACAACAGATATCAAAAGTTAGGGATGTACCCTGGAGCGAAAGTGAATGATCAGGTTTTCTCTGCTATTGATGTAAAAGAGGAATGCAATTTCAGAACAGTTACGGTAAAAGAAATGTATGAAGTATGAAGCCGACGATTTACCTGACAATAACAAAGCTCCTGGCCTGGGAAATTTCAATGCTTGGGTTATCAAAGCTGCAGAGTTTCCGATAGGAAAACATTTACATTTAGTTTCCAATACCTGCACTTTAGAAAATATGTTCCCAGAAAATTTGAGATTTGCTTTTCCGCTGTCCTGTCTACAAAAAGGGGGCACGGGTTTGGACAAAATATAGATCGATATCACTAACTCCACTGTTTGCAGAAATTTTAAAACCACTTTCATAGACCACATGGCGAATGAAAACATACAAAAAAAGACTCAATGATAACCATTTTGGATTTCAAAGGTATTAAACGTCCACAGAGGCTGTATTGCATTTAGTTTAGGCCATACAGTATAACTATGATAAATTTGCAACAGTAGTTGCATTTTCTTATAAATTTTGTAAAAACTTTAAACTCAATATCCTTCGATATCTTCTTCAATAAATTGAATTCTAACGGATTTACAGATAACATTGTAAAAATGTTTGGGTCATTTCTTGCTGACTAAAAGCAATGTCTGAAACTAGAGAATGTTTTTTTTCAGAATGGGCAACAATCAAACACAGTGTTCTACAAGGTTCTGTTTAAGAGCTTCTCATTTTCCTGTTCTACATCAACCATTTTGAAGACAAACTATAAGGAAATATTAAAATCACTCATTTTGCGTTTTATAAAAACCAAAAAAAAATTATAATTTAAAATGTCGCCCATTATTTTCTGAAATACTCGAACTTGCAAGAACACCACCAAAATACTCGATAATGTGCGTTCTCATATTTATTTTGCGATCCTTCTTATCTGTTTCGCAGCCCTCACAACCCGTTCAAAATCATACTTTTCGATCTTCGAATTCGGTAGGAATCAACGCTTGACAGTCTTTTTGTTCAGCTAGAGAAATACAGGACGAATTAAACAGCAAACGATTATTTTCGAAAAAATTGTAATCCAAAAAATTGAATATTTAAAGATTTTAATGGCATTACTCCTTAAACCATCCTTGTATTTAACATCCATTTTAAACAACAGATATCAAAAGTTAGGGATGTACCCTGGAGCGAAAGTGAATGATCAGGTTTTCTCTGCTATTGATGTAAAAGAGGAATGCAATTTCAGAACAGTTACGGTAAAAGAAATGTATGAAGTATGAAGCCGACGATTTACCTGACAATAACAAAGCTCCTGGCCTGGGAATTTTCAATGCTTGGGTTATCAAAGCTGCAGAGTTACCGATAGGAAAACATTTACATTTAGTTTCCAATACCTGCACTTTAGAAAATATGTTCCCAGAAAACTTGAGATTTGCTTTTCCTCAGTCCTGTCTACAAAAAAGGGGCACGATTTTGGACAAATTATAGATCGATATCAGTAACTCCACTGTTTGCAGAAATTTTAAAACCACTTTCCTAGACCACATGGCGAATGACAACATACAAAAAAAGACTCAATGATAACCATTTTGGATTTCAAAGGTATTAAACGTCCACAGAGGCTGTATTGCATTTAGTTTAGGCCATACAGTATAACTATGATAAATTTGCAACAGTAGTTGCATTTTCTTATAAATTTTGTAAAAACTTTCAACTCAATATCCTTCGATTTCTTCTTCAATAAATTAAATTCTAACGGATTTACAGATAACACTGTAAAAATGTTTGGGTCATTTCTTGCTGACTAAAAGCAATGTCTGAAACTAGAGAATGTTTTTTTTCAGAATGGGCAACAATCAAACACAGTGTTCTACAAGGTTCTGTTTTAGAGCTTCTCATTTTCCTGTTCTACATCAACCATTTTGAAGACAAACTATAAGGAAATATTAAAATCACTCATTTTGCGTTTTATAAAAACCAAAAAAAATATAATTTAAAATGTCGCCCGGGTGTCTTAGAGAAAATCAATGGCTACCTCAAACAAAACGTAAAAATAACAATGAATGCTGATCAAACTGATCTACCTTTAGCAGAGAAAATGATGATTTTCGCTTAGTAAAATCAACGGTGAGCAGATGATCAATTGAGCATTGCAGATATTAAGGGTTTGAAATTCGCTCAAATTTGAGCTTTCAAAAGTCAACAAAAAAGTTCATACAAAAATGGTGGTGGCCATACGATCGACAAATATATTGCACGTCATCAAATACCACTTGGAGCAAGCTTATCGAAAAGAGAAAAAATGTCAAGAGATCTTTGAGTGAATTCTGACATTTCATCATTGTCCTCAAAAATGAGTTTTACAAAGTTAGGAAGTGATATTACTCCAGGAAAAGCATTTCGTTGAGATAACTTTCTCCTTGGAAGTAAAATTCTAAAGAGAGGAAAATGCAGAAGAGAACCCCTGGTCATATTAAAGCCATCAACCGTTCCTTACAAAAAAAAATCATTCTCAAATGGATTAAACCTGCTTTTGACAGTCGGAAAGCGAAATTGCAAAAAAAAATTAGTTTAAGAAATTATTTTGATGTTTAGCAGAAAACGGAGCCCTTAAGTTTTTTCTGAAAAACTTAAAATCTTAAAAACTAAATAGAAAGGAATGCCGTATAATTGTTTTTATAATTTTTAACCCCAACCGTCTGGTTATGAAATTAATTTACTTGTCATTTATGCCGATGACAGGTATCACTGAAATTTTACCGCACTCTTGATTTGGTACTATAAGTGAGTCAAAATAAAGGCATGAAGCAGCATTTCCGTGGAAAATAGAGATCAAAGGAAAACTGTTGCGTACACGACTCCAAAATTAAACACTTGTTTTGCAATCAACCGCTCTTTCCCGAAAAACACATAATAGAATGAAAAACCTAGACCACAAAAATGATCATTTTTGGGGAATGGAGCAGTTGCAAAATGAAAAAGCAAAGCAAACTTTTTCATTATAAACTCTAATGTAGGAATTCAAAACTCTTCCAATTGAACGTGGTTATTGGAGGTTTTCAAAAAATCATTTCAACGAAAAGTCGTTGAAGGAATATAGAGCAAATTGTATAAAGAGCATCAGTAGATACTTCCTCATTAAACGTTTTAAGAAACTGAGAATATTACAGGATAATGGCAAATTAAACATTATAAAACAGGACAAGAAAAATTTTTTAAAAAATAGAAAAAATGATCTCAACGCTCACAATGATAAATCCCCTTAGATCAAACAAAAATATTAAAAAAGAGAGCAAATTGTTATTTAGATTTTTTATAAGTGTAAGGAAGAAAAACAGTAAAACAATCAAAATCTCAATGTATGTGTTTTTTAATAATTTTGGTTGAGATTTAGTGAATGCTTCTTCCCAAGTTGAGATTATTTTTCTTTTCAGAATTTGAGCAAGCCCACCTTGACTGAAAATCAGTTCTAGAATACGGAATCAATCTAATTCAAACATTCAACGATGAGAAATTAAAAAAAACGAAATGGGCAAAAAACAAAACTGCAAAGTATTTGAATGGCCCCAATCCTCAGTTCTAGACTGCTTGCTCAAACGAATTGCAAAAAAATTCCTACAATTTAAAATATTTTTAGTAATTATGTCTTCGGTTTTTATTAAGATGAAAGCATTAGCTTGGCAATTGTGAAAAAAACGAAAAGGAAATAATCATCTCACTTCGAACCTGGAGATAAAGTTATGGCTGATAAAGTTATCTTTAATTTTAAAAAAATGGTTGATAAAGTTATTTTTGAATGGTTGATAAAGTTATCTTTAATTAAAGATAACTTTATTAACCATTTAAAGGTTGATAAAGTTATCTTTAATTTAAAAAAATAAAAAAATTCATTATTTTTTAGGAAATGGAAAAGACACGAAAGTTTTTAAGAGTTTGATTTAGGCTAGAGAAATGTCTCGACACTGAAAATACGTGGTTGCAATGCGTTTACATTTTAATTTGTCTTCAAAAATGGCTTATGAACGAAACAGTTTTCAGCTAAATCTTTTGAAGTTATTTTGTTTTTCTAATGAAAATACTCCTTAATACAAACAATCACAGAATAACGTTAAAAAATCAACTTGATATACTGTTGAAAAATCAAATGCAGCATAAACTGACAGAATTTTTTTGACATAAAAGATTAAACACAGAGAAAACGTTTGCAATGAGAATATAATTGGCCACTACAAATGCAAATCACATGCAGATAACTCCCCATGCTAAGTACTGTCCTTTGAAAAAGATCTTAAATGAGCATTGTATTCTATTGCTAACCAAGAAATTTGTTTTTAGTTTTATTTTACATGATATACCATGATATACTGTTGTCCATATACTATTATCCGCCTAGAATAATCAAAAAATGAATTGTAGTGTCAAGCAAATATATTTGTTCAGCAAAAGCAAAAAAAACTCAAAATCTTCGCAGAGGTAACTTTCAAATAAATATGAGAAAATGGAGATGAAGAAAGAAGTATTTAGAACTGAACAATATAATATACCCTTTCGAAGGGAATTTCGTTCAATTTTCTCATTCTAATCTTTGTTTTTATTTTTGTTGTTTCAAAATTTTTTCAAGCAATTTCTCACAAAGTTTTGAAATTTTTGAACGTCAAAGTTCTCAGATCAACATTTTGCCGGTTATATTAAAAATACCAACAGCTGAATATAATTAACTAGCACCTTTTTTGTCAGTGAAGCTGAAATTTGATTTAATGATGAAACGGATTAAACAAAAAATTGCAAGACCACTATAAAAGATATCAATGCAATATTGGTTTGCATAGAAAATTATAATGAAACATTGCAGCAGCAATCAAAGAATGCAATTTTTTATAAAAAAAACTTGCTCCAAAATAAAAATTTCTTTTTGACTTTTTAGCCAATATTTTTGAAGTGATATTTAAATTTGATGAGAAACTTCTACATTATGGTTGATGGTATGGGAATCAAGAGAACGTCTCAGAAGTAAAGTCCGCCGATCAATAATTGTATTTTGGTAGGCAGGGTGAATCTCGATCATGATTTTGCTAAAAAAATAAAAAGTATGACAGTTCTAAATGAACATATTTTGATTGGTCATCGAGTTCAAACTTTTCATGCAGAAAATCTTTTTCGAACTTCAAAATTCTGAAAAGTAGAATAAATAGAAGAATAGGCATTTGAAAAAAAATGGGTTAAATTTTTGAATAATTATAAGCAGACGCTTGATTGGAAACAATAGATGCGCAAGAAATTAAGTTGATCGATTAAAAACTATAAAAGATTTTTGTTAAAATCTGGATAATTATTTGCATAAAATGATCGAAACATTAGCTGGTGCATAATTGTAAGCAATGAACAAAACAGTGGTTTTTCTTAACGGGGTATAATTAAAAACCAAGGGGAGGAAAATCATTTATTCAAAGTAATGATTTCGGGGATAATTTGCCTCCCAATCTATCTCTCCGCTCTTTTTCCTTCTTTCCTCTCTATTTTGCCCAGTTAGTTGAGAAGTGAGTGGACTGGGGATTGAGTGACTGACTAGTCCTCGCACTGGAACTGGAAAAGAGCCCGGGGCTAGCCCAGTTCTAATCAGAGTATTCTGTTCAACTACTCTAAATGAATTAAATTGAACTCTGTGTGACTTCAACTTGTGCCGCTTCTCATCAGCTGTACCGATTAACCGATAAAAAGTTGGACGAAGTTGAACTAAACTCATCTAATAGACAATAACATCTTGCGGTTAAAATTTTTGAGCCTCCTCAAGTTTTATTTAAGTTATTGAGGTGTAATTGTTTTTTGACGACAATCAAATTTGTAACCAGTAACCATAATATAACTTTTTAAGTTTATATTTAAGTTTGATTTTAAACTCTAGAGGAAAATATGTACCAAAGAATATCTAACTAAATATTTTGATTAGCTCTCTCTATAGTAAGTTTTGGAATCTAACATTTGAAGGTTAGAATTAACGAGGAAAACTTTATCATAACTTTTTTCAAGTGTGTCAGTTGTATTAAAAAAAGTGAATCATACAGCAGTTGATCAAATTTTAAATCAAATGACATTTCACAAATGCAAAATAATACCACATTCGACTCGTTTTCCGAGGAAAAAAGCTTTAAAGGTTTCAAAAAAGCGATTATTAAAAAAATGTTTTGTCTCAAAATTGCGACAAAATGTCAGGAAGAGGAAAATTTTGATAGCAAAAACATTAAAAAAGGTTCTTTCATTTTCTATGTAGCGTTCAAAGTAGACATGCGATGTTGATGATAGCCAACGAAAAGGTGACTATTGATTTTGTGATTGTTCTGCTAAAAGTGTCAGTTGAGAAGAGTTAGGATTAGAAGATAACAACAATTGGGAGGAACTTCAATGAAAGCCGCCCATAGAGATAGCAAGGAAGTACTTTGAGGTGCAACCACCACCACCACTACTACTGCCACTCAGGACATATCCATCCATCTATGGTCATATTAGTAAAGAGGGCCACCCTTAATGAGAAGACAATCGGGCAACTGGTCTACACTTAATTGCATACAATTACTCCCATCACAAACAGTTGAAGGAGAAAGAGAGGAAGAGTTACTTGGGTTATGTTTGCGATAAATCAGAGGGTTACTATTGTTCAAATTGAGCAATCTTGGGTTAAAAAGTTGACAAAAAGAAGCTGGTTTAGAGAATGGGGAACCAATTACAATGGAGTGCTTCCAGAACAAATCAATAACTAGCCACTTCAGTATGTTTATCATTTGATTGCGCAATCCAGTCAAATGATCTTTCACAGTATCTTACAAGATCTTGCAAGAATTTGGCGAGAATCCTCCAAAGTTAGGCATAATCTAATCTTGCAGTATATCTTACTGGTTTATTACAGATAGCTGTTGCGCCCCCTCCGCGCAAGTAAATGACCTGCCAGAAAGTGAAATAACCAGGCAGAGGTCCTAGTTCATGTTCAGGGGGAGTAGCAGTGCCCCTTTTTGATTACACGGGCAAAAACGCTACCCAAAGTTTTCATATCAGCTGATCATGAACGAGGTATTGTCTGATCAATGCAAGTTTATCTCATCATCCGTTTGATCGTAAACGAGGAATTGGATAATCAAGCCAAACATTGACAATTAAATGATGAAATTTGATTAGATGCACAAAACTGTTAGCTATACAAGCTTGAGCTAGCGTATTCAAACGATGTTAAAGCTAAAATCCGAAAAATATTTCTCTGGCGTGCAATAGAGGGAAAATAGCTGTTTCTTATGACGCAGCAGCCGAATCTGACTCATGATCATAATGCTAAAAATTTATAACAGTTTTCAGCTAAATCTCTTGAAATTATTTTGTTTTCCGAATGAAAATACTCCTTAATACAAACAACCACAGGATAATGTTGAAAAATCAACTTGATATACTGTTGAAAAATCAAATGCAGCATAAACAGACAGAATTTTTGAAAAAAAAGATTAAACCCAGAGAAAACGTTTACAATGAGAAAATAAATGGCCAATACAAATGCAAAACACGTGCAGATCACTCCCCATGCTAAGTACTCTCCTTTGAAAAAGATCTTAAATGAGCATTATATTCTATTGCTAACCAAGATATTTGTTTATATGATATACTGTTGTCTATATACTATTTTCCGCCTAGGATAATCAAAAAATGAATTGTAGTGTCAAGCAAATATATTTGTTCAGCAAAAGCAAAAAAAACTCAAAATCTTCGCAGAGTTAACTTTCAAGTAAATATGAGAAAACGGAGATGAAGAAAGAAGTAATTAGAACTGAACAATATAGTATACCCTTTTGAAGGGCATTTTGTTCAATTTTCTCATTCTAATCTTTGTTTTAATCTTTGTTGTTTCAAAATTTTTGAACGTCAAAGTTCCGGGATCGACATTTTGTCAGTTATATTAAAAATACCAACAGCTGAATATAATTTACTAGCACTTTTTTTGTTAGTGAACCCAAAATTTGATTTAATGATGAAACGGATTAAACAAAAAATTGCATGACCACTATAAAAGATATCAATGCAATATTTGTTTGCATAGAAAATGAAACATTGCGGCAGCAATCAAAGAATGCGATTGTTTTAAAAATCTGCTCCAAAATAAAAATTTCTCTATTGTTTTTTTTTCGTTTTTTGACTTTTTAGCCAATATTTTTGAAGTGCTAATTAAATTTGATGAGAAATTTCCACAATATGGTTGATGGTATGGGAATCAAGAGAACGTCTCTGAAGTAGAATCCACCGATCAATAACTGTCTATTTTGGTACCCAGGTTGAGGTGCCAGACCGAAAGTCGATATGTCCAGACCGTCCCAGACGGAAAGTGTCTATGTCCAGACCCTCCCAGACGGAAAGTGCCTATGTCCAGACTTTCGTGCGTTCAAAATTTTTCGTGCGTTCATCGTGCGTTCAAAAGTCCTCATGTCCAGACTTTCGTGCGTTCAAAATTGCCTATGTCCAGACTTTCGTGCGTTCCAAAAGAAAATTCGTGCGTTCCAAATTTAATAATTTGTGCGTTCATGTCCAGACTATCGTGCGTTCAAAAGGCCTTATGTCCAGACTTTCGTGCGTTCAAAAATGCCTATGTCCAGACTTTCGTGCGTTCCAAAAGAAAATTCGTGCGCTCCAAAAATAATAATTTGTGCGTTCATGTCCAGACTTTCGTGCGTTCAAAAATGCCTATGTCCAGACTTTCGTGCGTTCCAAAAGAAAATTCGTGCGCTCCAAAAATAATAATTTGTGCGTTCATGTCCAGACTTTCGTGCGTTCAAAAATGCCTATGTCCAGACTTTCGTGCGTTCAAAAATGCCTATGTCCTGACTTTCGTGCGTTCCAAAAGAAAATTCGTGCGCTCCAAATTTAATAATTTGTGCGTTGATGTCCAGACTATCGTGCGTTCAGAAGGCCTTATGTCCAGACTTTCGTGCGTTCAAAAATGCCTATGTCCGGACTTTTTGTATGTTCAAAAATTGACGATGTGTACTAAATTTGACGATTTGATCAGTCCAAAAGAAACTAGTCCAAAATGGTTCGGTCAGTCCAATTTTTTAAACTCATCACTAATTATGGCTAAAGTTGAGCATACCCACCTAACTTGAGCACAATTGCACTAAAATTGACAATTTGGTTACCAAAACAATGTTCGGTGATCGAAAAAGTTCAGGTACTTTTTTGGAAATAGGTAAAAACTTGTCCAAAACGGTCCGGTCAGTCCAATTTTTTAATTTCATCGCCAATTATGGGTAAAGTAGAGCATACCCATCAAAAATGAGCACTATTGTACTAAAATTGACGATTTGGTGTCCAAAACAATGTTCGGTGATCGAAAAAGTTAAGCCTCATCGAGCGCGGATACTTTTTTGGAAATAATTGAAAACTTAACGAAAACGGTTCCCTGAGTCCATTTTTTTATTTTATCCCCAATTATGGCTAAAGTGGAGCCTGCCTAACAAAAATGAGCACAATTGGACTAAAATTGACGATTTGGTCACCAAAACAATGATCGGTGATCGAAAAATTTAAGATAATTTTTTTTGGAAATAGATAAGAACTTGTTCAAAATGGTTTGGTCAGTCCATTTTTTTAATTTTATCACCAATTATGGCTAAAGTAGAGCATACCCATCAAAAATGAGCACTATTGTACTAAAATTGATGATTTGGTGTCCAAAACAATGTTCGGTGATCGAAAAAGTTAAGCCTCATCGAGCGCGGATACTTTTTTGGAAATAATTGAAAACTTAACGAAAATGGTTCCCTGAGTCCATTTTTTTTTATTTTATCCCCAATTATGGCTAAAGTGGAGCCTGCCCACCAAAAATGAGCACAATTGGACTAAAATTTACGATTTGGTCACCAAAACAATGATCGGTGATCGAAAATTTTAAGATAATTTTTTTTTGGAAATAGATAAGAACTAGTTCAAAATGGTGTGGTCAGTCCAATTTTTTAATTTCATCACCAATTATGGCTAAACTGAAGCGTACCCATCAAAAATGAGCACAATTGGATTGAAATTGACGATTTGGTGTCCAAAACAATGTTCGGTGATCGAAAAAGTTAAGCCTCATCGAGCGCGGATACTTTTTGGAAATAGGTAGAAACTTGTCCAAAATGGTTCGTTCAGTCCATTTGGTCTTTTTCATCTCCAATGTTGGCTAATGTGGAGCTTTTCCACAAAAAAGGAGCACAATTGGACTAAAATTGACGATTTGGTCACCAAAACAATGTTCGGTGATCGAAAAAGTTCGGATACTTTTTTGGAAATAGGTAAAAATTTGTCCAAAACGGTCCGGTCAGTCCAATTTTGTAATTTCATCGCCAATTATGGCTAAAATAGAGCATACCCATCAAAAATGAGCACTATTGTACTAAGATTGACGATTTGGTGTCCAAAACAATGTTCGATGATCGAAAAAGTTAAGCCTCATCGAGCGCGGATACTTTTTTGGAAATAGGTAAAAACTTGTCCAAAATGGTTCGTTCAGTTCATTTTTTATTTTATCACCAATTAAGGCTAAAGTAGAGCATACCCACCAAAAATGAGCACTATTCTTTTAAAATTAGCGATTTGATGACCACAACAATGTTCGGTGATGGAAAAAGTTCGGCTACTTTTTGGGAAATAGGTAGAAACTTGTCCAAAATGGTTCGTTTAGTCCATTTTTTTTTATTCATCGCCAAATATGGCTGCAGTAGAGCATACCCACCAAAAATGAGCACTATTGTACAACAATTGACGATTTGATGACAACAACAATGTTCGGTGATGGAAAAAGTTCGGATACTTTTTGGGAAATAGGTAAAAACTTGTCCAAAATTGTTCATTCAGTCCATTTTTTAAATTTTATAACCAATTATGGCTAAAGTAGAGCATACACACCAAAAATGAGTACAATTGGACCAAAATTGACGATTTGGTGTCCAAAACAATGTTCGGTGATCGACAAAGTTAAGCCTCATCGAGCGCGGATACTTTTTTGGAAATAATTGGAAACTTAACCAAAAAGGTTCCCTGAGTCCAATTTTTTTATTTTTTCCCAAATTATGTCTAAAGTGGAGCCTGCTCACCAAAATTGAGCACAATTGGACTGAAATTGACGATTTGGTCACCAAAACAATGACCAGTGGTCAAAAAATTTCGGATACTTTTTTTTGGAAATAGGTAAAAACTTGTCCAAAATGGCTCGTTCAGTTCATTTTTTTTATTTTATCACCAATTAAGGCTAAAGTAGAGCATACCCACCAAAAATGAGCACTATTCTTTTAAAATTAGCGATTTGATGACCACAACAATGTTCGGTGATGGAAAAAGTTCGGATACTTTTTGGGAAATAGGTAGAAACTTGTCCAAAATGGTTCGTTTAGTCCATTTTTTTTTATTCATCGCCAAATATGGCTGCAGTAGAGCATACACACCAAAAATGAGTACAATTGGACCAAAATTGACGATTTGGTGTCCAAAACAATGTTCGGTGATCGACAAAGTTAAGCCTCATCGAGCGCGGATACTTTTTTGGAAATAATTGAAAACTTAACCAAAAAGGTTCCCTGAGTCCATTTTTTTTATTTTATCCCCAATTATGGCTAAAGTGGAGCCTGCCCACCAAAAATGAGCACAATTGGACTAAAATTGACGATTTGGTCACCAAAACAATGTTCGGTGATCGAAAAAGTTCGGATACTTTTTGGGAAATAGGTAGAAACTAGTTCAAAATGGTTCGGTCAGTTCAATTTTTTAATTTGATCACCAATTATGGCTGAAGTGGAGCGTACCCAGTAAAAAATGAGCACAATTGGACTAAAATTGACGTTTTGGTCATCAAAATAATGTTCAGTGATCGAAAAATTTCGGATAATTTTTTGGAAATAGGTAGAAACTTGTCCAAAACGGTCGGTTCAGTCCGTTTTTTTAAATTGATTGCAAAATATGGCTAAAATAGAGCATATCCATTAAAAATGAGCACTATTTTACTAAAATTGACGATTCTCTGTCCAAAACAATTTTCGGTGATCGAAAAAGTTAAGCCTCATCGAGCGCGGATACTTTTTTTGAAATAATTGAAAACTTAACCAAAATGGTTCCCTGAGTCCAATTTTTTTATTTTATCCCAAGTTATGGCTAAAGTGGAGCCTGCCCACCAAAAATGAGCACAATTGGACTGAAATTGACGATTTGGTCACCAAAACAATGACCAGTGGTCAAAAAATTTCGGATACTTTTTTTTGGAAATAGATAAAAACTAGTTCAAAATGGTTCGGTCAGACCAATTGTTTAACTTTATCACCAATTATGGCTAAATTGAAGCGTACCCATCAAAAATGAGCACAATTGGAGTAAAATTGACGATTTGGTGTCCAAAACAATCTTCGGTGATAGAAAAAGTTAAGCCTCATCGAGTGCGGTCAGTTTTTGTGACTGGGTCAAAGTGTTGTCCACATTAATGCTAATATGATACGAAAGGTTCAAATTGCGTGTTTAAGGCAAATCAAAAGAAAAATTTAGCCTGCCTGCTTTGAAAAAGATTCTTCGGTGAAAAAATTTACATTGGGTCTCAAAATGTAATAGTTTTTTTCACTGTACTAACAGAAAAAACATTAATTTTTTTTGTTTTTACGGCACTCCGCACTCAATATCTGTTATGGTTTTCAATAGATCAGGCGTGAAAGAAAGGTTGCGCGAAAAGAAAGGGGCTTTAAAGTATCTTTTACGCATGATAATTGGAAGAAGTTTTTGAAACTTTTCAAATTTTTTTTAGGTGAATTTTAAAATTTGTCAACGTATTTTACCAATACAGAATTTTTATCTGGCATATTTATGCTTGTTATACTGCTTAGAAACTCATCTTTCTAGATAGGTATACAAAAACTATCGTTTTCGAAAGAAAAGGTTAAAAAAATTGCAAGGATTTGGAAGAAAAAAGAAAAAAATGCCTTTTTTCACAAGCAGTCCGGTTTTAAAATTGTGTTTGTACTTCGAAACTATGATTTCAGGTACGCATCGTGCAGCTTAGTATCGCAGCTTTGTAACTAAACCAATTTTAATCTAAAAAAACGTAAAATTTTTTGAGAAATTGGTCAAAGAGTACGGCAAACTTGAGGTCGAAATTTCGAAAAAATTCGAATTTTCAAAGTTGTTTTTGTTAATAACTTCGTGCATAGATAGAGTTAGAAAGCGTTCTATGGCTTAAAATAAAGCTTGGCTAATTTGCGTTACGGTCATGTATATTGTTGCAATGTTATCTTTGACCGATGGTGTTGTTTTTTTGCTTTCTCCGAAGAATGTCGAAAATGAGCTGTTTTTGACCAAGGGGTCAGAATCATCAAAATTTAAAAACTGTTTTTCCGAACTTTTTTAAGTTCCAGATGATAGCCCCTTTCTTCCTGATTCCAAAACACCTTCATTTTTAAGAATCGGTTCAGTCATCTTCGAGATATTAAGCTTTGAAAACAGGTTGGGGGGGGGGGTTGGGATTCCCCATACAGTTCGCCCATTCTTCCGATCTGTAATCTTTTTTTAAAACTAACAACAACCATATATATGATAGCTATATATATTCGGCAGCTCGAGGGCATCCGAAATATGTAATTTGAATGCAAGTTGTATTTCGCCTCTCTACAGGTAAGTTATATGTGTTGGCAATGTGAAATATTCGAATGAGCTGACTCATTGTCAACTGACCAGCGGTATACATTCTGAGCATGTCATCTGACAGCAGGAGGAGTGCTATGAAGCGCTGTCCGGCTAGACCATTATAATTAACCTGCAAAGAGGTGCATATGAAATGAAATGTATCGGAAACGTTCAAATGGTGATAGTAAGTTAGCGAAAGCGATGAGAAAGTGTCAGAGCCCCCCCCCACTGTCGCACATCAGCAGCTACACCAGAATACCCCCGCCCGTGGATACTAAGCTACGTGTCGTACCCGTACGAGTGCTGCGCGTCGCAGAATAGCTGCGCGCGCTGCTGTAGAGCGCAGATCAGAGTGTTGGGCATGTCCCAGGCCATTTTAATAGCATGAATCGAGTATTTTAGATCTAGTGAGATGCAATCACGATACTTTGACGATGATGTACCCGGACAGGGCGTTAACGTCGATGAGTTTATAAGTCCAGGAGGCCGTCGAAAAGAGATTAGAGTGAAGTTCTTGAGTGGTTTAGCTAAAGAAAAGGCCTTATTTACAAGACGCCGGAAACTTGATTTAGATCTTGCTACATCAATAAAGTTTGTTAGTTTCCAAGCTAAGTGCGAACCCGGTAAAGTTTTGTCCAAAGTGTGGAAGCTCTTCAAGAATGCCAAATCAGTCAAGATAGGAAAATTAAGACCCAACCAGAAGAGAGGAGACAAAAAACAATGGCGATATAATGGATGGGTAAACTTTTTTGGGAGTGGTGATTGCAATCGTGCGAAGCGTCTTATAGAAAAAAACAAGCGAAAATTTGGCAATATGAAGATAGAAAAAGCTGGGAATGTAAAGTGTATTGGCTTTGATCACAAGAAGAAGTTTATAGTTTCACAATTGATACGATTTAAAGCCAAAAAAGAAGTTCCAACACAGTTTTACAGCTGGGGTCACCATTGGTCCCCCAAAAACGATAGTCGCTTTGCTGAAGATGTTTTTGATGGCTTGTTATCTAATGGTGTGGTGCTTGTTGAGTGATCTTGTGTTCTTTATTGTTTTGTCTTGTAGTTTTAGTCGATAGATTGAGAATTTTTATAAATTGATGTCTATAATAGCATAACTTGAATTCAAGAATGTGCAATATGACAGCTTTTTTTCAGTTGTTCCACTTGTATTACTTACTTTAATATACATTTGGTTTGTTTTTGAGGATTCTGCAGGGGAAACCCTAGATTACCAACAGAATCGTTGAAAACATTCCATTTTTTCTTGAAATTTTCGATTTTTCCGAATAACCAATTTTAAATAAAGATATTTTTGATTAGGTCATAGAGTCGTCCTAATTGAACCAAACTTTGTATGGAGTATCCCGTGTGTAGCTAGAGTCTAAAACAAAAAAAATTTTTGGTATAGCTTGCCTAGGAAAAAAGTTAGCTTTTTATACGGAAATTTGCGATTATTTCATATAGATAATTTTGAAAATAGGTCTTTTTCATCGGGTCAAGGAGTTGTCCAAATCGATCCAAACTGGGTATGGAGTATCCCCTGTGTGTCTAGAATCTAAAACAAAAAGAATTTTTGGTATAGCTTGCCTAGGAAAAAAGTTAGCTTTTTATACCGAAATTTGCGATTATTTCATATAGAAAATTTTGAAAATAGGTCTTTTTCATCGGGTCAAGGAGTTGTCCAAATCAAACCAAACTGGGTATGCAGTATCCCATGGGTACCTGGAGTCTAAAACAAAAAGAATTTTTGGTATAGCTTGCCTAGGAAAAAAGTTAGTTTTTCATACGGAAATTTCGACTTATTCGCTTATTTTATTTTTAAAAATATAGAAATTTTATCGGATCAAGGAGTTGTTCAAAGTGAACCAAACTTGTTATCGAGTATCCCATGGGTAACTAGATTGTAAAACAAAAAGAATTTTCGGTATAGCTTGCCTAGGAAAAAAGTTAGTTTTTCATACGGAAATTTCGACTTATTCGCTTATTTTATTTTTAAAAATATAGAAATTTTATCGGATCAAGGAGTTGTTCAAAGTGAACCAAACTTGTTATCGAGTATCCCATGGGTAACTAGATTGTAAAACAAAAAGAATTTTTGGTATAGCTTGCCTAGGAAAAAAGTTAGTTTTTCATACGGAAATTTCGACTTATTCGCTTATTTTATTTTTAAAAATATAGAAATTTTATCGGATCAAGGAGTTGTTCAAAGTGAACCAAACTTGTTATCGAGTATCCCATGGGTAACTAGATTGTAAAACAAAAAGAATTTTTGGTATAGCTTGCCTAGGAAAAAAGTTAGTTTTTCATACGGAAATTTCGACTTATTCGCTTATTTTATTTTAAAAAATATAGAAATTTTATCGGATCAAGGAGTTGTTCAAAATGAACCAAACTTGTTATCGAGTATCCCATGGGTAACTAGATTGTAAAACAAAAAGAGTTTTTGGTATAGCTTGCCTAGGAAAAAAGTGAGTTTTTCATACGGAAATTTCGACTTATTCGCTTATTTTATTTTTAAAAATATAGAAATTTTATCGGATCAAGGAGTTGTTCAAAGTGAACCAAACTTGTTATCGAGTATCCCATGGGTAACTAGATTGTAAAACAAAAAGAATTTTTGGTATAGCTTCCCTAGGAAAAAAGTTATTTTCTCATACGGAATTTTGCTATTATTTCGAATAATTTTGCGATCATAATTTTAAAAATAGGTCTATTTCATCGGGTCAAGGAGTTGTCCAAATCTAACCAAAATCGGTATGGAGTATGCCATGTATACCTAGAGTGTAAAACAGAAAGAATTTTTGCTATAGCTTGCCTAGGAAAAAAGTTAGTTTTTCATACGGAAATTTGCTATTATTTCAAATAAATAATTTTAAAAATAGGTCATTTTCATCGGGTCAAGGAGTTGTTCAAATCGAACCAAACTGGGTATGGAGTATCCCATGGGTACCTAAAATGTAAAACAAAAAGAATTTTTGGTATAGCTTGCCTAGGAAAAAAGTTAGTTTTTCATACGGAAATTTGCTATTATTTCAAATAATTTCATTTATTGAATTTTGAAAATTGGTCTATTTCGTCGGATCAAGGAGTTGTTCAAATCGAACCAAACTTGGCATGGAGTGTACCATGGGTACCTAGACTGTAAAACAAAAAGAATTTTTGCTATAGCTTGCCTAGGAAAAAAGTTAGTTTTTCATACGGAAATTTGCTATTATTTCAAATAAATAATTTTAAAAATAGGTCATTTTCATCGGGTCAAGGAGTTGTTCAAATCGAACCAAACTGGGTATGGAGTATCCCATGGGTACCTAGAATGTAAAACAAAAAGAATTTTTGGTATAGCTTGCCTAGGAAAAAAGTTAGTTTTTCATACGGAAATTTGCTATTATTTCAAATAATTTCATTTATTGAATTTTGAAAATTGGTCTATTTCGTCGGATCAAGGAGTTGTTCAAATCCAACCAAACTTGGCATGGAGTATACCATGGGTACCTAGACTGTAAAACAAAAAGAATTTTTGGTATAGCTTGCCTAGGAAAAAAGTTAGCTTTTCATACGGAAATTTGCGATTATTTCATATAGATAATTTTGAAAATAGGTCTTTTTCTTATGGTCAAAAACTTCTTGAAATGGAACCAAACCTGGTATAGAGTATCCCCTGTGTAGCTAGAGTCTAAAACAAAAAGAATTTTTGGTATTGCTTGCCTAGAAAAAAAGTTAGTTTTACGTAACGAAATTTCCGATTATTTCGAATATTTAATTTTAAATAATTTTCAAAAATAGGTCTCTTTCATTGGGTCAAGGAGTTGTTCAAATCAAACCAAACTTGGCATGTAGTATCCCCATTAAATGTAGAGTCTAAAACAAAAAGAATTTTTTGTATAGCTTGGCTAGGAAAAAAGTTAGTTTTTCATACGGAAATCTGCGATTATTTCAAATAGGTAATTTTAAAATTAGGTCTTTTTCGTATGGTCAAAAACTTCTTGAAATGAAACCAAACTCGGTATAGAGTATCCCATGTGTATCTAGAGTGTAAAACCAAAAGAAGTTTTGCTATAGCTTGCCTAGGAAAAAAGTTAGTTTTTCATACGGAAATTTGCTATTATTTCAAATAATTTCATTTATTGAATTTTGAAAATTGGTCTATTTCGTCGGATCAAGGAGTTGTTCAAATCCAACCAAACTTGGCATGGAGTATACCATGGGTACCTAGACTGTAAAACAAAAAGAATTTTTGGTATAGCTTGCCTAGGAAAAAAGTTAGCTTTTCATACGGAAATTTGCGATTATTTCATATAGATAATTTTGAAAATAGGTCTTTTTCTTATGGTCAAAAACTTCTTGAAATGGAACCAAACCTGGTATAGAGTATCCCCTGTGTAGCTAGAGTCTAAAACAAAAAGAATTTTTGGTATTGCTTGCCTAGAAAAAAAGTTAGTTTTACGTAACGAAATTTCCGATTATTTCGAATAATTAATTTTAAATAATTTTTAAAAATAGGTCTCTTTCATTGGGTCAAGGAGTTGTTCAAATCAAACCAAACTTGGCATGTAGTATCCCCATTAAATGTAGAGTCTAAAACAAAAAGAATTTTTTGTATAGCTTGGCTAGGAAAAAAGTTAGTTTTTCATACGGAAATCTGCGATTATTTCAAATAGGTAATTTTAAAATTAGGTCTTTTTCGTATGGTCAAAAACTTCTTGAAATGAAACCAAACTCGGTATAGAGTATCCCATGTGTATCTAGAGTGTAAAACCAAAAGAAGTTTTGCTATAGCTTGCCTAGGAAAAAAGTTAGTTTTACGTTCGGAAATTTCCGATTAATTCGAATAATTAATTTTAAATAATTTTTAAAAATAGGTCTCTTTCATTGGGTCAAGGAGTTGTTCAAACCAATTCAAACTCGTAGTCAGAGTTCCCCTGTGTATACGGAGTCTAATGAGCCAATAACCTTTGGTATATCTTGTCTAGAAAAAAAGTTAGGATTGCATTCGGAAATTTGCGATTATTTCGAATAAGTATTTTTAAAAATAGGTCTTTTTCGTATGGTCAAAAACTTCTTGAAATGGAACCAAACCTGGTATAGAGTATCCCCTGTGTAGCTAGAGTCTAAAACAAAAAGAATTTTTGGTATTGCTTGCCTAGCAAAAAAGTTAGTTTTTCGTACGGAAATTTCCGATTAATTCGAATATTTAATTTTAAATAATTTTTTAAAATAGGTCTCTTTCATTGGGTCAAGGATTTGTCCAAATCAAACCAAACTTGGTATGGAGTATCCCCTGTGTAGCTAGAGTCTAAAAGAAAAGGAATTTATGCTATACCTCGCTTAGGAGAAAGTTAGGTTTTCATACGGAAATTTGCGAATAACGAATTTCAAGTATAGTTAATTTTGATCAGGCCATTGAAATTTTTGAGTTGTCGATTCGAACCAAATTTGGTATGAGGTATTCTCTTTGTATGTACGGAACAAGTGTTCTGCTAGTAAAAAGGTTTCAAACTTAATGTTTTCAGTTGTTGTAATGAAGCAGCAAACAGAAATTTACGCTAATGAAAAAGGTGTTTTTTGCAAAAAGCGAAGATTGTCTACGGCCATTATTAGCGAATCTAATCATGGAAATGAGGATAAATTGCGGAACGAAATTGAACATCTCAAAAAGAAGGTTGAAGAGTTGAGCAAGAGAGTTGAAGAACTTGAGAAAGCCAGAATTGAACTTGTAGACCTGACCAATGATAGCTTTGACACTACGGTATCGGTACACTCAGAAGACTTAATTGAGGTTCCAAATGGCATCTGAAAGAATGGAGTTAGATTAGTTGTAGCTGATAGATTTAAACAGTTGTTCAGACATCAAAAGATCAAACTTGAGGCTTTTCTGTTAATGTTTAAAGTCTTAAATACTCTTACGTTGTTTAATGTTTGTTGCGGTTTTTAATCATTTTCCTAACCGGCTTTTCGTCCCCTTAGCCTAAAACGTTTCTCAATGACGTGAATATTTCCATTCACCCATAATTTTCCTTACATTCAAGACTTAATCTTTTTCAGGTTGTGAAAATGTCAGGCTTCAACTGGTTGATTATGAGTCTCGAGAAAGACGACGCTCAAATTATTGATAGCAATTCTAAAATGTGGGGAAGCTTGAGTTATATTGACAAGGTCAAGAGAACGGAAGGCACCCAAACAATGCTCCTAAAGGATGGAAGGTTGAGGTCGTACATGATTTTGAAGCAAGGAGCAGACGATTTCTCTGCAGATCTTGAGGAGCTGAAAAAACAAATCAAAGTTCCTGAAACAGATCACAGGCCACAATTAACAGAAGTTGACGAAACGGCCTCAACTACATCAAAGAAAAATTCCTCCGATGTGCAATCGTCTTCAAAAGTGGTCAAGGGAACCGTTGTCTCGGTATGTTTAAACCTCCGGAAAGTAGATAAAATTAAAAAAAAAATGAAAAATAAAACATTGTTTAACGTTTTTTTTGCTATTTTTTATTTTGGTTTAGTGCTGTGAAGAACACAAGGGAATTGCGAAGATGCTGCTATTGAACGAGAAAAGGATGCACGACATGGTCACCCTTCTGCAAGGCGCTACTAGTCAGTCAGCGGATGATTTGAGCAGCCTCAAACGAAAATTCAATTCATTCGTTCGTATTTCTAATTTGGTTTCGTTTTTTTTTATTTTTTGGCAACCAATATGAATTTTTTGTTCAAAGGTTACCCATGCACTGGCGGGCATTGATAGTGTTGAAAATACTGGAGATGGACAAGAAGTTCAAGAGGAAGAGGACAGGGAGGCCGATGATGTAGCGGAAGACAAAGATCTTGAAGAGGCCTTAATACTTCGACTTGTTGAGAAAAAGCCTCCCGTGCAATTTGGTCTAAATGGAAAAAATTTAGACCTCGTTTACAGCGGACACAAACCCACTGACTACGGTTTAGCGCTACGAAAGTGGATTTGGGGCATTGATGGTTTGTCTTATGAAATGATTTTGCCGTCAAAGAGCTTGACTGATGGACGTAAATGTGCCACGAAAGATTCAATGCTCAAATTCTTCCGTGAGTTTTTGCACTACTTTTCACAATCACTTGAAACTTGTTTAATTGTGCGTTTCAATGTTTTATCTGCGTTCAAGGTTGTTCTCTGGGTAAAAATTTGTTTGAACATGAATAATTTTAGGATCAATTGAGAGGAAATTTCCGAGTTCATCCTTCCCCAATGCCAAAGAACAAGCAAAAAAAGCCGCAAATAAGGCTGGGCTAAATGCGAAGCAACGAATAGAGGGCAAGGGAAAATACAGCGAGAAAGCAAAGGAGTTGAAGAAAGCCAAGTATGTGAAGAAAAATGCTGGAAATTAAATTGCTCTTAATCAGATCAGAGTTGCTTGTTTTAAACTACACATATACTGCAGTTTGTTACTTTATCAGGCAATTATCCCAATTTCTAGTCTCATATCGCAGAGTTCTTATATAAATGTTTTGAATTATAGCGTATATAATTATTATTAAAGTTTTCACCATTTTACTCGATATAATTTTGTTGTTTTTAGTTAACTTTGAACTGATAATTGTACTCTTTTTAACTCAATTGAGGAGAGAAACAGTAAACCACAACAAAACGAGTTATGTGTTTTATAACAATAGCTTTTTCCCTTAATGATCTGAAGAATTTTTTTTCATTTTGTAGTAATTTCTCGATTGTCTTTAAGATTTATGGAGAACTCCAAACAAGACAAACGCCCTAAAAGGCAATCCAAAGTACCCAGCTTCGAGACAGATCCTGAAACTCAAGTTGAAAGAAGTATTCGTTACGAGCACAGGAACACAGCTTTTATTTTTATCTATGAAAAAGCTTGTGTTTCGACGACACTTAACAACCGCGCTTGGCCTCGAGGATACAGTGATGAAGCGAAGCTAGCACTGAGACCGGGAGAATATGAGTTTATCACTCACAATAGTGCACCTCATAGAATGATGTATTTGGGAAGAGCATCAATTGAGAGGGCCAGAGAGCACAAGAAGCTGGCATCAGAGGTTTATGTTAAAGGACAACGACCGCCGTATATATGGGAAGGACCAGGGACTGAAAACGCCACCATTGTTACCAGTCAGCCAAGAGTCAGTGCAACCCAACCTGCCAACGTATTTGTACCAGAATCACCGGATATGCTCTTTTCCCCTGAACCGGTCAACGAAACTCCAAGCAGAAATACAGGCGAACAATTGACTGTTAACAGCAAAAACGTTGCTGAAACATCTTCCCAAATGAAAGCAACAACACAACCACTTCTGTTCCGAGAGAGTGCAACAACATCAACAGCAAATGCCAGTGCACAGGTACTCGTATTCGGTCTGAAAAAAGCATTTGCTTTCATCGCTTTTTGATTGGAGTTTTTTTATTTAGGGTGCCTCTTCTATGTGTAGCGAGTTCAAAGAGTTTTTGAAAGGCCACGAGGAAAGAATGTGTCGAGCTACTCAAGTTGGAGTTGCTATCAAAGCGAAACACGACAAAAAGCGAAGGAGGCTATTAGGAGAACTGAACGATACGGTATGCTCTTGTGTAATTTTCTCATACGTCGTAATTCATAATCATTTTCGGGTTTTATGAAATGATCTATAACACTTTGGTTTTGACTTTAGCTAGATGAAGTCAATGAAATATCGTTGCTCCAACGGTTTGGGTTTCAAAGTGTGGATGTGGATAAGAGTCTTTTACAAGCCTATCCCATTCATCAAGTTCAGTTTGAGGGCGAAGATTTGATGAAAACCCATCAAGCCAGCTCTTATCCATCTCAACTTGGGCGTACTTTGCGAAGAACACTTTTTGGTATCGATGGTTTGGTTGACGAGATGATGAACAGTGAAGGCTCGTTAAACCGGTCTGAGGCATCCAGGGAAAAAACTCTGTTGTTCGACGGTAATTGTTTTCATGAACTACTAAAAATTAATCTGATAGTTAAGTCCAATATAAACAGAATGTTCAACTCAAAAAACGAAACGCTGAACTGAGAGATGTGGGGTTTAGTTTATTTTAATGTTTATATCCGTCATTGTTTAGATGTTGTGAAGCAGAAGTACCCACTTACACCCCGCCTGGCATTGAAGAAGGCAAAAGACTCCGCAAATCAGGCCGGGAGAGAAAGGCGAAGTTACCTGAAAAATCCAGAAAACTTAGAGCATAGTGTCGAAGCAGTAACTTCTACCCCGCCTACTACTACTTCTAATTAGCTTGAGTAACTGTGTCTGTGCCCCTATTGTGCTCCTGTTTAACGTAACTGATAAAACAGTCTAATTGTAGTGATTAATAGTGATTTTGTTATTTGAGGCTTATGTTTCAATACTTAGGACAGTATTATCTGATTAGAATGTGATTTTTGCTGCTGCTGTTTTGCACTGATAAATTTGTTGTGTTTTGATTGAGTTAATCTGTGGTTTGTCTACTCAGCATTTCTTGCAGTAATGAGTTTTAGTGTTTTAGTGCTCGTGTTAACGTAACTGATAAAACAGTCTAATTGTAGTGATTAATAGTGAATTTGTTATTTTTGAGGCTTATGTTTCAATACTTAGGGCATTCTTGTCTGATTAGAATGTGATCTTTGCTGCTGCTGTTTTGTACTGATAAATTGATTGTGTTTTAATTGAGTTAATCTGTGGTTTTTTTACTCAGAATTTCTTGCAGTAATCAATTTAGTCTGAAAATTAGTGTCTCGATTTTTGTTACTGATTATTTTTCTTGCTGTTTCGAAAATGGAAAGTTACGCGTTTTCATAGTTCTTTTTAATTCTTGTTTGCCATCATAGTTCTTACGATTTGAATGGTTGGAAACGAAAGTTCGGTTTTTGATCAGTTAATTAATTTAAGATAAAATGGATCTGTGCGAGAAGCTCGCTCAAATTGAAGGCTTCGTGGCAGAAAATTATGTTGAAAGATCTGATCACGAAGTACACCTGCTCACAGAACTGATTTCTAAAAACAGCTACATGGATTTGATGAACTCAGACAACCACTTCAAAAGATTGCATCAAGATTTGGAGGAAGTTTATAAATGTTCGTTTAATGCGGGATTTAGGATTGAACCTGACAGTTTTGGCGGTTATTGTTTGATCAATCGCAGCGGGAAAACAATTAAATGTGGCGAAATCAACGTTGCCGTTGGCTTGTTGGCAAAGAAGCCGAAAGATCGTGAGATAGATGACTGGTCTTTAATGGAAGGCGACAAGTTGTTGGTAGGCGTCGCAAGATGGGCAAATCATTCGTGTGTCCCAAACTGCGACTACTACATGTGCGGAGGATATAAGGGGAGAGAATGCGTACGACTAAGAGCTTTAAAAGAAATCAAGGATTGTGAAGAGCTGACAACTTTTTATAATGCAGATTTTTTCGGAGAGAAGAATAAGTTCTGTCTATGTGAACATAGATCAAAACATGGCTCAGAAGAATTGCAAGAGGAGAGTGATGAACCTATTAAACCACCGAAACGAAAAAGAAAAGTAAAACCACGGATAAAAATAACAGCTAGTGACGTACGTGGTTCCTTACTCACTGACCTCATTAAGTTCTACAACGAGGATTCGAACGTCAGTTTAGCTTCGGAAGTTAGCTCTATTCCCTTTACAAATAGCGATTTTCCAGATAATTCAATCAGTGATGCAGAACAAATTGAAAAGGATGGTAATTGCTCTGATTTTTCCGATGGTTTTAGTAGTACCGAGATCAGCTATCCTAGCGACCAAATTGAAACTCTTGTTGGAGTTGATTTGTTTGCAAATTTTTCAGCCACCGAGAGCGATTCAGAAAATGAAGAAAAGGATGATAATGATCAAACTGTGCTATTAACTGAAGTATCGGGTGCCTCAACAGAAAATCTTAAAGCTTCTCTTCTAGCTATTGTGTCGGTTCATAATGGCTCTGATTCGCTATTGAACGATCTTTTAAAGCGTGATCAGTTGCTGTTCGGTGGTCAAACTATTTCGCCGTGGGCCGTCAAGAAACAGTTTGAAGACTTTTGTTCACTTTACCAATCCAGTAAACAATCCCTTAACAACGGCGAGCTAATTCTGTTAAACTTTCGTCCTCTGTTGATAGACATTGTTAAAAACACACTCCCTGAGATGCTAAAGTACGCCGAAGAGAAAGATTCTTCACGCGATATTTTGATGCCAACTTTTTGCATAACTGAACAACGGCGGATAAATGTCAGATTAATTGTCAATACTGATGGTGCTAATGTATGCAAGACACCCATAACTTCAGCTTGGCCTCTTTTCTTGGCAGTTGCAGATCTATCTCCTAAGCTTCGCCAACTCTTCAAAAATCTTGTTCTGGGAGCATTGTTTGTTGGTTCGGGCTACCCTGATTTTGATATCGTCTTTGAACATATAAAACGAGAATTGTCAGTTACAGAGAAAATCATTTTCAATGGAGTCGATTTGCTTGTTACATTTGAACCTATTTTGCTAGTTGCTGACCTGATAGCAAAATCGAAAGTTCTGAAAATGAAGCAGTGCAATGGTTTCTATGGATGTACGCTTTGCAATCAGAGAGGAATTCATGTAGCGGGTTCCCATCGATATCCTCACGACGAAAGCTTCCAGATGCGTTCGTTTGACGCCCATATGAAAAATATCCAAGAGCTGGAAAGAGGAAGTGTGGATGAATTAAGAGTTGAACTCGGTCGAAAGGCGGATTGTGAAATTAAAACTCTCGGTGTTAAAGGGAGAAGCAAAGCTTTCGATCTGATTTCAAATCAACCACTCTCATCTCCAATTGACCCGATGCATCAGTTGTTCCTTGGTGTTGCAAAAGATATTCTATTGCATCATTATGAGAGGATGAGGCCTGAGCATAAAACTGAAATCAATATTTTTATTGAGTCCCTTGATTTACCAAAAGAGTTCAAAAACTCACTCCGGAAACTTGATTCGTTGTCAAATTTCAAAGCAAAGGAAGTGAAAATCATGCTACTGTACTTGTCGCCCATAATTTTTCCTCCATTTTTGTATGGCGAAGAAAGAAAAAGTGACGAGTCTGACCTAAAGAAGCTAGTTTTTTCGATTCGAGAACTTTTTGAGTCATCCGACAACGCAGATTTATGTGATCAGCTTCTAAATGAGTTCTGTCTGAGCATGGCGGACAAAACTAATAAAATGGAGTCAATCAATTTCCATCTTTTGAGACATCTTGGTTGGCAAGCAAAAAATATTGGACCACTGTTTACGACATCTGCTGCTATGTTTGAGTCTGCTAACAGATTGCTAATTGCACCACTCACTGGAACCGTCAATCAGTGTCAACTAATGGTTTGGCGATTTGTAAGGGCAAAAATGATAGCAAAGATGAGCATTAAAGACGACTGTCTTACAGAAATGCTGACAAGCTTTCACGAGAAAAGGAAATTAGATGAAAGTTATGGTTTCGTGGAAAGTGCAGAAACAAGAAAATTTCGCCAAGAGCGTCCGAATTTAAAGTTGTTCTGTCGGAATCTTGATTTTTGCTTCCTATCATCGGCTGCATATGGACGGGGATGTACTGCTGATAAATATGTTGCCGCCTTAATTGATGGTGAAATGATTGCCGGAGAAATACTGTTCTTTTTTCGTGGAATTGCTAACAATTGTGTGCTCCGAAAATTCAAAATTGTAAGGAAGTTGACATTGATAAAATCTCAGGCCATAAATGTTGTCACATTCGGATTTATTGTCCAGGATACAGAAGAGAAAATTCAAATTTCTTTAAGTGCCATCAAACATAAACTCTTCTATTTTCAGTTCAAAGAGGTGTCATATCTGATTGCCATGCTGTGTCATTATGAGCATAATTAGTCAATTTTTAATTTTGGTTCGATTTATCAAATGCAAATTGTAATTAAAGTCTATCAGAATCAAATTTGTAGTTCAGCGTACCTGCTAAAAATAGTTGAAACTATGTTTTATGCAATTTTTGCGTTCTTCTTAGAAATTTTTTTTTGTAGGAAAACTTAATTATAAGAAGTTTTATCAGGTGAAATAGTTGTTGAATTTAAAGCAATCTCGGTATGGAGTATATTCATTTGGAGTGCATTCCAGGTGGAGTGTTCAGTTGGGAACGTAAAACGAAAGGAATTGGTTTTCATACCTAAATTTCCGATTTAATCGAAAAACGAATTTTAAACATAGCTGTTTTTGATGCAGTCATAGATTTGTCCAAAGTGAACCAAACTCGGTATGGAGTGTTCCAAGAGTACCTAGAGTCTAAAACACTAGGAATTTTTGATATAGCTGGTCTAGAAAAAAGTTACGTTTTCGTACGGAAGTTTGCGATTATTTCAAATAAGTAATTTTAAAATTAGGTCTTTTTCGTATGGTCAAAAACTTCTTGAAACTGAACCAAACTCGGTATGGAGTATCCCATGTGTAGCTAGAGTGTAAAACAAAAAGAATTTTTGCTAACGCTTGCCTAGGAAAAAATTTAATTTTACGTACGGAAATCTCCGATTAATTCGAATAATTAATTTTAAATAATTTTTGAAAATAGGTCTCTTTCATTGGGTCAAGGAGTTGTCCAAATCGAACCAAAATCGGTATGGAGTATCCCCATGGTAGGTAGAATCTGAGACAAAAAGATTTATTGGTATAGCTTGCCTCTGAAAAAAGTTAGTTTTTCATACGGAAATTTGCGTATTTCTCGAATAACGAATTTTAAAAATAGGTCTTTTTCATCGGGTCAAGGAGTTGTTCAAATCGAACCAAACTGGGTATAGAGTATACCATGGGTACCTAGAGTGCAAAACAAAATGAATTTTTGGTATAGCTTCCCTAGGAAAAAAGTTAATTTTACGTACGGAAATTTCCGATCAATTCGAATAATTTTTTTAAATAATTTTTAAAAATAGGTCTCTTTCATTGGGTCAAGAAGTTGTCCAAATCGAACTGAAATTGGTGTGGAGTATCCCCATGGTAGGTAGACTCTGAGACAAAAAGATTTATTGGTATAGCTTGCCTCTGAAAAAAGTTAGTTTTTCATACGGAAATTTGCGTATTTCTCGAATAACGAATTTTAAAAATAGGTCTTTTTCATCGGGTCAAGGAGTTGTTCAAATCGAACCAAACTGGGCATAGAGTATACCATGGGTACCTAGAGTGCAAAACAAAATGAATTTTTGGTATAGCTTCCCTAGGAAAGAAGTTATTTTTTCATACGGAATTTGGCTATTATTTCGAATAATTTCATTTATTGAATTTTGAAAATTGGTCTATTTCGTCGGATCAAGGAGTTGTTCAAATCCAACCAAACTTGGCATGGAGTATACCATGGGTACCTAGACTGTAAAACAAAAAGAATTTTTGGTATAGCTTGCCTAGGAAAAAAGTTAGCTTTTCATACGGAAATTTGCGATTATTTCATATAGATAATTTTGAAAATAGGTCTTTTTCTTATGGTCAAAAACTTCTTGAAATGGAACCAAACTCGGTATAGAGTATCCCATTTGTATCTAGAGTCTAAAACAAAAAGAATTGTTGGTATTGCTTCCCTAGGAAAGAAGTTATTTTTTCATACGGAATTTTGCTATTATTTCGAATAATTTTGCGATCATAATTTTAAAAATAGGTCTATTTCAGCGGGTCAAGGAGTTGTCCAAATCTAACCAAAATCGGTATGGAGTATCCCATGTATACCTAGAGTCTAAAACAAAAAGAATTTTTGGTATTGCTTGCCTACGAAAAAAGTTAGCTTTTCATACGGAAATTTGGGATTATTTCCAATATTTAATTTTCAAATATAGTATTTTTCATCGGGTCAAGGAGTTGTTCAAATCGATCCAAACTTGGCATGGAGTATCCCATGGGTACCTAGAGTGTAAAACAGAAAGAATTTTTTGTATAGCTTGGCTAGGAAAAAAGTTAGCTTTTCATACGGAAATTTGCGGTTATTTCAAATAGATAATTTTAAAAATAGGTCTTTTTCGTATGGTCAAAAACTTCTTGAAATGGAACCAAACTCGGTATAGAGTATTCCATGTGTATCTAGAGTCTAAAACAAAAAGAATTTTTGGTATAGCTTGCCTAGGAAAAAAGTTAGTTTTTCATACGGAAATTTGCGTTTAATTCGAATAATTAATTCTAAATAATTTTTAAAAATAGGTCTTTTTCTTCGGGTCAAGGAGTGGTTCAAATCAAACCAAGCCCGGTATGGAGTATCCCATGGGAGCCTAGAGTGTAAAACAGAAAGAATTTTTGGTATAGCTTGCCTAGGAAAAAAGTTAGCTTTTCATACGGAAATTTGCGATTATTTCGAATATTTAATTTTCAAATATAGTATTTTTCATCGGGTCAAGGAATTGTTCAAATCGAACCAAACTTGGCATGGAGTATCCCATGGGTACCTAGAGTGTAAAACACAAGGAATTTTTGCTATAGCTTGCCTAGGAAAAAAGTTAGTTTTTCATACGGAAATTTGCTATTATTTCAAATAATTAATTTTAAAAATAGGTCATTTTCATCGGGTCAAGGAGTTGTTCAAATCGAACCAAACTGGTTATGGAGTATCCCATGGGTACCTAGAATGTAAAACAAAAAGAATTTTTGCTATAGCTTGCCTAGGAGAAAAGTTAGTTTTTCATACGGAAATTTGCTATTATTTCAAATAAATAATTTTAAAAATAGGTCATTTTCATCGGGTCAAGGAATTGTTCAAATCGAACCAAACTTGGCATGGAGTATCCCATGGGTACCTAGAATGTAAAACAAAAAGAATTTTTGCTATAGCTTGCCTAGGAGAAAAGTTAGTTTTTCATACGGAAATTTGCTATTATTTCAAATAAATAATTTTAAAAATAGGTCATTTTCATCGGGTCAAGGAGTTGTTCAAATCGAACCAAACTTGGCATGGAGTATCCCATGGGTACCTAGAGTGTAAAACAGAAAGAATTTTTGCTATAGCTTGCCTAGGAAAAAAGTTAGTTTTTCATACGGAAATTTGCTATTATTTCAAATAAATAATTTTAAAAATAGGTCATTTTCATCGGATCAAGGAGTTGTTCAAATCGAACCAAACTTGGCATGGAGTATCCCATGGGTACCTAGAGTGTAAAACAGAAAGAATTTTTGCTATAGCTTGCCTAGGAAAAAAGTTAGTTTTTCGTACGGAAATTTGCGATTATTTCATATAGATAATTTTAAAAATAGGTCTTTTTCATCGGGTCAAGGAGTTGTTCAAACCAATTCAAACTCATAGTCAGAGTTCCCCTGTGTATACGGAGTCTAATGAGACAATATCTTTTGGTATATCTTGTCTAGAAAAAAAGTTAGTGTTTCATACGGAAATTTGCGAATTTCTCGAATAACGAATTTTAAAAATAGGTCTTTTTCATCGGGTCAAGGAGTTGTTCAAACCAATTCAAACTCATAGTCAGAGTTCCCCTGTGTATACGGAGTCTAATGAGCCAGTAACTTTTGGTATATGTTGTCTAGAAAAAGAGTTAGGATTGCATTCGGAAATTTGCGATTATTGCGAATAAGTATTTTTAAAAATAGGTCTCTTTCGTATGGTCAAAAACTTCTTGAAATGGAACCAAACCTGGTATAGAGTACCCCCTGTGTAGCTAAAGTCTAAAACATAAAGAGTTTTTGGTATAGCTTGCCTAGGAAAAAAGTTAGCTTTCTATACGGAAATTTGCGATTATTTCATATAGATAATTTTAAAAATAGGTCTTTTTCATCGGGTCAAGGAGTTGTCCAAATCAAACCAAACTGGGTATGCAGTATCCCCTGTGTAGCTAGAGTCTAAAACAAAAAGAATTTTTGGTATTGGTTGCCTAGCAAAAAAGTTAGTTTTTCGTACGGAAATTTGCTATTATTTCAAATAAGTAATTTTAAACAATTTTCAAAATTAGGTCTCTTTCATTAGGTCAAGGAGTTGTTCAAATCGAACCAAACTTGGGATGGAGTATCCCCTGTGTAGCTAGAGTCTAAAACAAAAAGAATTTTTGGTATTGGTTGCCTAGCAAAAAAATAAGTTTTTCATACGGAAATTTGCGATTATTTCAAATAGATAATTTTAAAAATAGGTCTTTTTCTTATGGTCAAAAACTTCTTGAAATGGAACCAAACCTGGTATAGAGTATCCCCTGTGTAGCTAGAGTCTCAAACAAAAAGAATTTTTGGTATTGCTTGCCTCTGAGAAAAGTTAGTTTTTCGTATGGAAATTTGCGATTATTTCAAATAGTTAATTTTAAAAATAGGTCTATTTCTTCGGGTCAAGGAGTTGTCCAAATCTAACCAAAATCGGTATGGAGTATCCCCATGCTAGGTAGAGTCTAAAACAAAAAGAGTTTTTGGTATAGCTTGCCTAAGAAAAAAGTTAGTTTTTCATACGGAAATTTCGACTTATTCGCTTATTTTATTTTTAAAAATATAGAAATTTTATCGGATCAAGGAGTTGTTCAAAGTGAACCAAATTTGTTATCGAGTATCCCATGGGTAACTAGATTGTACAACAAAAAGAATTTTTGGTATAGCTTGCCTAGGAAAAAAGTTATTTTTTCATACGGAAATTTCGACTTATTCGCTTATTTTATTTTTAAAAATATAGAAATTTTATCGGATCAAGGAGTTGTTCAAAGTGAACCAAACTTGTTATCGAGTATCCCATGGGTAACTAGATTGTAAAACAAAAAGAATTTTTGGTAAAGCTTGCCCAGGAAAAAAACTAGTTTTTCGTACGGAAATTTGCTATTATTTCAAATAAGTAATTTTAAACAATTTTCAAAATTAGGTCTATTTCATTAGGTCAAGGAGTTGTTCAAATCGAACCAAAGTTGGTATGGAGTATCCCCTTTGTAGGTAGAGTCTAAAACAGAAAGAATTTTTGCGATAGCTTGCGTAGGAAAAAAGTTAGTTTTGCGTACGGTTTTTTTTGAAAAAAAATCAAAAATATAGAGTTAAAAACGGGTGGGACGCCTTTCGGGCGTCAAGATTTTTCGGTGCTCTCTCTCCCCCTCTCCCCTCGTTCTCTCGCCTCTGTTTTCGTCTCTCGCGTTCTCTCGCTTGTCTCGCGTTTTCTCGCTCGTCTCGCGTTTTCTCGATCGTCTCGCGTTTTCTCGCGTTTTCTCGCGTTTTCTCGCTCGTCTCTCGCGTTGTCTCGCTCGTCTCTCGCTTCGGTCTTTTGGTTTGAGTCTATGATGTGTGTTTATGATGTATGATATATGTTTCAGCTTTCTTGAATGAGTGTCAAAAAAAAGTCTTATTAAAAAAAAGTCTTATTAGAGGTTCATTTTATTCTTAATATTGATAGATAGACATCCCTAGAATTTTGCTCACGCCAGCAAAAAAGGATGTCTACTATTAGTATAAAGATGTTCATGTACCTCACGTAAAAAAAGACTTTATATGTGGATTTGTGGACTCGTGGAACCCTGGCGTCTTCATCTTCAATGGGCATCTACAAGCATAAAAGGTTAGTTTTTTTAGTCTGGACATATGCAACTTTGAACGCACAAAAGTCTGGACATAGGCCTTTTTGAACGCACGATAGTCTGATCATGAACGCACGAAAATGTTTTCATGCGTTCATGATCAGACTATCGTGCGTTCAAAAAGGCCTATGTCCAGACTATCGTGCGTTCAAAATTGCATATGTCCAGACTATCGTGCGTTCAAAGTTACCTATGATCAGACTATCGTGCGTTCCAAGTTGCATATGTCCAGACTATCGTGCGTTCAAAATTGCATATGTCCAGACTATCGTGCGTTCAAAATTGCATATGTCCAGACTATCGTGCGTTCAAAATTGCATATGTCCAGACTATCGTGCGTTCAAAATTGCATATGTCCAGACTATCGTGCGTTCATTTTTTTTTTCCAGACCGTGTAATTTTGAACGCACGACGCCACCTTGTGCGTTCATTTCGGTCTGGACATATCGACTTTCGGTCTGGCACCTCAACCTGGGTAGGCAGGGTGAACTTTTCATACAGAAAATCTTTTTCGAACTTCAAAATTCTGAAAAGTAGAATAAATAGAAGAATAGGCATTTGAAAAAAAATGGGTTAAATTTTTGAATAATTATAAGCAGACGCTCAAGTGGAAACAATAGATGCATAAGAAATTAAGTTGATCGAACAAAAACTATAAAGGATTTTTGTTAAAATCTGGATAATTACTTGCATAAAATGATCGAAACTTTAGCTGGTGCATAATTGTAAGCAATGAACAAAACAGTGGTTTTTCTTAACGGGGTATAATTAAAAGCCAAGGGGAGGGGAATCATTTATTCAAAGTAATGATTTCGGGGATAATTTGCCTCCCAATCTATCTCTCCGCTCTTTTCCGTCTTTCTTCTCTCTTTTGCCCAGTTAGTTGAGAAGTGAGTGGACTGGGGAATGAGTGACTGACTAGTCCTCGCACTGGAACTGGAAAAGAGCCCGGGGCTAGCCCAGTTCTAATCAGAGTATTCTGTTCAACTACTCTAAATGAATTAAGTTGAACTCTGTGTGACTTCAACTTGTGCCGCTTCTCATCAGCTGTACCGATTAACCGATAAAAAGTTGGACGAAGTAGAACTAAACTCATCTAGTAGACAATAACATCTTGCGATTAGAATTTTTGCGCCTCCTCAAGTTTTATTTAAGTTATTGAGATGTAATTATTTTTTGAAGACAACCAAATTTGTAACCAGTAACCATAATATAACTTTTTAAGTTTATATTTAAGTTTGATTTTAAACTCTAGTGGAAAATATGTACCAAAGAATATCTAACTAAATATTTTGATTAGCTCTCTCTATAGTAAGTTTTGGAATCTAACATTTGAAGGTTAGAATTAACGATGAAAACTTTATCATAACTTTTTTCAAGTGTGTCAGCGATATAAAAAAGTGAATAATAAAACAGTTGATTAAGTTTTAAATCAAATGACATTTCACAAATGCAAAACAATACCACATTCGACTCGTTTTCCGAGGAAAAAAGCTTTAAAGGTTTCAAAAAAGCAATTATTAAAAAATGCTTTGTCTCAAACTTGCGACAAAATGTCAAGAAGAGGAAAATTTTGATAGCAAAAACATTAAAAAAGGTTCTTTCATGTTCTGTGTAGCGTTCAAAGTAGACATGCGATGCTGATGATAGCCAACGAAAATGTGACTATTGATTTTGTGATTGTTCTGCTAAAAGTGTCAGTTGAGAGTAGTTAGGATTAGAAGATAACAACAATTGGGAGGAACTTCAATGAATGCCGCCCATAGAGATAGCAAGGAAGTACTTTGAGGTGCAACCACCACCACCACTACTACTGCCACTCAGGACATATCCATCCATCTATGGTCATATTAGTAAAGAGGGCCACCCTTAATGAGAAGACAATCGGGCAACTGGTCTACACTTAATTGCATACAATTACTCCCATCACAAACAGTTGAAGGAGAAAGAGAGGAAGAGTTACTTGGGTTATGTTTGCGATTAATCAGAGGGTTCCTATTGTTCAAATTGAGCAATCTTGGGTTGAAAAGTTGACAAAAAGGAGCTGGTTTAGAGAATGGGGAACCAATTACAATGGAGTGCTTCCAGAACAAATCAATAACTAGCCACTTCAGTATGTTTATCATTTGATTGCGCAATCCAGTCAAATGATCTTTCACAGTATCTTACAAGATCTTGCTAGAATTTGGCGAGAATCCTCCAAAGTTAGGCATAATCTAATCTTGCTGTAGATCTTACTTGATTATTACAGATAGCTGTCGCGCCCCGTCCCCTCAAGTAAATGACCTGCCAGAAAGTCAAATAACCAGGCTGAGGTCCTCGTTCATGTTCAGAGGGAGTACCAGTGCCCTTTGTATTACACGGGCAAAAACGCTACCCAAAGTTTTCATATCAGCTGATCATGAACGAGGTATTGTCTGATCAATGCAAGTTTATCTCATCATCCGTTTGATCGTTAAAGAGGAATTGGATAATCAAGCCAAACATTGACAATTAAATGATGAAATTTGATTAGATGCACAAAACTGTTAGCTATACAAGCTTGAGCTAGCGTATTCAAACGATGCTAAAGCTAAAATCCGAACAATATTTCTCTGGCGTGCAATAGAGGGAAAATAGCTGTTTCTTATGACGCAGCAGCCGAATCTGACTCATGAGCATAAAGCTAAAAATTTATAATTGCACCATAAAAAGTAGAATAGAAAAAAAGATTAAATGATACAAAGATTCTAAACACTCACACACACACACCACACACACTCACACACACATACACACACACACACCACACACACACACACACATACACACACGCACACACACACACATACACACACGCACACACACACACACACACACACACACACACACACACACACACACCACACACACACACATACACACACGCACACACACACACATACACACACGCACACACACACACACACACACACACACACACACACACACACACACACACACACACACACACACACCACACACACACATACACACACGCACACACACACACACACACACACACACACACACACACACACGTCAACCAGGATGTACTTTAAGCCATTCTGAAAAAGGTAAGTCCAGCAGATAAAAGTAAGGACTGATTTAAAGCGCTTAAAATCACTATTCTTTTCAATTTTTCAAACACTGCATAGGCGGCAACTCTAATGCCAAAGTAGGATTCATTTTGGTTGAGCCGTGAACTACTAAAATAGAAATGTAGTAAATTCGTCGTTATGTATAGAAATAAAGTATAGAAATAAAGTATACCTGTAATTGTCTTTATACTTGTCAATTATCAGTCAAATTTTCACAAAAGCTTGGTAAAAAAAGTTTTATAAATACAAAAATTATTCCAAAAAATCCTCAAAACAGGGGTCACGATAATGCTATATAAGGTATTGAAACAATTCTAGGATAATTGGTTGATAGTTTTTGCGACTATTATAACATTCGAACCATTTTGGAGCAGTTTAGAAGTCAATAATTCGAAAGTTACTTTTTTCTGGAATTCACATATTTTCATCGAATTTTTCATGGAATGCATTTTTTTCACAAATGTGAAATTGAGAAATACATTTTTTCAATTGAATCTAACTAAATACGGGATATGCTCTCCTCGATATTCATAACTGCGTTTTTACAGTTTCTGAAGCAAAATCGCAGAAACCAATTCTAAAAGTTCTATCTACTTTTTTTCTGATTTTTCTCATTTTCACTAGAATGAATAATTTCTGACCTTATCAAGCAACAAGGGAAAATTCTGTGCTCAGTATTCAATTTTTGTTGGAACCGTTAGGACTAAGCAAGAGGTAACTCGTTAGAAAAAATCATTGAACATAGGAATTTGTTCTGTTTCCATATATTTTTAAGAGGAGAACCTCTTTTAACATCTAAAAAGTTTTAAAATAAATTTTTAAATAGTATATTGCAGTCGAATTGATACCTCAAATGGTAACATATCGAAAAAAAAATGCATGTAGATAAATTTGAACACAGAAATGTAAAAATAATAGAATCATTTTAATCATATTTTAAGTGTTATCTTATTAAACTTCTTATTATAATAAGTTTGAGTTCTTTTTCTAAGTTCGATGATCAATGAAATGTTTTCATCCTGATTTTTAACATTATTTTCCAAAGAGAAACACTTTGAATAGTTGTGCACACTTACCCAAGGTTCAGTGACAATCAGCAGTGATGCACAAAGATTTCAGCGAAGTTTCAAGTTTTAGTACTGATTCAGAAGGAATCCAGAACCCATTGTGAAATGATTTCCGAATTTCTTTGAATTAGATCAAATTTCAGAGAAAATATTCCGTATTCTTCTGAATCAAAAGTTAATTCAGAATTAATCACTGAATTCGCTCTGAATCAGAAAAATTCAGTACAAAATGTGACCTGAATTAGATTCTGACATTCGACCTGAATTAGATTCTTAGATCAGTTATTAGAAGTTAAATCTATTAAAATTTTTAAGTGAAAGAGCGAATAATTATCAAATTAATAGTTAATGACCGTAGTTAGGAGTTCTGAAAAAAAACAAAATGAAAATTTAGAAAGTCCTGCAAATTTTCTTACCTCTAAGCTACAGGAAGAAAACAAGATTCAGTATACAGCTATTTTGTTTGCTTACTTTTCAACAGTAGCATTAACAATAATGGCAATAGTAGTAGTGTGTTCTTTGTTGAGGAGTAAATAAAGTAAGTAAAACGGTGTATCGAGAAGGCATTTCAGTTCCGTTGATTAACCCTGAAAATCACCAAAAACTTTTTACCCACTATTTATGCTTCTTAGACGAATCTTCAGTTAGCTTAAAAGCCATTTCATGTCTGATATTTAAAGATTTATCTGCGCGAGGAAACATCAATAAATTCACATATTGCGATTATGAGACTTATCGTAAAGGAAAAAATTAATAATTACACTCCATTAAACCCGGTGAGCGTGAAATTAATGCCCTTGTATGACTTTATGGATCAAAATTTCATCTCAGTATAATATAGTTTTAATAGACAATAAATTAACATTAATAGATGTGAGATATAATAAGATTACGACTATTAGATTTTACAAACTAATAAAATATAAAAAATGTTTCCGTTCTAAGTGGTTGGATCAATGTTAATTCCACAACTTTAGAGGTTATTTGAAGTCGACCAATTAAGCATTCGGCTGTGTGACTTACTGGAAGTTTTGTGTAATTAGTTGTGACAGAGTTGAAAAGCTGCAGTAAAAGTTGACTAGAGAGTGAAAACACAGGGGACACAAATGAGCATACGGACTATGTAATGAAATTTGACCACTCATGCCTCCCCACCCCCTAATCAGGAAGTTATACCCCCTACTCTCACAACCCCCACCCCCATAGCTCGCATCGTCAACCCACCACACTATGCAGTATTGCGATCTCGTTCCAACCTTTGCCCCCCCCCCCCCCCCCCTCCGCGCACAGTGTAACACGAACTATGCAAAATCAAAACAATTTTTTCCGTAGTTTTCGCCCAATTAGTTTACTAAATAACAGTCAATAAAAACAAATCAGCGAGGTTCGGTAGTGTGCGTTTACACGTTATGTTCCGATGCCTCTCAATCACAAACATCCAATTGATACGTTAAAGTGACATAAGTTAGAGTAGAACTTTACCAATCCATATCAGATAATATGTCATGAAAAACGTTTACTATATTGTTCAGTAACAATGTTCGATGTCTGTCTGAACAAGGTATGAAGAAAACGAGTTTCTGTGAATTGACGACTCTTAGCAAAATATTGATTAATTACTACTTATCGAAGGAAAGACCATTGAAGATCAGTTGGAGATAACTTTTTCTGTTCATTCACTTGAAACGGACATTTCGTTTTAAAAAATTAGAAAGCAAGCCTTGTCACAGAAGCAGAAATCTTTGTATGCGACATAAATAGGATGCCTGTATAGCAAGAAAGATTCTTTTGTAAAACATTTGAGAAACCTTAGAGAATTACTTCCCACTAGTTACGAATATTTTGGAAGACTTAAAGCCAAAACTAAAAACAGTAATTATTATGTTTGATCAATTAAGAGGCCATTACCCAAAAAACGAAGGAACAATCGATAAATACTGTATGATATGTTTTAATTTTCTTATCAAGTCTATTTCCCAGTACAGTGTAGTACAACTGTCTCTTAACTCAAACGCAATTAGTAAATTGGTTTAATTGTGCTGCAAGAAAAGAGAATTTTTTCTTTCCATTCTTCCATTCTTCCATTTTTAAATACACAACCATGATAAACCAAATATGTCTCATTCCAAAAAAGGCGAACTGAGATTAATGACAGTTGACATAGAGATTTTGTGCAAACCATTGTAAGAGACCAGTGCTTTTCGAAAAAGTCTCATCTTTAATAATATTATTAGAAGTTTTATAAAGCATGGTTTGACCAAGCTTATTTGGTCTCTAACGGGACTTGAACTTTGTTTGTCTTAAGCTTGTTCTATGCTTATGGGTATGGTTTGAACATAAAAAAATTCTCGGCCAAATCTAATAGACATTGTCTCAGTTCTCCTTTAATTTTGTGAGATCTTGAATATAATTGCGCGAATTGAGCACCAGTGACAACGAATTGCTTTAGCCTGTGATTCTGTACAAAATACTTGGCAACACTGGCAATTATTTTTTTAGTATAAAAATAATTTCCCGTAATATCGTGTTTGGGATATTTTTTCTGTGTTCGCAAATTGTTCTGACTGAAGATGAAATTCCTCTGTTACAAATTTTTGAAAATCACCAAAACCACGAAGACAAATTTATATGAGATTAGAAGTAAAGTTACTGATAGTAGACAATCATTGTATTCATTATCAGTAAAATGCTTGCACATATCCATTTTAGATTTTTTTTCTCTGAACCTTTACCTATTGTTTGAGCATAGTTATACCGCCATACCAAACAATTGATCGTCAAACAGAACTGACGTTACAAAACTTTTGACTAGTTTGCGTTTCAATGACATTTTGTTTCACTTAGGATTGATGTGATTAGATGTGCAAGCTTCTGGTTTCCTTTTTGTATAACAATGCTCAAGTCAAAAATATATGCCCGGGACTTTGAAGTATCTGTCCTTTGAGATGATTTCATTGATGACAAGAAACAAATTATGCTTGTTTAGACTTTTTGTAAGGAAAATTTTACGGATTTTAACTAATCCAAATTGAACTTTAACCTATTCTCCTCGTTCCAAAAAAAACAATTTCCCTAACTGCTTCCAAAAGCATTTTATTGTCCACAGTGCTAATTTTTTTTCATCCACGATTACAAAGCGCTCTTTTATAAATATTTGGTGTTGGTCGTTTAAACATACAGAAAAAAACACGGCAAAAATTTATTCTTTTGAACAAAAACTTACATCTCACAAAAGTCTGTCACTCAATTATATGGTTTTCTCATGGTGGAGCCACTAAATCGGAAAAACTTTGATCAGTCGAAGCATTGAAAATTCCTTGACCTTGTTTAGGTACTATTGAAGCTAGAACGGTGGGACAAGCGAACGATTGTCTTTGGTTGCTGCATGCAGAAAATTACTTCGCCACGTCTATTAACACATTTTCCAGTCCCATATATTTTTCAGCAGAACAGAATACGCAAAAGACTATAGATATTGTGATTTTTTACTGTTTTCACAGCTGAAAAATACGAATTACGAACAAAACAATCTTTTTAGGCAGATATAAACTATAATAAAATTCATCAATTTGAAACAGTTAGTGGTTTTATTTCCTTTCAGTTCAGTAATAACAGATGCATAAATATATCTCTGAGGGAATTGATTACCAAGGATAACATTGAGTAATAGATTTGCCAGTGTTCTGCCGTTACATCTTAATTTTTGAACCTTGGAGAAAAAAAAATATTTGGTAAAAATTATTGAAGTCAAACTGTTAATTTTGTTAAATGTTTCAAGTTTGAAGCTATCGTTTCCTTATATAGTTTCATTAAATGCAAGAAAAAGTCTGAACAAAGAAGCATAAAACTAAACTTGTCATATTACTGTAGCAATATTAAGTTTATTAAAACCAACAGATTGATTAACCAACCCGCAGAGAAAAAAAACAGATGAAATGAACGCATAACTGATCGAAATTTTTTTTAGAAAAACAAAAAAGATCAGCCCAACAAAAAAATCCAAAAAAAAAAATATAGAAGCCTGAATAGTTTTCGCTGATTTTGCGTAGACTGTCTTGATAGCTCTGCTGTCAATGCATGCATAGAACATCAAGATTGACCTAAAACTGCTAAATGCAGGACCTTTGTCGGCGAGAAAAAATATGGGAAGATTGTAAATGGTAATCAGTTGCTCAATTCATTGCTTTTTGGAAACCCGAGTGAACGGACTATAAAATTGTTATTTAATACGATAGTACTAATTGTTTCTGCTCTGGAAAAATGGACGTATTCCATGGCCGATCCTTAAAAACTCACATTCAATACAGACAAAGGTGATATTGTTAGTTTTAATGCCAGCATTGATACACTAAATGCCCCGAATTCTTACAAAAAAGATTCAAGCAATAACCTTTTACCTCGTAAAACATGCATTCATCATGATAAGGATTGAAAATTTAGATACCCTATAAGTAAGTTTAGAAGAAAGTTAACACGTTTGTATGGAATGATATAGTTTTGCGATAGTTTTTTCCCCGCAAAAAAATTTTCTCAATTTCTACGAAGAATATGCAAAGTCAGTAATCATTTTCATTATTCTAATCTATGGCTGTACCTATAAATCATATCTAAAAGATATTTATTATTTAAGAACAAATAGTGCGCGCGATATTCTGCACAAAGATATCAACTCTGCCTTAGAAATTTCGCTAAAATACAAGATCTTTTCAGTATTCAAACTACACGTAATAGCAGTTTTTTATGAGTTATTCAAATGATTAAGAGAGGGTAGCTATGATAATGTTGGTCATCCACTTGCCCAAGTTTCCAACAGATTTAGTACTAGAAGAGTATCCGAAGGTCTCTTAAACCCGCCACGAAAACGGACGAAAACTCATGAACAACCTGTGACAAGTAAGTAAATGAAAGCTTATAACGTACTTTAATTTATATGAATTTAGCCTGCATACTTAAAAAATTTAACATAACCAGCGTTCAAAAGTTTTGAAAAAGCTTTTTCCCACTAAGAAACGGCTCAATATAAAAGTTTTTAATGTCAAGTTTTCATTTGGGCAACCACTCGAAGATGAAGTTTTATCCAACTAAATTTAATTTTTCGTACGCAAAATAAAAGTCTTCAAAATCTACGCTTGAATGGTTTTCAAATGATTCTACTAATATAAATATTTTCCTAAACATATATCGACCTGTAGCTTGTAGTGGCACCCTGTTTGCTTTAGACGTTCAACTTTTCCGGAAAAAATTTTTCTAAGTATAACAGATGTAAAATGGTATAGAAACTGATCAAATTTTTGAAAAAGCTTTTCAAGTCAAAACATTTCTTGAACGATTTAGGAAACAAAATTCAAAACTGCTCAATTTTGTGGAAAAATATAGCCGATACGAACAGCAGAAAAATTACTGCGTTAGCCATGTTTTTCTGTGAAAACTGTAACTTCTATTATAACTGACCAGAATTAAAACTGTATTAAAAAGTAAGTACTTCTCTCAGCTCTAACAACAGACGACATTTCAAACCGTAGACCTGGTGTTGAAATTAAGTGCATTTCAAATTCATGAGTTATTAAAATTTTGCTTCTATGTACTTTGAAATTTTCAAAAGCAATCTATAATTTTTGCCGCAGAAACCAACCTTGTTCAGAATCTGTGAAAAAACGAGAATTATAAAAATTTACATAATAAAACGGAGTGATGATGAAAATTGCCCAAAAACGCTCAAACTCTAAATTTAAGGGAACTGAATGTCAAAAAAAATTTACCTGAGTTTGAAAAATGCTGCTGCTATTGGGTAATGTAGTTATGGAAGTAAAGAGATTTCAGTTCAAAGTTTAGAAGGCTCGCGGTCTAATTGAAATTGTTGAAGAGACATATTAACTATCTCTTTTCTATCCTCACCAGCTCTCTGCCTCTCCCTACTTTGTGGTTATGATTACTAACTACAACTACTACTTATAACTAATCAATAAAATCTCCCCCTGAAGTTTCTCTTAAATTTACTGTTTCCTACTTAGCAGTTGTTTCTCTCTGAGAGAGAGTATAAGAAAGAGAGATGGGATGAATAAAAACATTAAAGTGGGCTGTTTTATCCCTCAATTTTGTCGGCTTCTTTGCTAGTGAGATTGTAACTAAGATAAGCACTTAACTCCAAGCTCAAGTTTTATCAATCTTTCTTTTCTCTCTCTCTCTCCTCTCGTCTCTCTTTCCCCTTTCTGCCCTCTATTTCTCTAAGAGATGTAAAGTAGCGACAGAAATTTCATCTCAAGTTATTTCCTTAACTTGTTTATAGTCTCATAAAAAAATTTGAAGAAACTTAGCGGCAAGCAAAGCTAAGTATTTCTTCTCATATCCTCATGTGGGAAACACCCAAATGGAATAACTCACCTGCAATACATCGCGCCAAAGTTTCCTCAAAAACGCAAGATTTAGAAAAGAATTTCTGTTAAAAAAGTGGAAACAATTTTTTTTAGTATATAATAGTTTTCGCAAACTTTTGTATGGCAATATCACAAGAAAATGAATTATTTCAACTTTGGTCTTCAAAATTCACTTATTGCTGAAAAAAGCCTTTTTCAACATAATTATTTTGTAGAAAAACGGATTCATCTTAAAATCCGAGATTTCCTTATATCAAAATTGTGCAGATTTTAAATGTGGGAAACTGGCCATATGTTCGCTTTTAAAAAGTACGAAATCGTCGGGATGTTTGGTCTGTAAACGTAGTAAATTTTTGTTATTTTCAATTTCAAATGTAAAAAATTGCTGTTACATTTGGTTTGTTTGACGCTAAAATTGAGGAAATCAAAATCCGTAAAAGTAAGGCCGCTAAAAACTTCGAGATGAAGCAATCAGTTCTGGCGGAGCGCAAGGCTTTATCACTATCACAGACCATGTTTTTAGGAGTAAAATTACTTAAAAGCGGTTCCAAAAATCATGCCTTGCTATGTGCTATGATGGTACAGTAAAAAAGGATAATCCTACAAAAGACTTCTTATTCAGACTTAAAAAATGACTTCTTAGAACTCATACAACTGCTAGAGAGTTAAAACCTTACAAAATTACTATTTTTTAAAACATAATGTCCAAAAAATAGACAATCAATGAGTACTGATTTTAAACCCATAAAAAGTGTAATGACTGTAAGTATAGTTCTAAACTGTAGGTAAATTCTTCAATTCTAAAAGTTATCAAATTTCAGAAATTAGCATAAAACGAATAGTTCTTGGAATCTATTCTATTGCTTGATCCGTTTAATTTTCAAAGTAATTTTTATACAAGATTTTTGTACGCTTTCCGCTTTGCAAAATTTTATCAAAAATGCAAATAAACATACCACTAGGTTGGACCAAAAAGTACAAAAGTTTGATAAGTGTTTCTACTGCTTTCTTTTTAAAACTTTTTCAACTAATTGATCAAATTTGAAACGATAATTGAAGTTCTCAAAATTTCTCTGCAGTTCAAATCAGAAACATAAGATATTAGATGACAAAATACAAAGAAGCCTGATATAGAAACCCTACTGGCATGGGAAATTTTTCTTTAGGAAAAGAAGTATCAACATTAATGATAGTTTCAACCTTAAAAACCGTGCAAACTCGCATTTGCAACGCAATTGGCAATAGCAAACGGTAGCTGAAGGAAAGAAGAAAGAACTACATTCAAACAAAAACTTTTTGATTTTGGGATTATAAGGTTTTATCTAATCTTCTCAGTGTGCTTGAGTTCACTCACTGTTACCAAGACAAACGCTCATTCACGTGTTATCAATTAATCTTTTAGATAATGTATATTATTTGAGGATTTGCCGCTAAAATTCATTAAAAATATTTGAAAATACATTTACTAAAAAAATTACAGCTTCAAAACTTTAAATCTTATTCATATTTGTGAGATGAAACTATTTCTTTTTGATCGCTAGCAAGTGTTTCATGCCTTGATTTTTTGTGCTTGCTTTCCTGCAAACCGCCATCGATTGACTAGAAGTAAGATTAATGGTTACTGGTTGCCAATAGAAAAAGAATTCTGTATCGGCAACTTGATATCAGTAACTATTGGTAGGGCTTAAATTGTATAGATGCCGATCAACCCAGTGGCGTCTCGAAAAGCCGAAAGAAGCTGTGCAACCGAATCTAATTAAAATAGCTGAAGCTATGCAAAAAAAACAGCTCAAAAAAGTTTGATGAAATTGATGATTCTCTTTCCTAATTTGAGTTAACTTTCAAAGTAATCTGGCATGCAGGTGAGTATCTTAGATCTAGGGTAGTGGGTCAATTGTCTTTGCTATGAGTTAGTAACCATGTTTGAGCATCAAAATGGAGTCCTTTCAAAAATTCAAGCAATGGAAGCTAAAAAATGATTTTTTTCTCACTGCTGGCAAGGATTAGTAAGCCAGACCACATCAGATGTTTACCTTGTTCATAAGAGAAGGAAAAACGTTTATTAAACGGAAAAAACTAAATGACAATTAATTGACAGGCAAAACTGTGTGCTTTTCAATAATTTTCTGAAAAAATAACAGGAGGGTCAAAGTATTGAGAGGATACACTCTCGTCAGAGCCATAGAGTAAATAAGTGACAAACCATTATTCAAAATAACAAAAACAATTTAAAAAAACTCATGAAATACCATTTCCCTAAGGATTTTACAGAGCGTTTTATATTCTCCACTGCAGAAAAAAATGAAGAGATGAACGCGTTGAAAAAACCGCTTCATATTCTACATCTATGAGACAAGTAGGATTTAAGTAAAATAGTCGATTTAGGCATCCCAAATTAATATCTAAAAATAACATCTAGCCCAACAAAATTTGCACTAAATTAAGGAAAAACACAAGTGTCATAGACTTGTTGATATAATATTGCAAATTGTGAAAGACCAATAACTCACTAAAAATTTCACAAATTCATAAAATCTGCTAATTGTTCAAGTAATTATTTGCTAAGTCAATGACTGAAGATCAACATAATTGCCATGGCAAGTGAATTTTATCACTATTCTAATCACTTGAGTTATATTGCCATCAGCAGGTTTTTCAACTGATATCAATTACACTTTCTACGGCAAAAATTTTGGTCTGCCTCAATTGATTGAAGAGAAAAAATCAGCTGAAACGTAACTCCCGATGTGCTCCTAAATACGATCCAAATGGGCTGTTTTTTAGACGGATTCAAAAACATCACCATATTTAATCTGTTATCAAATTAAATGTTATTAGAGTTTGAGACAACAGCTGTTTAACTTTTTTCGCCAACTGAAAACTTGAAAACTTGAAAATGTTCGGCCAAGAAAGGTATTAAAAACGATGCTAGACCCAAAAGAACTATTCAAAAAATTTTGCTAGACTTTATTAATCACATGGATTTTTGCTCGACCCAAAAAAATTACACAGGCCTTTTGCTCAGCCAAGATTTTTTTACGCTAGATACTTGCTTGACCCAAAAAGTTAAGCTGGAGTTTTGCTCAACAAGAATTGTGCGCTGAACATTTCCTCGACCAAAACCATTTTGGATTAAAATTTGCGCCAGTCAAAAGTCAACTCATGTCAAAAAATTCATTTTTCTGTGTTTTTTTTCTTCAAAATATTGAGTTACAAAAATTGGGTCAAGCTTTTGTCAAATCGTGTGTCGAGCAAAAGTCTTTTATTGAGTCTGCATTTTTGACTCAAAATTTAACATGCTAATTTATTGCTTACTATTGGTTATTATATAGTCAGCATCTAAGCTTCTTCATATTTTGCAATTCTGAGGAACCATTAATCTGTCAAAAATCTGCAAGGACAACATGACAGGAAAACAACTAAATAGCGCCACTTTTTCAGAAAGGCTACTGGAAAGAAAGCCATTACAATTAAGCGACCTAGTTTCATTTAATCAAGCAATGTGGCAATATAGTCCAGCTGCCATAACCTGCTCATCTTAAACATGGCCAAATCCTTTCAAAAATTGGCTGTTTCCCGGCTGTGTTTTAAGTTGGACGGCAGTTGTGTAATGCTTTTTCCTCTGTTGCTGCTTCTGTATATGCTGCAGCAAAGGAAAATAAATAAATTGTTTCCACATTTGCAAAGACTTTTGCTCCACCCATTAAAAGACAGTTTCCCACCCAAAAGTCCCATGAAAAGACCATGCCTGACCCAAAGTGTCCTATGAAATGACTGGCTTGTCCCATGAAAAGACCATGCTTGGCCATAAAACCCTATGAAAAGAATTTTCCTATGTCTTAACTAAGAAGCTCAACTGTATAGTTTCAGTCAAATTTCAGTGTCCATTAGACTATTTGGGTCTTTTCATAAATCTAGGTCTGGAAGATGGTAAAATTTGAAGTCTGGCAACACAAGCGCAATTTCTTTTTTACAAATTATCAAATCTGAATAGGTTTTTTTTAATAAACGTCAATTTGCTATCTGCATACCAAAAATTTTGTTGAAAAAAATCAGCAATGAACTGATCAAACGAGACTCTAGCCTTCGTTTAAATTTGTATTAAATATTAAAAATCACACAACCGATTTGAGAGACTGTTGGAAATTATTATCTTGATAGTTATGAAATTTTCCGCTTCAATTAATAGTTATAGGTGGTAACAGGTGATGATTGAACATGGAAATACACATAAAGCGCGCTTGAAAAGTTTAAACGCTTGTCTACTATTTCAAAGGAAATGCGGAATGTTATCCCAAAGGAATTTTCTAACCTGCTGTTTCGTCAGCCACTCCTCCAAGTGAGATCTTTACAATATGAGAAGATCACTTAATTTTTATCGAAAAGTTTGCGTATTTTTCACTTTATTTAAACAAAATAATCTGAAAATTAACAACTGGACATAAACTAAACGAATTAGAATTAAGAAACAAATTTTACCAAACTGAAATTAAGCCAAGACCTCTGTATGAATTATCGATTTGTGAAATTGGGCAATATTTATGGAAGTTAGTTGGTATGGATAAAATATACTTTGCTTCTAAACTGGGATATAAAACTAGGAAAACGGAGGAAAGATAAGTCGATTTGGCAAAAATTTAGGGAAATATTTTGGCGAGGGAAGCTTAAGTTAGAGTATAAAAAGTTGGGTCCGATTCATAACGCTGCTTTTACTAATTCTTACATATAGTATCTGTACAACATATAAGTCAGATAGAAAAAGTGATAGTAAAAGTGATACTATTAAATAGTTACTTGGGGGTGCGACTGAGGAAAAGAGTTATAATGGGGGAGGGAGTTTTATTGAAATAATTTGGGGTTTGGACATAAATTAAAGTTGCCCCAAGCGCACAGCTAGTACCCAGTGAATGAATTGTCACCAGGAATTAACTGAACAAAAATTCCAAAATGCTTTTACTTAGTACTAACTTACTAACTAACTAACTAACTAACCAATATTCAATAGAGGCGTCATGGAAAACGACTTTAGTTGAATAGAGAAAAAATTACAATTAAAATATACAGCAAATTGGAACTAAATTCTTGAAAAACTTACTTTTGTCCAACAATTTTCGCTCCAATTCTTATTATTAGTGTATAAGGAGGAACGGTTTCAATAGAACTGACAAATTCGGTGATATAACTTTTATTAACCAAATTTTACTAACTTTTTAGTTATAAATTAATGTTATGGTCGATCGAAAGCGGGGTAGAAATAGCTGACGCTGTACGAGGCTTATAACATATCTACACAGTTCTGTTTTTTTCTACTCTTTTCAACTTTTTCCATTTGTCTTTCACTCTTTTTATCTTTGTGAGCTTTTTCCTTTTTGTAACTTTAATTGTGAGCTCAGTTTATGATCTTGTAGCGACAAAGGGCGCGGGGGAGAAACGTGAACAGAAAAAGTATTGTGCGCAAGTAAGTTAACAGAAGTGAAAAGCCCGAGGGCTTAACTAACGAACAATACCAGTAATTTGTACTTTTACAATACTTTGCCAACTATTGCAGCCCAGAAATTTGTTTCCTCATTAACACAACGGGACCAACCAAATATCGCCCCTCATCTAAAGTCAACCCACACCCGGAAAAAAAGAAGCAAAACCGCATTATACTTTCATGTTTGCTGGGGATGTGAAAAGTTTTAGGAAAGTTAATGAATGCCCAAATATGGACTAAAAAAAACCACGTATAGTTCTTAGAATATATTGGCCAAGTAGAAGCTGGATGATACCAAATGGTTAACAAAACCCACAGTTTTTTGCGCAAATAAAGAGAGAGTTTCAGGAGAGCAACGCTAGGGATTCGGATTGATTTAACGCAACGCTACAAATTCGGATAGATTTACAATATCTTACCGTTTCAGTCAATGATATATGATAATGAGTTAATTGATAAAAACGATATTTCATGAAGATTTCTTGAAAACAGTTGTCGAACTCTTTTGCGTAAATTTGGAACCTATTAAGCAAGACCTATCGTAGAGAAATGTGAGTGGTATCATTAAAAAGCTCGTCCAGCGTAGAATTGGAAATTAAACAGACTTTTTTGAATTTCGTTTTTTTCGAGGAGTTATCGCGGTTTAAAATTTCATGTAAACACGGGATGTTCGGTTCACTTTTAGCATAATTTTTGTTCGAATCAACATTTTTTTCTATGAAAATTTTTATTCAAAATTACCTTTCAAGCTAAAAAAGCATCAATTTGATGTTCCTAACAGACGAAGGGCAATTAAAAAGACTAGTTCTGGTCTCATAGGGAAACTTACTATCAAAAAAATTCGAATTCTATTCGAGATCTGTTTTTTTAGAAAAATTTTTATATTTTTATTGTTTTTAAGTCGCTAAGAGGATAGTCAGCTTTCATGTCAAGGTTCCGTTAATGAAAAACCTCAATTACAGTCTAACTGTGCCCAATCAACAGAAATTAGCATTCAAGGAATCGCTCATAATTTTTTTGGCCTCGACTCGAGTGTTCGTAATTTTTAATGAAAATTTGATTTTTTTGAGAATTTACGGAGTTTTTGAAGTCCTATGCCATCAACACAGTGACTAAAAGTGCAATAGTCTTCCTAAGGAGCATTAATTGATCCTGCCTAGCGCTTTGATTGGACAGCTAATAATTTTTTTTCCCGGACGATAACCAATCTTAAACTTTTTTTCGCAGACTCTAAGTCAGTAAGTCAGTCTCAGTAAGGACAGGACCTCCGTTTTTTATACCGCAACAAATAATAATCTGGTTAGCTGTTTTAAGTTCAATTATTGGTTTCATGACTTCGATGCGACGTGTTTTTATATATTTTTCAATTTTTGGATATTTTTTTTCATAATTATGTTTCCATTATCCTAATACTGATAGCTCCCACTGGCTCATTGAAGACGCTAAAATAGTAATGGATAAGTCTTTCAAAGAAAAACTTGTGGAATAAGTGGCTTTAACCCTCTCTTTTTGCAATTTTCTAATGATTTTTTCGTTTTGGTTGTATTTGTTATTGTTTTTATAGCCATAAGATTCATTTTGATGTCTAGTGACTAGTCAAAAACAGACAACAATTTCTTCCATCATGGCATAAAGTAGCGTACTTCCGTTGAAAACTATTGCATTTAATGTCTTTGAAAGCAATTGATACGGCGGGTTTTCTCAAAGATTTTGCGGTTTTAAAATATTTGTTCATATTTGTGGAATTTTTGAAGTCTTATAGTTAAAGAAAGAAGGATACTCTTGTTGTTAACAATATAATTGAAAAAAGAAACGTTTTTGCTGAAAAGTTCCTTTTTAAGGGCTTCGAAACATTTGTCTTGTTTTTTTTTTTTCACTTTTCTGTTTTCTCTGTCTTTTCTATATTTTTTATGTAGTCTTAAAATCCTGAGAGGTCTCATAAGCTTCTAATTAAGGATTGAATAAAAGATGTTTTTTTTTGCTGTCAGTTCATAGCCAAAAGTCTTAAAGTTTATGATATTATCAGATTTCAAATTTTTTCTTTTTTCTCGTTTTTTGTTATTTGTATATTTTTTTGTATATAATAGTTGTTCTTTTCTTGCAACTTTTATTCTCATCATTGAAATGTCTCGTACATTTCTTTGTAATTCAAAAAGTAAACTTTCTATTGATATTTTGTGATAACTGAAGTTTTGTTTGTCGGACAATATGCGTTTTCATAAATGTTTTGTGAGTGGTCAATATTTGTTTTTTTTTTCCTCTTCTTTCGCACATTCGCGTAATAACAGAGCCCATTTTATTTCAAATGAGGCCCAAGTGAATTTATTTAATCGTTCAGTATAATTTTAGCTTAATTAGTATAGATAACAACAGCAATAAAAAAACATTATTAAGATAATAGCTAATGATATTAATGGCTTCAATAATTTGTGTTTTCGCAGATTTTTTGTAATTTCTTAAGCATTTTTTGCATCTGTAGTCCGTTTTTATCGCCTAGTATAACCAAAAACTGTTCGTATCAGTATCGTAATGTTTTTTTGTAAATATCTAGAGAATTATTTTGTTAAAAGCTAATGATTTTTAAGACGTTTGAAATTCTTTGTTTTGAAAAATGTTGATAGATTTTTGATTTTCGCCTCTGTCATTACTTTTTTCTTTTTACTTGTTACCTCAATAAGGAGAAGAACCAGCTGCTGTAAAGTTAAGATAAAAAATATTTGTGCAGTTAAGGTTTTATCTGATTGCCTTTTGACGTTGTTTCTTAGGTGCTTTTACATTTAGATATTTAGTTTTTGCCGTTAACTTTTTAGTTTTGCTTATTTGTTTTTTCTCGTAGTCTTTTTCTGGCAGATCTTGTGAGCACTGTAATGAGGCATGGCCTTATGTAATTCAATTGTTAGTTTGGGTGTGAAACGACTTTTTAAAAGTCAAACATCTATTTTTGGTTATCTCTTTATTTGGTTGACAATTAAGTTAAAAATGTAGATCAGCCCGGGTCGGAACTTCTTGTGCAAACGCACATTAACAAGCCTTTTTGTCATTATCAAAATCAAATTGTTGGCAGCTGGATGTGAGCTTTAATATTTGAATATAATTGGTCTCTGATTAAATTTAGCCCCTGGAAATTCTTTAAAGTTTCGATTTAAATCATACTAAATTTCAAAACATACTGAATTTCAAATCATTGAATTCCAAAATCAAACTGAATTTCAAAAACTACTGAAAATGATTTTACCTCAAATAGAGAAAAAGTGCAAAATCCTAACCACTACTGCTACCACTAATGCAAATCATACTATTCATACCCCTAATTCCACCACAAATTGAGTCAGATAACACAAATAAACGTTTGAGTCATCACATAAAAGTAAACAAACGTTTGAGTCATCACATAAAAGAAATATCACACCAAAGCTATACACACCTGAAAACTTTTAAAATGATGCCACGAAGACAAAAAAAATATCTTTAGTTCTATAGTAACAAGCCATTATTTAGCTTTCCTTACATCTAATAGAAGATTTTAACAGTTTTCATAGAAGTTGAAAATTTCAGAAAACAACTGCGTCATTTTTGTCCAGAAATTGTGATCAATTTTTCTAAATTTCACCAGAACACTGTTGTTTTCGAAATCACTGCCTCAAAGTGGACCAATAAGTTATAATCGGTTTCACATAGGAACCAAATGCAGGCAATTTTGGTACCTTTCACTCCTTATCATGTAAAAAATGGCTGACTAAAATTTCTATGTGAGGATTATTTGTTCATTGTACGTTTTTTTTTGTTTGAATATCTATCAACGATTTTTGTTTTTGTCGATCTGATTATACTGCAGCCTATCAAAATAGTGGTTGCTGGTTCAAAGTTTTAGTGTTTTTGTTTTAGAAACTTTTTTTCCATTTTTTGACAAACTGCTAACGCGTTTTGAGGATGCCTTGAACCTGCTTAATATTTGGTGAATTCTGTATGCATGCCAACTGTGCACCCCAAAACGATTTCAAACTTACAAGTTTTCGTTTTTTCTCCTTAAAAAAGTCGGAAACTTCGAGCCGCTTGGCAAACAGTACAAACAGGCCGTTTATATAATTTTTCTTGTTTTTACTGTCGCAAAGAAAACAGGATTTGAATTTCATTATAACACGCTTTTTCTCTCCCTCTAATCTGAGTTGATTATTTTATGTGGTACAGGTGGGAATTCTGTACCAAATTATATTCTCGTGACCGTTAAGATGATAAACTTGTTGTTCACATCATTTAATTTTTCCTCGTGTTTAGAGGAAGTGTTTATTTTACGCCGCCGATTTTTGTTGTTAATTGATTCATTCTTAATTGGATAATCTTGAAATTCAGTTGTTTTTTCAAATCTCTTTCACTTCAGTCGATTCACAAAACTAAATGGAAACACTTCTCGTTTCCGAATTGTTTCAATAATAATGGAATTGCAAAGACTTTCAACCTGAATACCGACAGTGGTAGTTTCACCACTTTTAAGTGAAACCGGACTTGCAGCAAAAATGCAATTCGGTGTAATACAACCCAATTGCCACTCGACTACTCAAATGCAAACATTGAGTATCTCATGGCGCAGTCAGCATCCAAAGATTGGGCACATATCGGGATCCAGCCTATCTGGGAAAACCAATTTTGCAGCCTCCTCTAGGCTGGGAAAGGTGGTGTATGATATTGAAGTTGGCTATCCTTGCTAAAAAAGGTGAAGGAATTTCCACCGACACCCTCAGAGAATCTCCTCCAGAAAAAGTGCCACTTGCACCAGAGGCTGTCTACGAAGAAGACGTTGAAAACGACACAGCTTAGAGCGAACACGATAGCCGTATGAAGAAAGAACAATTGAAGAGCACCTGGTTGGACAAATGCAAAAAAGTAGAAGCTGGGGGATCCTGCGTGGAGATCGTCATGGACGATTTGTGACAGTAAAGCTGTTTCTTTGTTTTATCCGAGCCTCCGTGTCATCTTCAAAATCAAATTGTTGGCAGCTGGATGTGAGCTTTAAAATTTGAATATGTTTGATCTCTGATTAAATTTCGCTCCTGGAATTTCTTTTAAGTTCCGATTTAAATCATACTGAATTTAAAACATACTGAATTTCAAAAATTATTTAAAAAGATTTTACCTCAAGTAGAGAAAAAGTGCAAAATCCTAACCACTACTGCTACCACTAATGCAAATCATACTATTCATACCCCTAATTTATCCTCAAATTGAGTCAGATAACAAGAATAAACGTTTCAGTCATCACCTAAAAATAAACAAACGTTTGAGTCATCACATAAAAGAAATATCACACCAAAGCTATACACACCTGAAAACTTTTAAAATGATGCCACGAAGACAAAAAAAAACATTTTTAGTTCTATAGTAACAAGCCGTTATTTAGCTTTCCTTACATCTAAAAAAAATTTTAACAGTTTCATAGAAGTTGAAAATTTCAGAAAACAACTGCGTCATTTTTGTCCCGAAATTGTGATCATTTTTTCTAAATTTCACCAGAAAACTGTTGTTTTCGAAATCTCTGCCTCAAAGTGGACCAATAAGTTAAAATCGGTTTCACATAGGAACCAAATGCAGGCAATTTTGGTACCTTTCACTCCTTATCATGTAAAAAATGGCTGACTTAAATTTTCATGTGAGGATTATTTGTTCATTGTACGTTTTTTTTGTTTGAATATCTATCAACGATTTTTGTTTTTGTCGATCTGATTATACTGCAGCCTATCAAAATAGTGGTTGCTGGTTCAAACTTTTAGTGTTTTTGTTTTAGAAATTTTTTCCATTTTTTGACAAACTGCTAACGCGTTTTGAGGATGCCTTGAACCTGCTTAATATTTGGTGAATTCTGTATGCATGCCAACTGTGCACCCCAAAACGATTTTAAACTTACAAGTTTTTGTTTTTTCTCCTTAAAAAAGTTGGAAACTTCGAGCCGCTTGGCAAACAGTACAAACAGGCCGTTTATATAATTTTTCTTGTTTTTACTGTCGCAAAGAAAACAGGTTTTGAATTTCATTATAACACGCTTTTTCTCTCCCTCTAGTCTAATATGATTATTTTATGTGGTACAAGTTGGAATTCTCTACCAGATTATATTCTCGTGACTGTTAGGATGATAAACTTATTGTTCACATCATTTAATTTTTCCTCGTGTTTAGAGGAAGTGACTATTTTACGGCGCCCATTTTTGTTGTTAATTGATTCATTCTTAATTGGATAATCTTGAAATTCAGTTGTTTTTTCAAATCTCTTTCACTTGAGTCGATTCACAAAACTAAGTGGAAACACTTCTCGTTTGCGAATTGTTTCAATAATAATGGAATCGAAAAGACGTTCAACCTGAATACCGTCAATGGTAATTTCACCACAATTAAGTGAAACCGGACTTGCAGCAAAAAAGCATTTCGGTGTAATACAACCCAATTGCCACACGAATCTCATGGCGCGGTCAGCATTCAAAGATTGTGCACATATCGGGATCCAGCCTATCTGGGAAAACCAATTTTGCAGCCTCCTCTAGGCTGGGAAAGGTGGTGTATGATATTGAAGTTGGCTATCCTTGCTAAAAAAGGTGAAGGAATTTCCACCGAAACCCTCAGAGAACCTCCTCCAAAAAAAGTGCCACTTGCACCAAAGGCTGTCTACGAAGAAGACGTTGAAAACGACACAGCTTAGAGCGAACACGATAGCCGTATGAAGAAATAACAATTGAAGAGCAACTGTTTGGACAAGTGCAAAATAGTAGAAGCTGGGGGATCCTGCGTCATGGACTATTCGTGACCATGAAGCTGTTTCTTTGTTTTATCTGAGTTTGGGTGCAGAAGTTTGACGGCAATTATCTTCCAAAGAATCAAATTGTGATAACAATTAAATGACAACCAGAAAACTGGGGGGCTTTTCCAGGTGACATATTCCCTAGACAACGAAACTTTACATTTGACATATATGTTTTTTTTCACTCGTAAACAACTCAAAGGGGAAACCATTGGAAAATTTCACGGATGTCCATCAGAACTCTCCATAAATTTGACCTCGGAAGTCACGAAGAATCCATCAATTGAAAGGTCTTCTTAGTCAAAATGTTGGATAAAAAAATTTAGCGTGAGTTGCGTCAATAGACTGTGAAACCTAAAAACGCGCCTGAATTGGCAACAAATATTGAAATGGGGATTCATATCAACTAAAAATTTCAAAATTCTGATAATTCTGCATACACAGTAGCTTCTGGAACCACTCCCTTGATAATTAATGTACAACGAAACCATAATACCCATTAGAGCAATTTTTCTATCAGAAAACCATTTCACTGTCCAAACTGTGGAAACTTTTGGTCCCCGACTCGTTGACAAAATTTCCCGGCACAGGGAAAACTGTGCAAGAACTGCGGTAAAAAAAATCACTTTGTTAAGGTCTATCGAAAAATAAAAAGAGAATTGGAAATCCAAACTTCGTGTCATTAATGTAGAAGACAATTAATCTGAAGACAATAAATCTGAAACCACAAAGGTCGGAAAGTCAGCTGAAAAGCAAGTCAACGGGATTGGTCATAACGTAAGGCACCAAAAAATTCAGGCGACAACCCATGACTCAGATTATGAGGAAACAGAAGAAAATTGTGTAGCACTCATCTCGAATGATCAAAATTTACGCGAAGTGGAACCAGTAAAACTTCAAGTACAATTTAGGAATAGTGAGACGAAAGCGTTAATTCAGACAGCTTTTGAATTATGATTCACACCAGTCTTGCAAAACCAGTTACAAACGGTGAGGAACACAGCTACCGGATAAGCTGCAGCAAAACATGACTTGTAAAACTTGTCAAATGAAACAACCAAGATTTGTGTTAAATTGTGTATTGCTAAATCACTCAAACACAGTGTCAAATCTACGTTTCGCAAAAACTTACATCTACACATCAAAAAAATTGCCGAGTTCCATTTAACCTTGAAAATTGAGTTAATAATGAGTAGATAAAATAGAAAAAAAACATAGTATATAAAACAAAATTTTTTCCGACAAAAACTTCACCTCTCCAATTGTTATCACCGTAAGAAAAGATAAGTGAGTTAAACACAATCTTGACTCTAAAATTTTAAATAAATCTTTTAATAACAATAAATATCAAATTCCAAATACTGATAATTTAATAGACATGGTTCAACAAAACATTAATTCACAAGCAATGGATAAGAACACATAATTCAAAGCACTGCATTTGAAATGCACTTACAGTCAACTGATTTTAGATTTGGAAACGTCCAACCTTTGTATTGGCATTATAATAAGCGAAGATTACACTGAAAATATCGTTTTATAACAGGTTTTTCTCTCTGTACAGCCGACAGCTTTCCTAAAAGTAATGGACTACACTTTAATTGGTTTAAAGAATACGCACTTCTTTTTGGACTACATTTTAACTGAGGTTCACTGGAGGTTCACTGAGGTTGGCTGAGGTTCAGAGCAGAGCAGTTGAAACTAGTTTATAAATCACTAAAAAAACTGGATAATGATAATCGTCGAGTTAACCTCCCTAGCTGTCATTTTGCAACATTGAACGGCTTAATTACAACAAACCCAAACTGTAATATCACCACTAGAATCGAAAACTTCCTTAATCGGAAAGCTTGCAGCACCTAAAAATCTCAAATAGTTAAAATCATTAAAATATATTAAGTACCAAATTGCAACGGCTATAGAAAATACACTCTACAATCCGAACCTGGAAACCCGTATCAAATGCGATGCGTCTCGCGAATGATTAGGTGCACCTTTAGAGCAGCGTTGACCTACGAGATGGCATGCAGTAGCATTCGCATCACTTTCCCTTATTAGCAATGAGGAGAGATATAGCAAGATGCCTCATTGGAATTAAAGTTAAAAAATTTATGGTTGTAAATTAAAGTTGTAAAAATATATTTTGAAAGAATAATACAAATGTTTAAAAGACCATTAGGTTGTATGAAAATGCATATGAATCCGACACATTTACAATAAAAGCTTCAACTAAAGCAGTAGTGTATTAGTTACGTATCCGCAAACAAAAGACCAAGAGATTATCCCCCTTCCAATACATTCTCCGCAGACAGCCAGATACACCACACATTAACATAAGTATTGAGTCTAAATGCACTGCTCTATCGGATGAAAGTGTTTTAAATCAATAATTAGACAATGATACCGTCCCAGTCGCGGAATTCCTAGACAACAGAGGCCGGGTCAACATCGATAAAATCCCTCTTCTCATGGACGATACCATGACGCGGGACCAATTTGATACAAGACAGAGATACAATGGGCAGCAGTAAAAAATCTGTATTGCGGTTCATTCGGCAAGCCAAACTGACAATTTCCAAACCCAGAACGGAAAGATCGCAAGAACTGAAAATTATTCAGAAGGTGAACGAACGGTCAAAACGGCATCTGAAAGGGTTTTACTTAAGAGACGTTTTGGCCTCAGGATCGGTGGTATCACGAACATTCCGAACGACTTCTGTCATCAATGAACCTGGCTTTACAGAAGTGTGTTTGCGTAAAAGTTAAATTGCGAAATTTGCACACATGCCGAAAAACACTCACCAATGTAACAATACGCAGAAACACTTCTATTACGTTACGAGACAATTACTGAAGAAAAGATCAGTCAGCACATGAAGGAATTAAATAAAAATATAGAGGAAACAAAGATTTTGTAACTGGCATCCAGACAAAACTTCATGCATATCCTCGGCAAAGACGAATGTTTTGAAATCTAGTTCGTCCCGTAAACCTTCAGAGCCCCTGCTTCTATCACCGCGTCGCAAAATCACTTCACATGTAGCTCACTCGTCCTCCACAAAGGCCAGCCCTTCAAAATCTACAGAAGAACGTCAAAGACGCGCCCCAGATTATTACAATTTTGGTAGAAAATGTATTGTCAGCTCAATAAGCGGATCCCACGACATTGGTGAACGAAAAAGATTGAGACGCGATAACCCAGTCAACCTATCAATAGTAAGCCCCCTGATCTTTGAATTAAACTTATCAACACTTATGGAGACTACGAAAGAGAACTACCTTGATGTTAATTTAATTTAAATGCATTTGTCTAAACATTTCACGTTCACTCTTTACTCGTTCGTTTGTTTGCTTGAAGCACTGATTGAAATTTTCAATTTCTTAAACTCATTCTTTCGCTCCACATTCTGCTGCTGTCACTTTGATATCCGGATGGTGATTCATTTCTATAATTTGAAAATTTTCTTGAGGGCTGACACTTTTGATTGTCTTATAACGATTGGAATGGCACATTCAAATCTGTCTGCCTTTGAAGTACATTTGTAAACTATTACTATTACCAGCTATGAAACCAGTAAATATTAAAAATTCTATTTATGATAGCCACTAAATCTTGTTAATATATACACACACATGCATATATATTTATATATATATATATATATATATATATATATATATATATATATATAAATTTTTATTGTAATTTCCATACCATACTCAGTTAATTTTCAGAATTTTTTTGATATATAAATTTTGGATAAATTTATTGGTCACATCATTTAGTTTCACCTCTTATCTAGAGGGAAGTCACCATTTAACTCTGGCCACTTGTTGTTGTTGATTTATTCATTCTTACTTTGATAATCTTGCAATTCAGTTGTTCTCTCAAATCTTTTCGGTTTGAGCAGATTCAGCTTATTATTGGAAACGTTTCACGTTTCCGAAGTAATTAAATAATATTGGAATCGCAAAAGCTTTCCACTTCTATCTCGACAGTGAAATTTTACCATTATTAAGTGAAACTGGATTTGAAGCACAAATCCAATTCTGTGAAATACAACCCGATGCCCACACGATTACTCATTTGCAAACAATGAGTTTCACAATCTAACTGAACAAAAATAAAGCTTAATGAGCCCAACGTGTGCTGTGCATAGTTTTTGGGTACCATAGGGAACCTTTCTGTCAATTTGTTTTCTAATCACATTGAATTGATGTATATTGAAGATCCCGTCTTGCTGCGTCTTGATTGATGACAATTTTTTTGATTTCTAACCAAATCATGTGCAATTTCAAAATATTTCTGAACTCTTTGTTTGACGGGTCGCCATTTTTGGCAAAACTAACACCAAACTTCTCAGCCTCTTTTGCCTCTTCATTGAATGTTGTTCATCATTGTTCATATATATTTATTTCATGTTCGTGACTGTTCGATAGCGCAGATGGAACGTTCATTTCATTGTTCGAGAATCTGTGTGAATCAACAAAATTGCCACTTTGGAAATCTTGTTATTTCTTAAAATTGACAATCTGATGGAGTTGATTCGTGCTAGAATTCATATGCATGTCAGACTGCTATAGCAATGAAAGAAGGATGAAGCAATGCTTCGTGTATTGTTGGAGAATAAGTAACGCAAAACATTTGGTTTCATATAATTTTTCAACAGAATCGGGCTTTTCAGAAGAGTAAATTCTCTCCAAAGATTTGATTTACGTAGTTCATGCAAGCAGTCTTTGAGTTACCATATAGTCTTCATTCAATTTTTGCACAAAAGTTGTCAACTAATTTTTCAACAAGCCAATTGTCAACGAAAGGCTACAGAAGCAGGCAAAATTTTTTAAACGGAACGCCAAGCCAGGGTCTCAATTTTCAATGGAAAAAATCTTACTTTTTCAAGACATTACGCATTCCAGCTGCTTGGATCAAAGTATTAACTGAAATCGAACTGTGAGACGGCGCAAATTTTAAAAACCGATGCGAAATGAACAAGACCGCAGAAACCAAAAAACACTATATTGTTTTTTTCTAAATCTTCCATTGTAAATTTTGCTACAGATTAATACAGATTACTATGCGCCCCAGATTATTACAGTTTCAATAGACATAGTAATGTCGGCTCTATGGGCGGATCCGACGACATTGGTGAACTAAAAAGAATGAAACGCGAGAACCCAGTCATCGGATCAGTGAAACACGAGACGAGAACTTGCCCGCCAATGGATGAAGTATGTTTGTAAACTATTACTATCACCAGCTATGAAAACCAGTAAATACAAAAACTTCTATCTGTGATAGCCACTAAATATTGTCAATACACACACGCACACACACACACACACAAACACACACACACACACACACACACACACTATATATATATATATATATATATATATATATATATATATATATATATATATATATATATATATATATATATATATAATATAAAGAAGCCAGTTGTCAACGCAAGATTACAGAAGCATGCTTAAACGAAACGCTTGGCCAGAGTCTCATATTTCAGTTGCATCTTAATTCTACAAGACATTACGCTTTCCAGCTGCTTGGATCAAAGTATTGACTGAAATTAAACGATAAGACGGTGCAATTTTAAGAAACCGGTTCGAATTGGACTGGACCGTAGAAAGCAAAATGCCCCATTTTTTTGATTTTCTTCTAAATCTTCCATTGTATATATTGTTAGCTTTTTCATCTTTTTTTTTGCACTATCTAAAATAAAATTATATTAAATCTGAAATCTTAAATCCTCGAAAAAGACCTCGACAAAATCTTCGGAAATTTTTCAGACAGATTATTGGTCAATTTTTGGCGTTTCATTTGACGATAATATTTTATAGATCTTTTGGCTTTGTAAAACTCTGACAATTCTACTGTCCATTCAGTGAAACTCAATAATTTTGATCTTCCATCAACAGATTGTTGATTTAACCAATGGTCCCTAATGAAATTGGAGTTTTAACCTTAAAGTTTTGCTAATTAAGAGCGCGGTTCTGTTATCAAACTCATTTTTCATGAAAAAATTAGGACTATTTTTAGCAGTTATTATGAAAAAGCAATTTTAAAAAATAGAAAGTGTTAATTTTAAGAACATTTTTTGAAGACAATTGGCTTGTTTGAAACAATTACTCGTAAGAAAGTAACAAGTGTGGTTGTCAAACAAATAAGGAGTAATTAAACACGGCAAATTTGTTGGTCACGTGTTTTTTCGATTTTTTTCAAATTCAAAAATACTCTGTAATCAGTATTTTTTGTTTAAAAAATTGTTTTTGCAAAGGTTTATTGTTTTTTATATGCAAATTACAATATTCTTCTCCCTTTTCTTCTTAATTTGATTAGTTCAATAGTCAATACCAACATGAAAAAAATTAATGCTGACCATCATCATGAGACCAATAATGAAAAACAGCACGATTGAATAAGCTTCAAAAATCCAGGCCATGAGCTATTGATCAAATCCTCTCTGAAATATTTATAAAGACAAAATCTCATTGCAGATGGGAACAACAAGTAATAATGAAGCGGGAATCAAGGATTTCAAACAGAAAAAATTTTTTTAATGATTTATAAGTGAAATAAGTTTAAATCTAATTTACTGAAATTTGGATTGAATTTTGTTTAATTGTTCTGACCCAATTAAGGGGTAAGAAACTATATACTCAAATTGTTTTTGTTCAGGTTTTTTTATTCGGTCAATTTTGGCTGATTGATATAATCAACGTAGAGTGTTGCGACTGATATCATTAGAAAGCCCTCAATCGCAGAATATGAAATTAAAAAGATTTTTTGATTTTCGTTTTTCACAATGAGTTATCGAGTTTTGTGAATAATAGACGGTATTCCGTTGTCTTTATTCACATTTTTCGAACAAATTTTGAAAATTTTTTGATTTATATATTTTTAAAGATGGTATTGGTTTCAGTTTTAAGGATAAAGTTGGCTTGCCGATTGGTTTTGTCAGAGTTTTTTTTTAAAGTATTTGCTCAATTTTTCGAACGTCAGACCTTTTTAAATCAAAAATGGCTCAAAAAATGCTTTTGTATCCAACTATGTTTAATTATGCCCAAAGTACAGACCTATAATCTGGTGTTACAGCCTTTGAAATCTCCAAAACGGCTAGAGTTGTACTTTGGATTACTTAAGGAATCTTGGTGAAACAAAATACTGCAGGTTTTTGGAAAAATTAACTCAATAATTATACAAAAAGCATCAGATATTCTTGGTTCATTGACATTACCTTTTTCTAATTGATCTATTTTGCAGAAATATGGAATAATTAATTAATTTTTTTTGGACGCACAGCAAAATCAGGGCTTTGTTTGTACTCATGTTGGTTTCTTGCAGTCAATAATTATTCGTATTATATTGGCGCGGGGTCTATTGCAAAATAATTTTGCATATTGTTTTTTAGTGACTTCTGACTAGAATGATTTCAAACCCAAACCCAATCAATGAAAGATCTTTTTTAAATCAGAATTTAGCCAAATTAATATATATTATGTTTTCAGCATAAAGCTCTTAGTTTTTATGGCTTTGACAATGTTTTTTTAGAAATTTTAAAATAATTCCCTTGTTTTGCGTGCATAGTTTTTGCATACTTTATTGTCAAATTTTTGCAGCCTCTTGACACCGTCTTCTTGATCAAAGACTAAATTTTTTTAAGAGCTAGAGGTGAACCTGTACAATGCTTTCAGTTGTTATTTAAGGCCTTTTATGACTTAGAGTATACTTTTTTAATAGAAAGTCAGTGAGGTTTTAAAGACTGCCAGAATGTGCAAAAGAGCTTTAACGGCTGCAAATCCGCTCTCTCACAAGCAATATTGTAGTTTTTTCGTTTTTACCTCTCATTGCCGTTCTTTTTGTTCTCGTGGGTCACATTCCTGACAATCAAAGTCTTTAATGGCTTCTAAAGATTTTTATGTGAATCTTGTTTTTAAATTAAGTTTTTAACTAACCATTTTAATGTGTTACAATTAATTTTTTTGAAGAATTTGTTTTTGCTATTCCCAATTCTTTTTCCTATTGTCATCAAAGAGCAACCTTGTCGCACCAGACCTCAGCAAAATGATGCTCCAAACAAAATGTGTGCTGTTGATTAAAATTTGTTTGTTGTCCTCAGAGCTTAGAAATCTGTTTTCATAAAAACTTCGATACTGGTCAGTTTTTGCGTTTCAAAAGACCCTTTACAAATGAGGCCTATTTAAAATGAAAAGAGACAAAAAGAAAATGCAGGGAACTTTATATTCAATTGAATGTTTTATTGGTTTTCAATGTCTTATAGTTTATATAAATGACTACAACATATTGGTTTCAACAAATTGTCTGTAAATTTTCGGGTTCTGCTCGTACTTGTTGATCTTTTGTTGTCCCACTAATAAAAAGCAACACTGGCTGCCTTAGCAGTTGCAGGTTAATCTGTTTAGATTATAAGTTGAAAGCTTATGGTTTGTTTGAATTTTTGAAAACATTTGTTTTAAAAAATCTGTGGATTTTTGAGGTTTTGTTATTTTTATCTTATTTCTGTCAATTTTGTAGCTTGCTATCTCTAACGATCTCTCGCATCTTCTTTTTGATGAACCCAAATTTATCGCCACCTTATAGCACCAATATTGTGGACCCATTGGCGTTGGCAAAAAAATGAAGAGATTTGATGTTCTCCAATTAACCTATCGTTTTAACGGTTGCGGAATCACTTTCTTTTTTACATTTAATTAGTTTTTTCGATTTTGCCGTTCTTTTATCGTCGTCTGACATATTATGGATAATGACTTGTCTCAATTGCTTACTATGAAATACAAATAAATATTCTTATTAACTTGGTATGAGTTGATTTAGGTTGGTTTTAATCAATTTAAAATCGGTAAAACTGTTAGAAATCGCTTTTGATCTTCTTTGTCGGCCTGTTACCGGGTCTCGTTGTTGACAGTTCTTATATCTTATCCATTGAAGATCAACTGTAGTACAGGTGAATTTAATTATTTCGAGTCTTAACTGATTCAGTTTCCATTTTTTTTATTAAGTATTTTTTTTAAAATAGACAACAAGTTTTTGTCGTAATTGTTGTTCGCTCTTATTTGAATTTCATGTTTGTCTTGTCCAGTGCTCTCATTAATGGCAAGTCTCATCGGCTCTCTAATCCAGCATTATTTTTTGTTGTTTGTTCAATGATATGTGAGTTTTTGAAAGTTTTCTCTCTTCCTCATTTGGTAGACAAATAAATCAGAACGTGGATAAGCGGGTTCGGAACATTATGTGCTAACGCACATTACCGACCCTCCTTGTTTTGGTCTTCTACTCAAACGGTAAACAAACAATGCTTATTTTGATCACTTGAACTTTCGTCGCTGAAAAATGACCCATGTTAAGCAAACTGGTCCATTTACGGTCTATATCCTCCAAAATTTTGAAAGATAATAAATAAAAACTACTTGAATTGTCTGCAGAAACTCATTTAATAGATAACACTATTCGCCCATTTTTCTTACATATTTGTCAAATAACTTTCTTACAGTATGCTAGGGGACAAGTTTAAGAACACGGATTGTTTTTAAAGACGAACTCAATGCTGCCAAAAAATACCCAATAAAAAGTCAAAGAAAGTATTGGAGTTTAGCTTCCATTATGGAGTTTAAAATAGTTCTTAGCTAAGAAACGCCAATAAAGCAATTCCTATATTGTTCAAAGTATTTCTCATCTGTGAAACAAAATTCAATGAAAAACAAATCTGTTCTAAATATTTTTTTAAGATTACTATGTGTAGGAGAATTGATCAAAGATGCTGAAAAATTACGAAATAATTGCTAATTGGGCGAACGAACCGAAAAAAACAGGAAATGATTACGCTGAATATTTGCTCAAGCCTTTCAATTGCGTAGGCTGAAAAAAGTCAAGAACCAGAATAATGAGTCATTTTTCAGAAAATATAACACATGAAAATGGAGACATTGGCCACCGTTACAGAAAAGATGACGTTCTAATTTGAATTGCTACTCAATGTTCGACAAAATGTCTAACAATAACACCACTCATATTATTCGCTCGGCAAAATTAAACTCAAGAAAAAAATGACCTGAGAGTATAAGTCCCGCAAATAATGTGGTTCAAACGTAGATGGGAGTGATAACATTTTCAATTAAAAAGTTACTATTTAATGTAAGAGGATTTCAACATAACACACTTTTTCCTGCATATCCAACAACTTTTTCGTAAATCTGCAATGAGTAATTTACATTATTAGCTCATCGATTTGATATGAAAACAACAGGATAATTTTTCGCAAACATTTTGAATCTGTTTTCCCCTGGAGTGGAATATGAACGTGAAATTGGTGCTTTGCTAAGCTATCTTACTCTCTTCTTTTAAGGTATCATGAGCCGCATTTTAAATGCAAAAAACCTGAATTAATTTACTCACACTTTCTTATGAAAACAGTTTTGCTCCAGGGGAAAGGTAATAGATCCAAATTTAATTTTCACTTGGATTGCGCAAAGGCTCTCAATTCATCCATATCATCGTCTTCGTCCTTGACGGCGGGCAGACTTGACGTAGGTACACTTGGCAGAGACTCTCCAGGCACTGGTGCGATGTTCAGCATCTCCGCATCCAGGTCTTCATGCATCAATTCGTTCAACTCCGCCTCCAGGTCGTCTTCATCAAGGTCATTGGCTCCGTAGCCGATCTGTCTTGAGAGGGCATCGTTGATGGTCTCGCCCTGTTGGATCTGTTCTTCAATGTCATACATCATGTCTTCCAGTTTGTCCAAATTGTTTGCTTTCTGAGTTTGTTGCAGAGATGTGGCTGCTTGTTGCATAACTTTGCCTACCTCGGCATTGAGTTTAGAGTCCTCTATATGATCCTGTAACTCACAACTCTAACTGTGAACAACTTTAAAGAAGCAAGAACATCTATTGTTTAGTAAAAAAAACGAAGAATGGTTTGTTATTTAACCCAAATCCAAGAAAAACGATGTCTGTTCTAATTGATCGGCAAGATAACCCAGGCTGAAGTGAGCGAACCTTGACCACTCTGTTCAGACTGAAATGGGTAGCGCCGCATCGGGGTATCAGACCCAATTAAGTTGCTACTGGGGGGGGGGGGGGCTAGACAACGTAGACGCAAGGGTGTTTTGAGATCACTAAAAAGTGTCGTTTCCTTTTTTCAATGGCATCTGAAACTGTTGGAATTTATTAAGTAATCTAATTTTGGTTTTTTTTTTCACCCGAAATTTTCTCTCAAAAAGTTATTTTTCGATGAAATCGTCGTCATAAACCAGAAAACTCAATTATATAGACGATTCCAAAGTCTTGGAGATACCCAATGAATAGGATGTCCAAGATACATTCCAACTTTTTTTTTGAATCTGAAACATGTAAATTCGAATAACCCCAAGGTTAAAGTTACATATTGTAATATTATAAATCAATCATACTACATCTTTCCCTTGAATAACTAAATATAATAAAAAACTAAGGTTCAGTTTCTAGTTTTCGTGAATTATTTTATAAAAATAAAATTTTAAAGCCGTCAAATTTTGTCCATTGGAACTCGTTCGTGTCTTTTTTGCATCTCTTCCTTTAATTCTTTTTAAAAATTTTTTTTTGATGTTTGCTTTCTAGGAGCTCTTGGAAGTTTATTCCATTTCCGAACGAAGTTTCTTATAATTGAATTTTGACTCCATTTTGATTTACATTTTGTTGTGAGAGAAAAGTCATATGAACGATTATTTACTCTAATTTCAACGTCTCCGATTATTCTGAATTTCGTTTGGTCTTGATTGTTTGTTTGTTGGACAATATCGAAAAGTCTAGTTAATGAAATTTTTGCTATTTGAAGTTCTGCGGGAAGTATTTTATTTTCAAGAAGCAGTTTATGAGCACTGTCATAATTTGTTCGAAAAAAGCAAACTTTTTTGCCCCATCTAATTTGTTTGTTTATTCTGTCAATTGAGCTTTATGCTTTATGCTTTATTTAAATAAACAATATCGAAAAGTCGAAAATTCTATATAATAAAGTTTTTGCTATTTGAAGTTCTGCGGGAAGTATTTTATTTTCAAGAAGTAGTTTATGAGCACTGTCATATTCTGTTCGAAAAAAGCAAACTTTTTCGCCCCATCTAATTTGTTTGTTTATTCTGTCAATTGAGCTTTATGCTTTATGCTTTATTTAAAAAATTATTTGCTTTTTTATAATTCTGGTTTTTTCTACAGTCAAAGTTTGTGCCGTTCTCAAAGTTGCAAAATATGAGAAAAGTTGTTATGATTTAAACTCAAGAAATTAGAGAAAAAGATGTGGACTATCTGTACAACTTTTTCAGACTATCTCTACAACTTTTTCCAACTAAAAACAGAGGTTTTTTCAAATTTTAGTACCCGAGTCTGACGCCAATACTAAACTATTTTCCATGCAAAAAACAAACTTGCAAAATTGGCATAATTTACAGTGGCAACAAAAAATTTCGAGTTAAGGTCATTTTCTACCTTCATTGCTTTTAAAAACAAATTTATTTTGTTCGGATGTGTTATCTATTATAAGAACGCAATTTCTCAACAGTTTTATTACAGTTATTTTTTGATGTTTTAACAGCACAAAATATTGACTCAGAATATATCAATAACAAATAAATAGAAACATTCTGTTAATCAGAAAAAGAAACAGTCTGTTAATCATTCTGTTTTCTGAATTTTCCTTCTTTATCAGCTTATCAAACTATTTTTACGAAACCGTAAGTTTTTAAAAATGATTTCACTTTCTGAATAAAAAAGACTTCAGGTTCAATTTGATGGACCTAAAAAGACCGAAATTCAAAAGACCGAAAAATATATGAGGCAGAGAAAAACATTCCGACCATTTCGTTTTTTTCTTGCCAAAAATACATACAAAACCAACATTATTGAGGATAACTTTTTGGAAATTTTTGCAGGGACACAGTTATACGATTTGCATTATTTTGAATATTAACGACTAACAAGGCGGCTTGGTAATGTGCGATGGCACATAAGGTTCCGACCCCGCCCATCCACAGTTTTGGCATAATTGTCTACCAAATGAGGAACAGATAGAAAAACCCAAAAATTAATTTTTGCGAAACCCAAAAAAGCCCGTCTTTTTCAAAAAATTCTGTATGAACGATAAGACAGCCTCCAAAGCAAATAACTCAGTAGAGCCAAAATTGGTGCATTAGATTGCTGTGATATGCCAATATTAAGAAAGCGAGTCAAGACGAACAGCAAAAACAAACAAACAACAACAACAAACATTAATTACATCAAAAAATTTATGTCCATCTTAAAAACTAAGTTTAATAACAAAGTCAACATACCATCCGATAAACCTAAAACTAATAAAAATAATTTCTGGTTATCACCAGAAAACATATACGACCAGTCCATAAAAAGGTTTGGTAACAATTATACAAAAAAGAACAAAAACAGTAAAGTAAAAAAATTAACATATTTTTTGAAACAGGTAACTTCAAAGTAATATATACCATTAGGAATCAATTAATATTACCAAAAATTTACGATTGCCACAGCTTCTATAGAAGGGCATTAGGACCTGTCCTTATTCATTTTTTAAAGCGGCTAAAAAGAACAACAAAAAAAAAACAAAATTTCAATTGAAACTTGCCAGAAAACGCTGTCAAAACCGTCAAGCCATATTTTGGCCCTCAAAATATTTTTGATTGCGCCTTCTTCAAACAGCGATAATGTGGTACGTGGCCATTCATTAGTAAGACTAGGTAACAAGCAGACAAAAAAGCGAAGTGCTAAAGTATGTAATACTTTCAACTTTTTTCGAAAAAAAATTACATTCAATGTCATGAAAGGCATTAATTACAAAAAGAACTATCTAAATAAGGTCGTTTATTCATGAAAAAGGATCCCTCGAGATCTGCAATTATCCATAATATTTCATGCATCTGCAAAAAGAACGTCAAATATGACAAAAATCAAATTAATTTACTTTTTTGTAAAAAACCGGTGTCGAAGCCAGTAAGGTCATAAAAAATACTTTAAAAAAAAGATTTTGGGACACCAATCCCTTTTATTCCCTTGACACCCATAATTTCATATTTGACCTGTAATTAACTAACGAGATTAGGTAACAAAAAGAAACTTAAAAAGAACAAAATTGCGAAGCTAAAAAGTTTTTTTAACTTTGGAAAACGATTGTTTTCAAAGTCATGAAAGCCATCAGCTATCTACTAATATCATAATATCAGTTCTTCTATTCTTCCATGAAAAGCCAATGAAGACTTTCACTATACAGGAAATTTCATACGACCAAAACGACAAAGTATAAATGACAGTTAAAAACAAAATTAAAAAATTCAATTGATTTCTTCAAGCAAGAGGCGTCGAGGCCGTTAAAACGATGATGTATATCTTTCAGGATTTTATATTTTCAATTGTGCCTTAATTTGAACGCTAATAATGTGACATGAGAACTGTCAATACTGTGATAAGGTGACAAAATTAGAAAACGTGAAAAACTGGCAAATATCAAAACACAAAAAATCTGAAATCTTGTAGTATCAAAGCCAGAAAACAATAACTTCAGGCTTAAAATTGCAAACGAGAATAAATGTTAAATCAGTAGAAAGAAGGAGCATTCTTTTTGTGCTGACACTCAGCTGGAAGTTCAACAAATTAAGAAAAAAATAGAGGAAAACTTAATTAAGCCATTATTTATTAAAAGTCAATTATTCTTAAAAAAAGAAACGACCATAAACTTTCAAGTAAAAAACTAAATGCATTAGCTTGGAGCTGCTTAGCAAGCGAATTGGTTGGACCTATCACTCCTGAGCGTTGATTTGATATGTTCTGTTCTTTATTATTAAAAAAAAGGTCTTCTTTTTAAAAAAAAGACCGACTGATTACAACCCGATTTTTTTGGGTTGTAACAGTCCAAGAATGGCTCAAAACTAGCCCTGCTAATGCTTTTTGTCCATTAGGAACAATTGATTTTTCGAATGTTGTAGATATAGATAATTTGTTAATTAAAAACTCAAAAAAAATTCTGCATTTTTGATAATCAACGAGTAAAGTTAGCAAAAAACGGCAAAGTTTTAACTACAGAGGGCTCTCAGCGGACTCTCAAGTAGAAAAAGCCCCCCTCTGAGTCTACAAAGAGTGTATGAGTGTTGTTTGGGGGTGTACTGTCGGCAAATTTATTCAAAGTGGACTAAAGTAGCTTATTTCGTGCTGTTTTTGATAAAAAAAGGCTAAATTTTGAAATGTTTATCCAGATTTTTTGATCAAAAAAATTATATCAAAACAATCAACAATGCTTGTTTCTCTTCAAAAATAAAATCAACGACACTATTCTTAAAAATTATAACAAATTTTAGCAAGATTGACGAAAATTTAGGCAAAAATTCCGGAAAAATTGAATAAAAACAACGTGAATTCACTCTACTTTTCTCAGAAGTTTAAACCTCGATAACTCCCCGTAGAAAACGAAAATTAAAAAAAAATCTTATAAATTCCATATTCTACGCTGGACGAGTTTTCTAATGATACCAGTCTCAACTCTCTACGATGAATATATCGATCGGCGAAATTTCACGGAACAAAAAAAAACCCATTTGAGTATATAGTTCCTCCCCCCTCAAGAGGATCGGAACAATAAAACTTATTGGTCAAACTTTTCGAAGGCTGGTGTCGGCAAAGGATATAATCATTGAGATTTGGACTGTAGCTTAAACTCTAATTTATAGTCAATCATTCGCAACGTTTCTTCCTCAATGTACAACAAAACTAATAGGTTTGCTTGAAATAGCACATTAAAGCAGCTCAGAAAAAAAGTTTCCGTGTAATTATAAACAAACTCTCCGAACAATTCGTGTTAACTTATCGAATCTATTTTCTGTTACTATTTAAACCGTAAAATAAAAAAAATTATGCCCATTAGAAATCTAATAAAGGTTTTTATTCCGAATTTCAAGAATGCTTTTTAAATTCCCAGGCATATTTGAAAATGAGAACGTAAAAATTTCCAAAATTCAAACCTTCAACATTCCCCGGAGAAGTGAATAACAAGAAAACATTCAAACGTCGATGCAGTTTTTAAGACATTTCATTCATAACACTTTTGGATTTCGCTTTCAAAGATTCTGATCGCTCAAAATTTGCTTAACAGAAAAGTCATGCTGGTATAAAGCTCCTAACCGTCAAATAAATTGAAAAGTAAACATGTAAGAGTTTGAACATACTCGTGATGCTAAAATGAAAAGGAATTTAATGAAATTGAAATTCTTTTTTCCAAACCAATTCGACAAATGATGAGCCAGAAAAAAAATAATTTTCCGTCCAAAAATTTCATAACAGAAAGTCAGAGTTGAAAAAATAAAGGAACATGGCTGGACGAACCCTGATCCACAATTGAGCGTATATCCGGACTCTGTATGTTTTATGAACCCACTTTCAAATTGTGTTGTTACTATGTAAACAGCATTTGCATCTGAGGGCGTAAATGGCATAGGCCCTCTAAGCTGGAGTCCGAAATAGAGTAGATACCAATATTCACTTGTTAAACAACTCCAATAAATGACCAATAAATGACCAATTCAATTGACCAATTCAATTAATGAATGGGAATGGGCTTGAAAAAAAAACACCCATATCAAAATTTAGGGAAAAAATAATCAACCAGACCCAACGTACAGAACAAACAGCTGCTGAGAGAGCGCGTGTTTTTGAAATACAGTTCTCTGTTTACTACAAAAAAAGATTAAAAAATTTATTGCCTCAAAACCTTTTTGCTCCACTTCCTCTATCGGCAAGACCAAAGTCAGAACTCAATTCTTACTTCAAAAACAATACAAGTAAGTAAACAGGTCTTAAGAAAAACAATGTCAGGATGAGTCAGAACGAGATAATTTGACCGAAAAAAGGTCCCAGGGACAGCGACGAATAACAATTCAACTTATATGAACTTTATCAATGAGGCTTGATATTATAGGGTTGCGCATAACAAACCACCAACTCGGCGAAATACTTCAGAACTCACATACAGTTGTAACCAACATTTGATAAAAAGTCTCTAGGTTTTTCAAAGGCCAATAAGCGATAGCAGAACTTATATTTGAGAATGAGAACGTAAAAATTTTTCAAAATTCAAACCTTCAACTTTCCTTGGAAAAGCGAATAACTGAGGAAAAATTTCAAACGCTGATCCAGTTTTTAGGACATTTCATTCGTAACACTTTTGGGTTTCGTTTTCAAAGATACTAATCGCCCAAAATTTGCTAAACAAAAAAAGTCAGGCTGGTATAAAGCTCGCAACCACCAAATAAATCTGGGCGAGTTATAACAACAATTTGTACTGTACTAACGGGTTTAATCAAATTACAGATGAAATAGCTGGCCAGTTTCCGTAGCTGCCTTGCAACTCCAAATTTCCATATGATGGACTTCAAATGAATCGATGTCAAGATTTGTTTCATTCAATAAAATTGTGCTCAGCAGCCAAAAGCAATTTAAGAGGCAATTAAAACAAAAATTTATGTACACTATCCCTACATTAGGTGTAAACACTTTAGCGTTATTTTACACGGATTGTTTTTTCTCTTCCTATATTTATTTATAGTTAACACGTAACAGTATGTGTTTTGTCTTTTTTAAGGAAATTCAATTGGGAGCTGAAAAATTTCCCCTCCCTTTTAGAATTAATAATGACGTCATTTCTCGTTATTTTTAATGTGCACTTGTAATTTTATTATGAAAACTCGTCTATTTTCGCAGAAAAAAATTGGAGCAGGATGAAAAAATAACAATAGAAAATGTGATGACATTACAAGTTATTTTGTATTCCAATAAGCATTTAGAGTTCAATCTGCGTAAAACAACCAGACAAAGACACGAGGGTCCATACTAAACTTATTACAACAGTACCCCGATGATACTCAATCACGCCTACGTTTTTGTTCTGTATTGCTGTATTGTATTGGGTTGTTTTTAGCTTCGAATCAATTTTATGGCAGATTTAAGTAGAAATCTAAAAGCTGCGCTGCTGATAGTAATCAAACACAATTTTATTGAGCGCAGCAACCTTGGCTATTAAACCTTCTTTAGCTCTTCAATAGTTCGAAAATTAAACATGTAAGCGTTTGAAATAATTAAACATGTAAGCAGTTTTATGAACCCACTTTCAAATTGTAATTGTGTTGTCATATTACTCGTTACTACGTAAACAGCGATTGCATCTGAGGGTGTAAATGGCATAGGCCCTCTAAGCTGAAGGCCGAAATAGAGTAGATCCCAACACTCATTTATTAGGATATTTTCTGCTAGCGCCCCCCAGCCTTATATAGCCGTTAAATTTGCACCCCTCAAAATCTAAGTTTTCGCGAATTGTGATAGCGATGTTTGCATTTCATTGAAACAAGAGTGTCTAGGTAGATTGAAGGCACTTTTAGAATTGCCACATTTTTGCTCCACTTCCACTATCGGCGAAACCAAAGTCAGAACTCAATCCTTACTTACAAAAACAATCCAAGTAAGTAAACAGGTCTGAAGGAAAACAATGTCAAGACAAGTCAGGACGAGTTAATTGAACAGAAAACATTCACCAGGGACAGCGACGAACAACAATTCAACCTATATTAACATTATCAATGAGGATCGATATTGCAGCTTTGCACATAATAATGTATTCCGCTAACTCAACGAAATACTTCAGAACTCATATAAAATTGCAACCAAAATTTGATAAACGTCTCTAGGTTTTTCAAATGCCCATAAGCGATTAAAGAACTGTAGGAAATCATCTAGAAAGTCTGCTGAAAACAGAACCTTACCAAAAGTTTTGAAAGGCATCTGCAAATTTGTCAGAAAATTTGTCAGAATCAGAACGAGATAATTTGACCAAAAACAGGTCCCAGGGATAGCGACGAATAACAATTCCACTTAGATGAACATTTCAATGAGGCTCGATATTGTAGCTGTGCACATAACAAACCGCCAACTCGGCGAAATACTTCAGAACTCATATAAAGTTGCAAACAACATTTGATAAACGTCTTTAGGTATTTCAAATGCCCATAAGCGATTACAGAACTTATATTTGAAGATGAGAACGTAAAAGTTTTCCAAAAATTATACCTTTAACTTTCCCAGTAAAAGTGAAAAACTGAGGAAAACTTTCAAACGTCGATCCAATTTTTAGGACATTTCATTCGTAACACTTTTGGTTTTCGTTTTCAAAGATACTGATCGCCCAAAATTTGCTAAACAAAAAAGTCAGGCTGGTATAAAGCTCCCAACCACCAAATAAATCGGGGCAAGTTGTAACAACAATTTGTACTGTACTAACGGGTTTAATCAAATTACAGATGAAATAGCTGGCCATTTCATCTGTAATTCCGTAGCTGCCTTGCAACTCCAAATTTCCGCATGATGGACTTCAAATGAATCGATGTCAAGATTTGTTTCATTCAATAAAATTGTGCTCAGCAGCCAAAAGCAATTTAAGAGGCAATTAAAACAAAAACTTATGTACACTATCCCTACATTAGGTGTAAACACCTTAGCGTTATTTTACAGGGATTTTTTTCTCTGCCTATATTTATTTATAGTTAAAACGTAACAGTTTGTGTTTTCTTTTTAGAAAATTCACTTAGGCGCTGAAAAAATTGCTCTCCCTATTAGAATTTATAGTGACGTCATTTCTCGTCATTTTTAATGTGCACTTGTAATGTCATTATGCAAACTCGTCTATTTTTTGCAAAAAAAGTGGAGCATTATGAAAAAATAACAATAGAAAATGTGATGACATTACAAAGTTATTCTGTATTCCTATAATCATTTAGAGTTCAATCTGCGTAAAACAACCAGACAAAGACACGAGGGTTCACACTAAACTGATTACAACAGTACCCTGATGATACTCAATTACGCCAACGTTTTTGTTCTGTATTGTATTGGGTTGTTTTTAGCCTTGAATCAATTTTATGGCAGATTAAAGCAGAAATCTAAAAGTTGCGCTGCTAACAATAATCAAAAACAATGTTATTGAGTGCAACAACTTTAGCTATAAAACTTTCTTTAGCTCTTCGATGGTTCGAAAATTGAACATGTAAGCGTTTGAACATAATCATGATGCTAAGAATAACAGGAACTTAATGAACTTGAAATTCTTTTTTCCAAACCAAGTCGACAAATTTTCAGCCAGAAAAAATATTTTTCCGTCCAAAACCTTCATAACAAAATGTCAGAGTTGGTTGAAAAGGTCAGAGTTGGTATAAAATAATATGGCAGGACAAACCCTGATCTACAATTAAGCGTATATCCGGATCCTTTATGTTTCGGCCTCTTGTATGTTTTATGAATGCGCTTTCAAATTGTATTGTTATATAACTCATTACTACGCAAAAAGCAATTGCATCTGAGGGTGTAAATGGCATAGGCCCTCTAAGCTGAAGGCCGAAATAGAGTAGATCCCAACACTCATTTATTAGGATATTTTCTGCTAGCGCCCCCCAGCCTTATATAGCCGTTAAATTTGCACCCCTCAAAATCTAAGTTTTCGCGAATTGTGATAGCGATGTTTGCATTTCATTGAAACAAGAGTGTCTAGGTAGATTGAAGGCACTTTTAGAATTGCCACATTTTTGCTCCACTTCCACTATCGGCGAGACCAAAGTCAGAACTCAATCCTTACTTACAAAAACAATCCAATTAAGTAAACAGGTCTGAAGGAAAACAATGTCAAGACAAGTCAGGACGAGTTAATTGAACAGAAAACATTCACCAGGGACAGCGACGAACAACAATTCAACTTATATTAACATTATCAATGAGGATCGATATTGCAGCTTTTCACATAAGAATGTATTCCGCTAACTCAGCGAAATACTTCAGAACTCATATAAAATTGCAACCAAAATTTGATAAACGTCTCTAGGTTTTTCAAATGCCCATAAGCGATTACAGAACTGTAGGAAATCATCTAGAAAGTCTGCTGAAAACAGAACCTTACCAAAAGTTTTGAAAGGCATCTGCAAATTTGTCAGAAAATTTGTCAGAATCAGAACGAGATAATTTGACCAAAAACAGGTCCCAGGGATAGCGACGAATAACAATTCCACTTAGATGAACATTTCAATGAGGCTCGATATTGTAGCTGTGCACATAACAAACCGCCAACTCGGCGAAATACTTCAGAACTCATATAAAGTTGCAAACAACATTTGATAAACGTCTTTAGGTATTTCAAATGCCCATAAGCGATTACAGAACTTATATTTGAAGATGAGAACGTAAAAGTTTTCCAAAAATTATACCTTTAACTTTCCCAGTAAAAGTGAAAAACTGAGGAAAACTTTCAAACGTCGATCCAATTTTTAGGACATTTCATTCGTAACACTTTTGGTTTTCGTTTTCAAAGATACTGATCGCCCAAAATTTGCTAAACAAAAAAGTCAGGCTGGTATAAAGCTCCCAACCACCAAATAAATCTGGGCGAGTTGTAACAACAATTTGTACTGTACTAACGGGTTTAATCAAATTACAGATGAAATAGCTGGCCATTTCATCTGTAATTCCGTAGCTGCCTTGCAACTCCAAATTTCCGCATGATGGACTTCAAATGAATCGATGTCAAGATTTGTTTCATTCAATAAAATTGTGCTCAGCAGCCAAAAGCAATTTAAGAAGCAATTAAAACAAAAACTTATGTACACTATCCCTACATTAGGTGTAAACACCTTAGCGTTATTTTACAGGGATTTTTTTCTCTGCCTATATTTATTTATAGTTAAAACGTAACAGTTTGTGTTTTCTTTTTTAAGAAAATTCACTTAGGCGCTGAAAAAATTGCTCTCCCTATTAGAATTTATAGTGACGTCATTTCTCGTCATTTTTAATGTGCACTTGTAATGTCATTATGCAAACTCGTCTATTTTTTGCAAAAAAAGTGGAGCATTATGAAAAAATAACAATAGAAAATGTGATGACATTACAAAGTTATTCTGTATTCCTATAATCATTTAGAGTTCAATCTGCGTAAAACAACCAGACAAAGACACGAGGGTTCACACTAAACTGATTACAACAGTACCCTGATGATACTCAATTACGCCAACGTTTTTGTTCTGTATTGTATTGGGTTGTTTTTAGCCTTGAATCAATTTTATGGCAGATTAAAGCAGAAATCTAAAAGTTGCGCTGCTAACAATAATCAAAAACAATGTTATTGAGTGCAACAACTTTAGCTATAAAACTTTCTTTAGCTCTTCGATGGTTCGAAAATTGAACATGTAAGCGTTTGAACATGATCATGATGCTAAGAAGAACAGGAACTTAATGAACTTGAAATTCTTTTTTCCAAACCAAGTCGACAAATTTTCAGCCAGAAAAAATATTTTTCCGTCCAAAACCTTCATAACAAAAGGTCAGAGTTGGTTGAAAAGGTCAGAGTTGGTATAAAATAATATGGCAGGACAAACCCTGATCTACAATTAAGCGTATATCCGGATCCTTTATGTTTCGGCCTCTTGTATGTTTTATGAATGCGCTTTCAAATTGTATTGTTATATAACTCATTACTACGCAAAAAGCAATTGCATCTGAGGGTGTAAATGGCATAGGCCCTCTACGCTGGAGGCCGAAATAGAATAGATCCCAATACTCATTAATCAAAAAATGGTCAATATATGACAGGGGATGGGCTTGAAAAAAATAAAACACCCATATCAAAATTTAGGGAAAAAAGTAATCAAACAGACCCAACTTGTAGAACAAACAGCTGCTGAGAAAGCAAGAATTTGAAAGACACTTCTCTCACTCTACTTTTAGAATAGAGATAAAATAAATTTATTGCCATAAAAACTTTTTTGCTCCACTTCCCATACCGGCGTGACCAAAGTCAGAACTCAATTCTTACTTCAAAAACAATCCAAGTAAGCAAACAGGTCTTAAGAAAAACAATGTCAGGATGAGTCAGGACGAGTTAGTTAAACGGAAAACAGGCCCCAGTGACAGCGACGAATAACAATTCAACTTACATGAACTTTATCAATGAGGCTCTATATTGTAGCTTTGCACATAATAATGTATACTGCCAACTCAGCGAAATAATTCAGAACTCATATAAAGTTGCAACCAACATTTAATAAACGTCTCTAGGATTTTCAAATACCCATAAGCGATTACAGAACTTAAGGAAATCATCTCGAAAGTCTGCTGAAAACAAAACCTTAACAAAAGTTTTGCAGGGCATCTGCAAACTTGTCAGAATATTACATTCAAGAAAAATAATGTACTAAAATTCATTACAACAGAACCATAAAAATAGGAACAATAGCACGCTGTCGTCGGAATTATATTCGCTGAAGTTGTTGAAATATAGAAATAAAAATCTAATTTGTTAGGAAAAAATGATCTGAAGAGAATTGAAAGAAAAACAATCCAATTTTTGAAAGCTGGATGTAACTATCCATATTATTTACATAAGCTACGTTGCTTTCAAAAGTTTTATGTCAGATTATTTTCGAGTGGTAATTCACAAACCATTCAGAGACCGAAGAAGATAATTTGGATCAAAAGTTATGTTACCATAACCAGACATAACCAAACCCAAACCCAAACCCAACCAATAAGAATTTGGTTACATTTGTACTTACAAGAAGTTGGTCAAGGTTGAGTAGAATTCCGTCACAGTGTTTCAGCTGGTCTTCGTATCTCTTCTTCTGTTTCAGTGCCAAGAGTGCTTTTCGTTTGTTACTCTTAGCGTGCTCTTTCGCTACTTGTGTCTCTTTGTTTATAAGTCTTTCTAAATGCTCTTGCTTCTTCTCTAGAAGTTCTGTCCAAAGGAACCATGCTTTCAATATAGACCGCCTGATTGGCCGACAGAAGTTGTAGCCAACAACCAAATTATGAGAATTTAGGCCGACAACCCGACGGCATACCAATTGCAATGATTAGACGAATTGTTCTCTCGTCCTCTCTCACTCACGACCCGGGCCGAGGAATTTGGCCAAAATTATGTAAGATCAACGGCAACTAGCGTTGACAAGTCGGAAAATTCACCGCAATTTTCTTACATAATTTTGCGTTGAATGCGTTGAATTTAAAGACAAAAATTCAACGCATTCAGCGCAAAATTATGTAAGAAATGGCGGTGAATTTTCCAACTTGTCAACGCTAGTTGCCGCTGATCTTACATATTTAGCGTTGAATTTAGCGTAGATCTTACATATTTAGCGTTGAATTTAGCGTAGATCTTACATATTTTTGCGTTGAATTTAGCGTTGATCTTACAAAAAATCAACGCGTAGAAATCTTGTATGGGACTCGAGCCACTGACCTCCTGTTTACTTGTCGCCTCTTCTACCATTGCGCCACCGTACCTTGGTTTCCTTAAGAGCCGCAATCCTTATAAAGCGTAGATCTTCCATATTTTGCGTTGAATTTAGCGTAGATCTTACATATTTCGCGTTGATTTTAGCGTAGACATTACATATTTTGCATTGAATTTGGCGTAGAACTTGCATATATTTCGTTGAATTTAGCCTAGATCTTACATATTTTTCGTTGAATTTAGCCGAGACCTTACATAATTTCAACGTATTCAACGCATTTATCATGTGAGAAGTACTGCGAAAAATTTAAAAATTTTTTTATGTTTTGAAAAAAATTTGAATTTCTAAAATGGTCTTAAATGGTTTTTGCACCGTAAGAGAGCAAATGGTTATTTTTGTGAAGTATATGGGTCGAAACAGTAAAAAAAATTCATTTTTCGAAAAAAAACTATAAAAGAGCACTAAAAAAGATTTTTCTCACCTGTGCAGTATAGGGTTGAAACAGCTAAAAAATTAACTTTTTGAAAAAAAACTTGAAAAATTTGAAATCGTAAAATGGTCTCAATTTTTTTGCAATGAACAACCGACTTTTATGATCTCTAGCCACCTAAAAATTAAACCAATCCTCTTCCGCCCTCCCCCCCCTTCCCCCCAACAACACCCCCTACACCTCATACTCCAACGCTAAATATGTACGATCTACGCTAAAATTCAATGCTAAATATGAAAGATCTACGCCAAAATTCAACGCAAAACTATGTAAGATTAGCGTTGAATGCGTTGAATTTATGTAAGATCTACGCTAAATTCAAAGCTAAATATGTAAGATCTACGCCAAAATTCAACGCAAAATTATGTAAGATTAGCGTTGAATGCGTTGAATTTATGTAAGATCTACGTTAAAATTCAACGCTAAATATGTAAGATCTACGCCAAAATTCAACGCAAAATTATGTAAGATTAGCGTTGAATGCGTTGAGTTTATGTAAGATCTACGCTAAATTCAACGCTAAATATGTAAGATCTACGCCAAAATTCAACGCTAAATATGTAAGATCTACGCCAAAATTCAACGCAAAATTATGTAAGATTAGCGTTGAATGCGTTGAATTTATGTAAGATCTACGCTAAATTCAACGCTAAATATGTAAGATCTACGCTAAAATTCAACGCTAAATATGTAAGATCTACGCCAAAATTCAACGCAAAATTATGTAATATTACCGTTGAATGCGTTGAATTTATGTAAGATCTACGCTAAATTCAACGCTAAATATGTAAGATTTACGCTAAAATTCAACGCTAAATATGTAAGATCTACGCCAAAATTCAACGCAAAATTATGTAAGATTTGCTTTGAATTTATGTAAGATCTACGCTAAATTCAACGCTAAATATGTAAGATCTACGCTAAAATTCAACGCTAAATATGTAAGATCTACGCCAAAATTCAACGCAAAATTATGTAAGATTAGCGTTGAATGCGTAGAATTTATGTAAGATCTACGCTCAAGCGTAGATCTTATATAAATTCTACGCATTCAACGCCAATCTTACATAATTTTGCGTTTTTTAGCGTTGACACCTCGGCCCGGGGAGCTGCATGGGAAAATTATGAGAAGTTATAGTGAAAGAACATCTGAACAAGCACTGCGAGAGCCACAATGTCTTCGATAACTCCCAGAGTGCATACAGAGCTGGCAGATCCACAACAGAAAACTTGCTATGCCTAACCGAGCACATCTACAATGAAGCCCTTTGGAAGCAGCAAACAACAGCAGCCTTTCTTGATGTGCAACAGGCGTTTCATGCAGTATGGCATAAAGGCCTTATCTACAAAATGAAGATGAACCAAGTTCCTGCCTGGATCACAAAGTGGACAGTGAGCTACCTCAAGGACCGAGAGTTAACATTGACTTAACAACAAGCTGTAGCTTCAAGCTTCAAGCCAAGGCGTTCCTCAAGGCAGCGTTATTAGCCCAACTCTTATTAATGTCTAGGTCAGCAGACCTGAAGTCTCAACTGCCAAAGTCTCTCAATATGCCGATGACATAGCTATCTACACAAGTAGCAACAACCGCAAAAATGCAACTTTTAAACTTCAAAAGGCGCTCAATTCATTGGATCACTGGTGTAACCTCTGCAGAATAAAGATCAAGCCAGATAAGACTAACTTTATTTTGCTGACAAGAAACAGCGAAAAAGACCTACAAATTTTACTTGAAGGCGTAAAGCTGAGTCCAACCAAGACAACTAGGTTCCTGAGAGTTGAGCTAAATAACAACCTTACGTGGGCAGCACACATCAGAAAGGTTGAAACAAAGTTGTTTGCTAGAATCAATAGTCTCCTGATGCTCAAAGCAAATGGTGTGAGCTCTAAGTGCCTTTTAATGCTATACAGATTAACGATACGTCCAATCCTACAATTCACCGGCATGGGCGAATGCTATCAACCACAACATTAAGAAACTGCAAGATTCAACAGAACAAAGCTCTAAGGATAGCTCTCGATCTGCTTGTCTGGACACCGACGGAAGAATTTCACAAAGCAGCAAACTTCCCAACAGTCAGTGTGCACCTTGCTCAGAGAAACATGAATTACCCCAAGAAAGCTTCTAACAATAATGCAGCAATCAGAGAACTGGTCAAAGACCAACTGAGGAGCACTACTACTGAACTCCACTACACTACTCCTGTACAGACGATGCTGTTTGAACCAGCGAAAGAGCGACTTCGTAACTTGAACAGTCCGTAGGACTTAACAAGATCTAATCATATTTTAATTTTTCAACCATCTTTTCTTAACTATCGACATTTTATCTCATTTGGCCTGTTGGGTATTGGAGCTTAAGACAACGTCAACTGGAGCTTAAGACGACTTCAACCTTCCCCCTTCCCCTTTCTTTCTTTCTTCTTTTGGTGGCCTCTATCTCAATCCTCATTCTCAACACAAGCTACACATGGACGTTCAAGTTGGGAACTATGTTTGAGAAACAATGACAAAAGGACCTCATCCATCTAAGAGACGAGTTTAAAAGGCTCAAAAAGAGAGCCAAAGAAACTCACGTCCCCCCAATGGTGACTTACAACTTCATTCAACAGCAATGATTAGACGAATTGTTAACTATAGATATTTTGACTTATCATATTTGTCGACCAATCAGAATTAGGCTATCCGCTAAATTTGTAATTTTTTCAATGTCGACTAAGCCTTGGTCGGTCAATATTTAAAAATTTCTGCTACCATTTTTGGTATTTTATGTTAATTTTAGCATAGTCTTTAAGAAATTATTCTTCTGTATCAATCCCCCCACCCTTACTTATTTGCAACTTATCACTGTCTGCACTGATCTCCGCTAGGTAGGCTACAACTTGCAAGATTCTGACAGAGTCTTGCACGATAAACTTTTTTCTCGACTGGGGTGGATTTTTGGTTCATAATTAGCGCGATTCCTTTGTTAGTCTTCAAGTCCTTTATTGATTCCTCCGTGATCAGTTGTTGTTTCTTTGCCTTCCCAAGTAAAGGCATCGTTACAGTGGCTATTTATTTTGACTGTAGGTTGTTTACGACTTTCTATGATTTTAACAACAAACCCCGACCAGAGAACTAGCTGAGGCTGAGGCATGGACGTGAAAAAATAGTCTAGAACCCTAATTTCGTACAAAAGAAACAAATTTGGTTAAAAAAAGCGTTCATAGAACTGTTTCCCTTTCCCTCCAAAATCACACACACTCGACACAATTTTTTCATATACCAAGTTTTGGTCAAACTCTACAATATCTACAGTATCAGAATTGGTCAATACAATTAGCATATCCAATATTTGGGTCTACGGTAAAGTCCACACATCAGCCTAGCTAGGGTGTTATAAAGGGAAAATTGTCAATAAGGAAGAGAATAAAGTAAGGTATAGATGTCCGCAGTAACGATTTTGAATGAAAATCTTTCTTTCAGAACAAAATTTTATTCAATTTCAAAAGAGCCATACAGCTCGGTTTCGGTTAAAAAGGGATGTTGCATAATGATTGATCATTTCTGAATACAAACATCATGGCCAGACATTTTTATGCCTTTATCACAAATAGCTCTGGCGTCACATCGTTTCTTCTGTTTGCCTCCATCCCTATCGTAAAATTGGTAGAAATTTTCTCTGTAGTAAAAATGAATTCAAAGGATGCTTTGAAATCATCAACGAATGAGACAATCCCACTGAACGACAGACATTGACATAACCTATTTGAGTATACATTTTTAGCTGAAACAATTTGATTTATTTTGAATTTAATATTTACCGATGAGTTATAAAAATTGATCTGGCAGCGCCAAAATTTGACTAGGTCTTCAACTTTTTAATGAAAAAAGAAGATCTATATACCTAGAAGAAATGGGTAAACTTTAGGTTTTACAACTAGCAGATTAATCAAAATCATGTGTGATTGTTTGTATGTGGGGTTCGTGTGCCGTGTGTGTGTGTGTTTTGTGTGTGTGTGTGTGTGTGTGTGTGTGTGTGTGTGTGTGTGTGTGTGTGTGTGTGTGTGTGTGTGTGCGACCCAGGTTGAGGTCGCGCTCGAAATCGCCTCTGATCAGACCGTCCAAGACCGACGTCATCTCTGATCAGACGAGTGTGCGCTCGAAGATCGTTTTGCGCTCGAAGTGCGCTCGAATCCGCCTCTGATCAGACTGAAGTGCGCTCGAAATAGCTTCTGATCAGACTGAAGTGCGCTCAAAATTGCCTATGATCAGACTAAAGTGCGCTCGAAGTCACCTCTGATCAGACAAAAGTGCGCTCGAAATAACCTCTGATCAGACAAAAGTGCGCTCGAAGTTGCCTCTGTATAGACTAAAATGAGTTCAAAATAGTCTGATCAGAGAATTATTCTGAACATGAACAATTCTCTCAATATCGTTATAATATATTCATTTCATAAAAATCGATGTCATCAATCTCATATTCAACTAACAAAAAACCAATCCTAAAAATATTGCTAGTGAAATTAAAAATAAAAAAATGCTCAAAAAAATTATTGAGTATGCCATTTATTTATGTTTTTAACTGAATAATTGAACTTAGACAGCTTTGAATAAAAACGTCTTGATCTATTTTGATTCGAAATCTTTTCTTGAGGGGACCGGCAGTTGCTATCAGCTGGACCCCTTGGTTCTGATCAAACCCTTCAGATATTCAGATGGAGTTCTGATCAGAATGGTGTTTTATTGTTGACTCTTACCAGAGACAACAAATGTCAGTAAAAGAAAACAAAAAAAACTTGAAAAAAAATTCGCTCGACTTGGTCTCTGGTCAGACTAGTGTGCGCTTGAATCGGCCTCTGATCAGACTAGTGTGCGCTTGAAACTGCCTCTGATCAGACCGTCCCAGACCAAAGTGACCTCTGATCAGACCGTCCCAGACCAAAGTGCCCTCTGATCAGGCAAGTTCCAGACCATTGTCCAGACAAAAGTGCGCTCGAAGCCTTTTCCAGACCATGTAATTCGAGCGCACCGAG
>NC_134478.1:40804984-41064984 GCF_964194025.1 Convolutriloba macropyga | reverse complement strand
TTGAAAACAGTGTCTAAATTATAGAAAACGTTAGCTATGAATTAAACAATTAATGCGATTAATTTGGGCTTCATTAGCAACTAATGTGACTTGTTATTACTGTGACTGAGTGATAACACAAAAAGCACAGCAAATATACGCATATTATATTATTTGAAAACAAATATCGAAAAAGCCATTAAAAAACTAACTTTTTATTCAAAGCACTAATTACATTCATCAATGCAACATCAGTAATAAATGAGTAATGTAATTAATCAGACGAAGAACAAAACAACAAAAAGAACTCCAACACTTTGCGTAGCTTTATTACGCCTCACTTGTGTGCCTCTAAGACCAGTGATTAATGCGACTAAGAAACAGCACGAAAACATATAAAAGCTGCCGCTGCCAAAATTCAAAAATCACTGATAATCGACAAAACAAACATTGTCTAAGTAATGACAACCATTAACTGTCTTTTGATGACAGTTTTTACTTTTGATGACAGTCTTTACGAACTCATGCGTAATCTTTTGAAGCCCTTAGTTACGAAAATCAGAAGAAACAGCAAAATCATTATCAACGAATTAGAAGTCAAATTTCAACAACTGAAAGTATTTGCTTTTAAAAATTTTTTCAAACACCAATTTATAACTCGCCTTTAAAAGCAGCATGATAGAAAAAATTAAACCGACCAAAGGGGCATGAACTGCCCTCGAACGAATCAATTTTGAGTGGGGAGTAGCTTAGAACTTTGAAAAAATTGCCTCAACTTAGGTTCGAACCCGTGATCTCCAGATTGGCAGTCTGACATCTTAACCACTCAGCTACAATTGCTTCAAAATTTTGGGTATTTCCAATTATAGCCCCCCATGAAATTATAGCCCCCATCATGGTAAATTTACCATGTATGGGGGCTATAGGTTACCTGGTGTCCCACTTTTTCACCCCTATTTATTTAACCCCCTATCAGTTAACCCCGATTTATTCACGGCTCTATCATTTCACCCCGATTTTATTTTTTGTAAAATAAGGACTATTTAATTAGCAATATAATCATTTGGCCATGCCTTGCGGTCCATGGCCGCGCCTTATCGGCCCGTGGGACTTGATATGAAACTATTACAACCGAACATGGGATTAAGTTATCTACTTATCTATGACAAAGTATGCCTTTAATGTCGACTCCTAATTGGCGGGATGAAATGATAGAGGGATGAAATGATATAGGGGTTTAATGATAGAGGGGTTAAAAGATAAGGGGTTAAAATATGCTGGTTTAAATGAATCGGGGTGAAAAGAAGTAGAACCAGGTTACCTGACCACTAAGCTGGGTGGAGGGGGGCTATAATGGGAAAGAATCAAATTTTCCCCCTCAAATTGAGTTTTATATCAGCAATAACTTTTGTTCTCAATGAAAGCGTTTTAGATCCCTGAAGAATGAACTAAAACTTTAAAAACTTTTTCAAGAACTCGAAGATTGTTCTAGAACAAAAGCGCAAAAACAGCCTGCCAAAGATTTTGCATAAAAACGCACGTTTACAATAATTGCTTCGAACTTCCTTGAGGAGCAATTAATCATGTTTCAAAGCACTCCTTTTGTCGCTCCCTTTACTGCTCCAGCGGCAAAAGTGTGAACATATCTTTGGTGAACAGCGCACCAAAAGTCATCCTTGGACTTCTTGAGATCAATTAATCACGTGCTTCATTGCGCTTTAAGTACAGTTTACGTGACTGCTGGAAGTCGGATATTTTCAGTTACAGAGCACGTGCGATTACATAGTTACTCATTATGTAAAAATATGATGTGCGTCTGTGGAAGGGGGGTCCAAGATCCCAAAGGTCATTGAGAACTTCTGGAGTTTATCGAGAACTGCCAACTTACTCGTTTAATTCATTACTAGTAACTCATACTCCAAATGTTACACACTTTTCATGGTAGTAACTGACTGTTGAGTTGTTCCCAATGTGAATAATGAATCGAGAAAAATAGTGCAACCAGGTCACCCAAGAAGTCAAGTTGCTCAAAAAAAGATTCATCACAAGAATAGGACTTGTTCCGATTGTAAAGTGACGAGATCAGTAATTGATATCGCCATGGCTACTCAGCTATCTAAAACCCAGAAAACGAAGATCACCCTTACCTAACCTTAAACTCACTAATCATCTCGGTTCGTTGACCAACACCTCGGGTCTTAAAAACTGATAAAGCCAATTTTCAACTTCAGTTCCTACTCCCGTAGAAAACTAACTCGGTGGTGAATTTTATGACAAAACGTTGCTAAAACCCAAATAATGGCTACAAACTTAGGAATTAAGAAGTATAAGAGAATAAAGTGAATTAATTAAAGTAATTAAGAATTAAAAGGAAAGGAAATTGCAGAAAACTAATGTCAATTCAAAGGATCGGCTGGCACATTGTCGTCTAACTAACTAACTTGCATCACAATCATGATGACTCATCAATTCAACATACACTGACAAAATAAACAACTTATCAGATAGACAATTCAACCTATCTACTGGGGTCACGTACTGCAAAGTGCAAACTCTAAATTTCAACCAACCATCCAAAAATATCCATAAATATGAAACAATGCAGACATCAATTGCCGAAAGCCTACTAAAACATAGCATACTAGAACAAATTACTTTCCTAAAGACAGGCTAATAATAAATTCATAGCCCGCTTTTCATACCAACTCTGTGGCTTCAAGTACAAATTATGGTCAAACAGTTAACAACAAACACTGATGAAGTGAATAAGATTGCAATTTGATAGCCTGATCAAAACTGTTTTTTTTATGGTTGGAAAAGTTTGCACTGAAAAAGTGTGCCTTGTAGATAAGACATGATTATAAATTATTAAAATAGCAACAGTAAAGTAGTTGTCTGATTTCATAGTTTCATTTTAGCACCATAGAAAGATTTGCGCCAGCTTAATCGCTCATTTACTACACGTCAATGACCTATCAGCTAATCATATCCAATGAATGAATGAAATGAAGTGTATGTGCATATATATCTTTTCAGACCAGCAGAAAAGAAGAAGAAGTAATAGAGAAGTATCAATTGTGGGGAATTCCATAGAAGCAGAAGCTATCAAGGTGCCAAATCTACCCTGTTTATTGGCCACATGAAAAGGAGGCTCTAATATTGAAACAAAAAGGGGCAGTCCGAAAATGCTTCTTATGAGTTACCCGATAGTCGAGGGTGTCATTTGATCAGATATTTGAGAATCTATATTTTTATTCAAAGTCAATTTGTTTCGGCGAGATATTTTTTTATATAAAAACATGATAAACCTTGATAACCAATGTATATGAAATTGAACAGTACATTGATTCAACATTAATGCCTACTGGAATAATGCACAGCTCCAAACACAAAATAAAGTGAGCTTTTAAACGAGCATTTCTGGTTCTCACATAGTCAGTTATTTCCACAACTACAACTTTTCACATGATTATGAATTCTCAAAAACAGAACACAAAATAAGAGCAGCCAGAGTTTTTATTTGTTTGTTTATTCAGCAATGTATCATCTTCTATCTCACCTCCGGATGAAACAGGAATGCAATATATTGGGGAAGAAATCGCACATAAATTCTGGTCTTTATTATCCCTACTTAATGACAGCAAAAGTGTGCGCGACTCAATTAAGATTGAGGCAAGGGTGAAGGTGTTGTGAGGAAAGGGTGTGACAACAAATCCGCAGCCGAGGGTCTCTGATCTGCCTCCACATTTAGACACCTATAATAAAGGTACATTTCGAGCCAATATCTATAATGTTTGAATCGTTTTAAAATGAATCAATAAATTTTATCTGTGAAGCGTCAACTATTTTCTACACAAGCACCGTAGCTTCAAAGCATTCATAGGCGACGGCTTTTGAAAATTTTTCTCCGCCAACAACGAAGATGACTATCCTGAAAGTTTTTTTTCAATTCTCAATAAAAAAGTGAACAACCGACAGACGTCGGGCAAATTGCTCCCTAAGGACTGACAAGTTGTTAGCTTAGCCAGTAGCTAGCTGTCTTAGTGAGGTAGTTTAAGCAACGTTGAGGGCCGGGTGGGTGGAGCGGAATGAGGGGTGTGTGTCTCAAGCGTGTGCTTTTCTGGGTGCAATGAAGTGGGGCTGTGGACGGGGGGCTAATAACCACCCTTTACACCATAAAATTACGTCTGCCAGCAGCTTTAGCGAATCGCATACTTAGAGACTAGAAGGAGTAAAGCTCTACGAGTGCTAGCTGCTCAGTGCATCAATGCCATCCGGCCTTCACATGTTTATCCCGCTTTGAGGACGAGAAGTCAAATTGTCAGATAAAACTCAGATAAAATTGGCAGTATAAACAATTACATTAAAAATACCGGCACGACTGATACAATCGATCCAAAAATCGTTTGACAGCAAAAAGTCAAAATAATAAATCCAAACTGCCGCCAAATTCAGGCAAGCATGCTTTAAGTAATGATTACGTCGCCGAGTGAACAACATAGAAAGTATCTACAAAGTTTCAATCTCAGAAAGAAGCCTTCATAAGGAATTTTTTTAACTCAGGAAGAACTCACATGATAATCCGGATCTATATAGATATTTCTACGTCCATACAGTGCATTCACCGACAAATTTGCGTTAATCTAACGATGAATTTTTGTATCACAAGCAGAACAGAAGAAATTAGTAGGGCAAAAACAGTTGGAGCAGAGACTAACTTTTGAACAAAGTCAATGAGAGGGGATGATGATGAGGTTGGGAGTCGCACTTTGCATGGCTGTTTGGTGGCCACGTGGTAGATGGCAGCCATGCATTCCAGGTTGAAATTAGGAGGATCCCCAGTGATCATCTCCACTATCGTACACCCAAGACTCCTACACATACCACACAATGTATTATTCAATTCAAATAAATTCATTATTGAGGTTTGATCAATACTCGCCACTCGAATCTTGAATGATCCCTTGCTTAAACTCATTAAACGTTTTTGGGTGACAAGATCCGGACTCTATCAACTAAACTACCACATCCTACTGTTGACATTTGGTGCATATGGTCCTCAACAAGGTCTTCACGCATTAGACGGCCTAATCATGCCATAATTAAGGAGCCTTCAACTGAATAAAATTACCAGAAATTGTTAATGAGCAATCGGTTGAATTAGACTGGGATCGAACCCTTGGCACATTTTTTACAACTTTATCAAAGCGCAATTGGACTTAATCGACGTCAAAATTCTGCATTAGAGCAATTGAGAAAGTGAAAACAATAATACAGAAGCGCCACCAATCATTGTCAACTGACCAGATGTCGGCCTTCCCGTCGTAAGTCTGGCTGAGGATGACCTCTGGTGCCATCCAGTAGGGACTGCCTGTGATGTTGGACTTGGGCCCAGAGGAATGCTTCATGAAGTCCGTCAACAACTTCGCACAACCAAAGTCTGCCAACTTCACATTTCCTCCCGAGTCCCGCAGAATGTTGGCACACTGGAATACGTTTCAGAACAAAATACAAACATAACCCACTTCAGAAGTCAAAGAATATTCAACAACAGCGCAAAAATTCTGCATAAAAAAGACACGTTTACACAAAATGCTCAAACTTCGTTCAAGAACAATTAAAACGTTCAACGAGTGAGAACAAAGATTTACATTTAGTTGGGACACTCCATGAAAGAATAAAAACTATCAAGATAACGCAGCAACAATTTCACACTAAATAAGAAGCACTTTCAGCATCTCTGCCACCAAGGGAGTTGAGTTTGATAAAGCCTCAAATGTTGAATTGCCAAAGTTTGCGAAAATCGTTCAGCTATTCAATGATTTATTCCTGGAGATAACAAACGAATTTGCACGTATGATAACCTTTATAGCTTAGAAGCTTAAAAATACAAAATGGTTATGTAACGAGATTAAAAACATAAGAACACAAAAAAATGACTATCATCGCAAATCGAAACAATCAAGAAAAGTGTGTTGCTTGAACAAATTCAAGAAACTTGGAAATAAGTTGGTTTACTCATCAAAAAATTTAAAAAGCAATATTTTCAAAAAAACTTTTAGTAACTGCTTTAGAGACTCAAGACAGACATATAAAATGCTCAATAATTTATGTAGGAAAAACATTCGTAGTCAAAACAATCCCTTCAGCTCTAATGGAAAATTAAAAAGATCAAAAAAAGATTATGCGAATTCTTTCAACAAATTCTTTGCAGGAATGGAAAAAATGTCGGAGACAAAATTTCTCATTATCCATTAAAACCGGTAGAGAGCCAAATACAAAGTATGTCCCTGTTTGAAACTGATGAAACTGAGGTTATTGAGATCATAATTAGCTTGCATAAAAAACAGCATCTGGGGAGGATGAAATTTGCAATGTGTCAGTGAAAACAAGTCAAATTGTGGCGCCGTTGTTGACGTATTTAATCAATCTATCATTCAAGAAAGGAAAATTCCCCGGTGAATTAAAAAAGCAAGAACTTAGAGAAGGTGATAAAACTGATGAAAACAATTATAGACCGATATCTTTATTAGTAATCTGGAGCAAAAGTTTTGAAAGAGTGATGTTCAATAGAGTATACACCACTTCGATTTATTCAAACAGAAAGTTTGGTTTTCCCAAAAACCATAGTACCATTGATGCTCTAATTCATCAAATCGGAAAAATACGAACCAATAAAAACGACTCAACAAGTTGCTTTTTGGACCTCAAAAAAACATTTGACACAACACATCAAAAAATTTTGTTATCGAAATCTAAATCTTATGATATTCGGGGTAATGCAAATGCTTGGTTTCCGTCATACCTAACTAAAAGATACCAAAGAGTTGAAAAAATGGTGCTCCTTCCTCTTGGCTACCAGTAAATATTGCAGGGTTCCTCAAATATCAATTTTGGGTCCGCTGTTATTTTTTATCTATATTAGTGATCTACCCTCATGTTGCAAAGCTAGCGAAATTACACTCTTTTCTGATGACACGAGTATTTGCTCCATAAGTTTTACACAAAATCAAATGCATTCAGATTTAAACGAAGTAAGCCATTGACTGAAATTCAATAAACTTGTTTAAATATTACGAAAACTGTGCAAATGAACATAGGAAATAATGCTTCCGGAAATAGCTATATTGTTAATTACTGATCAATTTCTTCTAAGGCTGTGTGTGTATATATCTTGTGTATACGCTTGTATAAACTCTTCTGTTTCACAAATCGACTACGTAAATAGGAGATTTCGTTAATTACTGATCAATTTCTTCTAAGGCTGTGTGTATATATCTTGTGTATACGCCTGTATAGTAAACTGTCTTCTGTTTCACAAATCGACTATGTAAATAAGAGATTTCGGGATTATATCTAAGTTAAGACACTATGCAATGTTCATAGGAGGCAGTTAGAACAAAATTACAAAAGTAATATTAACCCTATCATTCAATATGGTATTTTGGTTTATGGGTGTCCTTATTCCTCTCTTTCAAAAATATATCCTCGTTACAAAAATTTAAAAATTCTGTCTTTTCTCAGACGTATGGATCAAAGCGCAGATGTATTTGTTTCGAATAAAATTCTTACGATCAGTGAACGGCACATCTATGAGCTTTAGAAATTTGTTCTAAGCTCTTTAAACCAATTGTATTCTGAAACGTTTTTGAATAACGTATTTGTCTTTGAAAAACCAAAAATTACCAGAAGTGATATTTTCTGCATTTTAAATGAACCATTTTGTAAAAGTAAATTTGAAAGGAGCTCAGTGAGGTATCGAGCTGCCAAGCTATACAAAGTTTTTGCCAGGCAAAGCTTATTTGAGGGCCTAACAGGAAAAACAGCAAATTAACGTATTTTATAAATTAGGCGACAGTTATCTACTCAATAACCAAGAATTCGTGCAACATATTTTCAGCTTTTAAGCAGGAAATTTTTCAGCTGTTGAGGCTTTTCCTGCATGCAAAAGGAGTAGCCAGAGAGGAATGGCTTTTCGGCGGAAAAATGACCCCTGTAGTGTCAAGAGCACGCGAGATATGGCCATTTTTGTAAAAAAAAAACCAATTTTCAGTGCAAAATAGCAAAAACTTGAAAATTTCAAAAAAATTTTCGAACGCTAAAAGCAATGTAGGAGTGTAGTACCACTAGTGACTGGCGATTCTTGCGTGACAAAATAGTATGCCATCACACTTCAACAAAGAATCCAGACTTACCCTATTATCCAAACATAGCCGAGAATAGCCGCCGTTGACGCGCTTGCCGCACATCGGGATTGAAACAGAAAAAGAAGAGATAAATTGACAGTTCTAAAACTAGATTTAATTCAGCTTCGAAACTGACAGCAAAAAAGCTTAATACCAATGTCAGCTAGCAAACACTCTTAACGAACTTTGATAACCTAATTCTCAATGACTTAATGACCGGGCTTCATCGGTTTATCCCGGCTCTTTGACCTTGACGGTATTCACCATCTTGCGTAACTCATTGATTGAATGGATTTAAAAACGATTCAGTTGAAACAGTGAGTGAGGTAGGTCAGAAGTCAAAAGTGAAAGTCGCGACTTATGTAAAACGAAAAACGTGATCAAAAGGTAAAGCGAATTCAGAAAAAAGGAGAGCGCCTAAAAAAACAGCCCTTTGAGAGGCTGACGGCGGCTATTTAAAAAGTATTTTTTTTTTTGTTTTTTAATATGTTGATATATTAGCAAGCTGTTCACTTGAAGGGCAGGAATTACCGGACCGCTCGTTCCGTTGCCTGTCCCCTCCGGGTCTCTTAAAATAATATATTTATATATTGTTTCGTTTATTATTAACACCGGAGAAAGTGAAAACAAAATCGACGTCTAAATTCTACATTAGAGCAATTGAGAAAGTGAAAACAATAATACAGAAGCGCCACCAATCATTGTCAACTTAATGAACTGACCAGATGTCGGCCTTCCCGTCGTACGTCTGGCTGAGGATGACCTCTGGTGCCATCCAGTAGGGACTGCCTGTGATGTTGGACTTGGGCCCAGAGGAATGCTTCATGAAGTCCGTCAACAACTTCGCACAACCGAAGTCTGACAACTTCACATTTCCTCCCGAGTCCCGCAGAATGTTGGCACACTGGAATACGTTTCAGAACAAAATACAAACATAACCCACTTCAGAAGTCAAAGAATATTCAACAACAGCGCAAAAATTCTGCATAAAAAAGACACGTTTACACAAAATGCTCAAACTTCGTTCAAGAACAATTAAAACGTTCAACGAGTGAGAACAAAGATTTACATTTAGCTGGGACACTCCATGAAAGAATAAAAACTATCAAGATAACGCAGCAACAATTTCACACTAAATAAGAAGCACTTTCAGCATCTCTGCCACCAAGGGAGTTGAGTTTGATAAGCCTCAAATGTTGAATTGCCAAAGTTTGCGAAAATCGTTCAAGCTATTCAATGATTTATTCCTGGAGATAACAAACGAATTTGCACGTATGATAACCTTTATAGCTTAGAAGCTTAAAAATACAAAATGGTTATGTAACGAGATTAAAAACATAAGAACACAAAAAAATGACTATCATCGCAAATCGAAACAATCAAGAAAAGTGTGTTGCTTGAACAAATTCAAGAAACTTGGAAATAAGTTGGTTTACTCATCAAAAAATTTAAAAAGCAATATTCTCAAAAAAACTTTTAGTAACTGCTTTAGAGACTCAAGACAGACATATAAAATGCTCAATAATTTATGTAGGAAAAACATTCGTAGTCAAAACAATCCCTTCAGCTCTAATGGAAAATTAAAAAGATCAAACAAAGATTATGCGAATTCTTTCAACAAATTATTTGCAGGAATGGAAAAAATGTCGGAGACAAAATTTCTCATTATCCATTAAAACCGGTAGAGAGCCAAATACAAAGTATGTCCCTGTTTGAAACTGATGAAAGTGAGGTTATTGAGATCATAATTAGCTTGCATAAAAAACATCATCTGGGGAAGATGAAATTTGCAATGTGTCAGTAAAAACAAGTCAAATTGTGGCGCCGTTGTTGACGTATTTAATCAATCTATCATTCAAGAAAGGAAAAAATGGTGCTTCTTCCTCTTGGCTACCAGTAAATTGCAGGGTTCCTCAAATATCAATTTTGTGTCCGCTGTTATTTATTACCTATATTAATGATCTACCCTCATGTTGCAAAGCTAGCGAAATTACACTCTTTTCTGATGACACGAGTATTTGCTCCATAAGTTTTACACAAAATCAAATTCAGTCAAATTTAAACAAAGTAAGCCATTGACTGAAATTCAATAAACTTGTTTAAATATTACGAAAACTGTGCAACTGAACATAGGAAATAGTGCTTCCGGAAATAGCTATATTGTTAATTACTGATCAATTTCTTCTAAGGCTATGTGTATATATCTTGTGTATACGCTTGTTTAGAAAACTGTCTTCTGTTTCACAAATCGACTATGTAAATAAGAGATTTCGGGATTATATCTAAGTTAAGACACTATGCAATGTTCATAGGAGGCAGTTAGAACAAAATTACAAAAGTAGTATTAACCCTATCATTCAATATGGTATTTTGGTTTATGGATGTCCTTATTCCTCTCTTTCAAAAATATATCTTCGTTACAAAAATTGAAAACTTCTGTCTTTTTTCAGACGTATGGATCAAAGCGCAGACGTATTTGTTTCGAATAAAATTCTTACGATCAGTGAACGGCACCTCTATGAGCTTTAGAAATTTGTTCTAAGCTCTTTAAACCAATTGTATTCTGAAACGTTTTTGAATAACGTATTTGTCTTTGAAAAACCAAAAATTACCAGAAGTGATTATTTCTGCATTTTAAATGAACCATTTTGTACAAGTAAATTTGAAAGGAGCTCAGTGAGGTATAGAGCTCCCAAGCTGTACAAAGTTTTTGCCAGGCAAAGCTTGTTTGAGAGCCTAACAGGAAAAACAGCAAATGAAATTAACGTATTTTATAAATTAGTCTACATTCATCTACTCAAAAACCAAGAATTAGTGCAACATATTTTCAGCTTTTAAGCATGAAATTCTTCAGCTTTTAAGGCTTTTCCTGCATGCAAAAGGAGTAGCCAGAGAGGAATGGCTTTTCGGCGGAAAAATGACCCCTGTAGTGTCAATAGCACGCGAGATATGGCCATTTTTGTAAAAAAAAAAAAACCAATTTTCAGTGCAAAATAGCAAAAACTTGAAAATTTCAAAAAAATTTTCGAACGCTAAAAGCAATGTAGGAGTGTAGTACCACTAGTGACTGGCGATTCTGGCGTGACAAAATAGTATGCCATCACACTTCAACAAAGAATCCAGACTTACCCTATTATCCAAACATAGCCGAGAATAGCCGCCGTTGACGCGCTTGCCGCACATCGGGATTGAAACAGAAAAAGAAGAGATAAATTGACAGTTCTAAAACTAGATTTAATTCAGCTTCGAAACTGACAGCAAAAAGCTTAATACCAATGTCAGCTAGCAAACACTCTAACGAACTTTGATAACATAATTCTCAATGACTTAATGACCGGGCTTCATCGGTTTATCCCGGCTCTTTGACCTTGACGGTATTCACCATCTTGCGTAACTCATTGATTGAATGGATTTAAAAACGATTCAGTTGAAACAGTGAGTGATGTAGGTCAGAAGTCAAAAGTGAAAGTCGCGACTTATGTAAAACGAAAAACGTGATCAAAAGGTAAAGCGAATTCAAAAAAAAGGAGAGCGCCTAAAAAAACAGCCCTTTGAGAGGCTGACGGCGGCTATTTAAAGTATTTTTTTGTTTTTTTTAATATGTTGATATATTAGCAAGCTGTTCACTTGAGGGGCAGGAATTACCGGACCGCTCGTCCCGTTGCCTGTCCCCTCCGGGTCTCTTAAACTAATATATTTATATATTGTTTTGTTTATTATTAACACCGGAGAAATTAATTCTCTTTCTTACCAAAAAAACGAGTTCATGCCCTCAGTCATTTTGAGATTGAGAGTAGATATATTAGAACAAAATTTTCACACAAATGAACAAAGCCACTTTCTCTAATGAGAGCCAAAATTACGCAACGGACGATATACAGCTAAAAAATAACTGGAATAAACAGAAAGATGGTTCGACTAGAGCGTAATCGAAATGTAAAAAATTGACGATTGCAAAAATTAAGAAGGCCACTGACAGCTTCTTTCAGCTATCACTATTGCAGTCATCAATGAAAATGTGAGCCTTAAACATGATTACGCTTCATAGTATCAAACTGCTAGCATCAACAGCGTAATGAACAAGGCGGCTCGGTAATGTGCGATGGCACATAAAGTTCCGACCCCGCCCATCCACAATTTTGGCATAACTGTCTAGCAAATGAGGAACAGATAGAAAAACCCAAAAATTATTTTTTGCGAAAAGTCTTTTTCAAAAAATTCTGTATGAACGATAAGATAGCCTCCAAAGCAAATAACTCAGTGGAGTTAAAAATTGATGCATTAGCTTGATGTAATATGTCAATATTAAGAAAGCGAGTCAAGATGAACGTCAAAAACAAACAACAACAACAGCAACAAACATTATTTACATCAAAAAATTTTTTTCCCTCTTAAAAACTAAATTTAATAACAAAGTCAACATACCGTCAGATAAACCTAAAACTAAACAAAAATAACTAATAAATCACCAGAAACCATATGCGACCAGTCCATAAAAAGGTTTGGTAACAATTATACAAAAAAGAACAAAAACATTAAAGTGAAAAATATAACTTATTTTTTTGAAACAGTTAAATTCAAAGTAATAAATACCATTAGGAATCAATTAACATTACCACAAATTTACAATTACCACTGTTTCTAGAGAAGGGCATTAGGACCTGTCCTTATTCATTTTTTAAAGCGGCTAAAATGAACAACAAAAAAAAAACAAACAAAATTTCAATTGAAACTTGCCAGAAAACGCTGCCAAAACCCTCGAGCCATATTTTGTCCCTCAAAATATATTCGATTGCGCCTTCATCAAACAGCTATAAAGTAGTACGTGGCCATTCATTAGTAAGACTAGGTAACAAGTAGACAAAAAAGCGAAGTGCTAAAGTATGAAATAATTTCAATTTTTTTTTCAAATAAAAATTACATTCAATGTCATAAAAGGCATTAATTACAAACAGAACTATTTGAATAGGGTCGTTTATTCAAAAAAAGGAAGCCCTCGAGACCTGCAGTTACCCAGAATATTTCTCGCATCTACAAAAAGAATGTCAAATAAGACAAAAATCAAATTAATTTACATTTTTGTGAAAAACCGGTGTCGAAGCCACTAAGGTCATAACAAATTCATTAAAAAAAGATTTTGGGACACCAATCCCTTTTATTCCCTTGACACCCATAATGTCATATTTGACCTGTAATGAAATAACGAGATTAGCTAACAAAAAGAAACATAAAAAGAACAAAATTGCGAAGTTAAAGTTTTTTTTTTTTAATTTTGGAAAACAATTGTTTTCAAAGTCATGAAAGCCATCAGCTATTTACTAATATCAGAATATCGGTTCTTCTATTCTTCCACGAAAAGCCAATGAAAGTTATCACTATGCAGGAAATTTCATACGACCGAAACGACAAAGTATAAATGACAGTTAAAAACAAAATTAAAAAATTCAATTGATTTCTTCAAGAAAGAGGCGTCGAGGCCGTTAAAACGATTATGTATATCATTCAGGATTTCAATATGTTCAATTGTGATTTATTTTTAACGCTAATAATGTGACAAGAGAACTGTCAATAATGTGATAATGTGACAAAATTCGGAAACGTGAAAAACTGGCAAATATCGAAACAAACAAAAATCTGAAATCTTGTAGTATCAAAGCCAGAAAACAATAACTTCAGGCTTAAAACTGCAACCGAGAAGAAATGTTAAATCAGTAGAAAGAAGAAGCATTCTTTTTTTGCAGACACTAAGCTGGAAGTTGAACAAATTAAGAAAAAAATAGAGGAAAACTTAATTAAGCCATTATTTATTGAAAAGTCAATTATTTTTAAAAGAAACGACCATAAACTTTCAAGTTAAAATTTAAATGGATTAGCTTGGAGCTTTTTAGTAAGCAAACTGGTTGGACCTATCACTCCTGAGCATTGATTCGATATGTTCTGTTTTTTATTTTTAAAGAAAGGGTCCTTTTTTTTTAAAAAAAAAAGACCGACTGATTACAACCCGATTTCTTTGGGTGGTAGCAGTCCGAGAATGGCCCAAAACAAGCCCTGCTATTGCTTATTGTCCGTTAGGAACATTTGATTTTCGAATGTTGCAGATATAGATAATTTGTTAGTTGAAAACTCAAAATAAGTTCTGCATTTTTGATAATCAACGAGTAAAGTTAGCAAAAAAAGGCAAAGTTTTAACTACAGAGCACTCTCAGCGTACTCTGAAGTAGAAATAGCCCCCCTCTGAGTCTACAAAGATTGTATGAGTGTTGTTTGGAGGTGTACTGTCGGCAAACTTAATCAAAACGGACTAAAGTAGCTTATTTCGTGCTGTTTTTGTTGAAAAAGGCTAAATTTTGAAATATTTATCCACATTTTTTGACCAAAAAAATTAAATCAAAACAATGAACAATGCTTGTTCGTCTTCAAAAATAAAATCAACGACACTATTCTTAAAAATTATAACAAATTTTAGCAAAATTGACGAAAATTTAGGCAAAAATTCCGGAAAATGTGAATAAAAACAACGGGAATTCACTCTACTTCTCTGAAGTTCTCAGAAGAAATTCAAAATAAGAAAAGCCGAGAAGATTTTTTATATTTAAAAATAAAATCAACAACAAGTTTTTAAAAAATGTTGACAAATTTTAGCAAAATTGGCGAAATTTTGGTCAAAAATTAGCGAAAATTCCGTAAAATGTGAATAAAAATCAACGGAATTCACACTATTTTCACAAAACTTTAAACCTCGATAACTCCCTGTAGAAAACGAAAATTAAAAAAATCTTTTTAATTCCATATTCTACGCTGGACGAGCTTTCTAATGATACCACTCTCAACTCTCTACGATGAATGTATCGATCGGCGAAAATTCACTGAACAAAAAAAAAAAAAACCCATTTGAGTATATAGTTCCTCCCCCCTCAAGAGGGTCGGAACAATGATTGCAAATTCAGAAGTTGGACGAAGAATCAGCGCGTTAGTTAAATATGAAATTGGTCCGATTTAATATTTGGCAGCGATGCGATTAAGAGATGTGTTTATGGGGAAAATTAAACATCAATTAAAATTATTGAAAACCGAACTAGGATGCGGTTATATACAGGTTGAAGTATAAACTGAGCTGCATCCGTGAAGAGGTAAAGAACTTTTTGAGGGGGTTTACGCATTTTTCACATATAGCAAGACAAAAACAGGCAGTAGAGAAATTGGGCCTTAAAACAATTACGATGAAAAATTGTACAAGCCGTTAAATTGTATATAACCTACTTTGCGCCTCCCAAAATTACGCGATGTTGTTTGTTTTTGTAACGTTGATCAATTGCATAATTGATAAAAGCGAAGAAATGAAACTATCAGGCAGCTCAGTTCGCCGACCCTTGGAATTTGTTGCACTACCACTTAAGTTATAACACTAAATTTATTCATTCCCATGAACAGGTTTGAATAAGTAAAAATTGATGTCACAGCACAACACAGTCTAAAAACTGCATGAATTAATGAACAAAAGCTGATTTGACGTGAGCGTGACGTCATATGGTCGTATAAAAATTTTTGACAAAATAGCAGCTATTATAAGGTCTTTGAGGATTCTGTAGAGGTCCATGACAAACCTTGAGGTCCCTATGAACAACTTGATTAGTGTGGAGGTATTGGAGACCCTGTAGAATCTGTCTAACATACTTCTTGCACACTGATTCACTCACATATCCATACAAGTCTATCTGCTTCTTGACTGAATTCTGAAAACGGCAACATTTCACCTTTCGTCAATTATTGCAATTATTTCGTTTACGAACATTAGTATCCCTGAGAACATCAAAATTTTCGCATCAAGAGAATAAACATACAGATTGGACATGCATAGTCGCAATTGATTCTCTGGCCTCATTGGGAATTAAAAACGCGGTACATAAAAAATCAAACAGAAGCAATTGACCATGTTTTTGAAGAGTAAATATCAAAAAATGACAACATAATCGACTGTCGGGCGAATTGCTCTCAAACGACAGGACAATCCCTTGATCTTTACTGGGAAAGACGAGGGCAAGAAAAATGGAGGCCGCGCAATAAGTGTTGACGGAGATCCAATCCCAAACAACACCGGCAGATTACAGGAAAATAGCCGCCAGATTACAGGAAAAAATGGAAAAAAATGTCAAAAAAAACGCTGAAATTCGTGAAATTAAAATCTTGCAAGCCATTCCATTACATCTAGAAATTATACAGTAACCTATTTTCAAAACCTAGAGGTTCCTTGGCTCTTCAGGCTGAAAAACTTAACAAAACGACAAAAATTTTCAAAAAAATTGAGAAAAAGCAAGTTTTATCAAAAAATTGCAAAAATTTTGTGACATTAAAACGTTGAAAAACTATTCCATGGCCAATAAAAGTTTGTCAGTAATTTATTATCAAAACCCTTAGGAGGTTTTCTGGCCCCTGAGTCGAGAAAGACCTGAATAAGGAAAAACAAGTGTAAAAAAATTTGAAAACATACCCGGCAGATTGCTGGAAAATAGCCGCCGTTGATTCCCAAAACTCTATTGGGACTGAAAGAAAAGAAAATATCAACAAAAATTGATTTTTGTATAAAAACATTTTTAAGTGCGATTTATTTTGATGTCATTTCGTAATTGAACATACTCCTGTCTCACAGAGAGAGGCTACAGGGTCTAGTATCAATACCAATAAGCATTATAGATAGCAACTAAAACTTATGAGAACAAAGTTCAAGTACCGGGCATCTAAAAATGGGCTTTATGTGTTTATCCCGTTTCTATTTCTGACTTTGATTTTTTATACTGACTCTTCATTTTGAATTGCTTTGCTGAGCAGCTGCTGTTTAAAAGGATTTTGAGCAGAATGACAGAAGAGCAAAACTAGCCTAGAGAAGTCAAAAAGATTTCACGCAACATGTCGAAAAAGCGGCAAAATGGGTAGTGCGAAAAAAAGTTCGACGAAGTAAAAAAAAAAATAGGAGCGCTATAATAGCCGGCTGAGAAGATGAGGGCGGCTATCAAAAATTGCACGTTTTGTCAAAAAAATGCTAAAATTCTCAATGTTAAAATGTTGAAAGAATTCCATTACCACTGAAACTACTCAGTAACCTATTATTAAAACCTAGAGGAGGTTCCTTGACACCTAAGGCTAATAAAAATCAAAAAACTTTCAAAAAGCTTAAAATTATTCAAAAAAGTATAAATTTGCGTGTTTTTAGTGAGCGGTTGTTCGTCAGTAGCTAGAAACGGGGGGTGCACCGAGGGTTGATGGGGGATAGTGGAGTGGGGTGGGGGGGGGGGGGTAACAGCGCGCGGGGGGTGGGGGGGTCAACAGTGGAGAAGTCTATAACCTCTCAGAACCTCCCTTCACACCCTTAGTATAAGTCTCAAAACAGTTTGAGCTGGAACAGAGCTAAAAGGCACCAAGAGCACTTAAAGCCCGCTGGGCGCCACCTGTTTATTCCGTTTTTGAGGACGAAAATTCAAAAGCCTCAGACGAAAAATCGGTCAAGCGAAAAATCGCATAAAAAAGACCGACACGACTAATATAATTGCTACAAACTTCGTTTGAGAGCAATTAATTAACTTCAAATCATAGCATTTCAGTTATGCCTCTTAATTTAATTATCCAATGTGGTTACCTCCAATGTCAGTTCAAGCTTTTCACTCCCAATTTTAGTTTTGAAGCTTTTCACTCACCCCTGGTATGTACTCCATAAAGATGTAGATGCTGGTCTGCTGCACCACACAGCCGTAGAACTTGACAATTTTCTCATGAGAGTAACTGCTCAACAACATGATCTCCCTCTGCGCCAATTTCAACACCTAGCAACAAAACCAGACTAAGTAGACGAAGAACCGGCTGTTAAAAACGATCAAACTCAGCAATCAGCATCACGTATAGTTAACTTGACTCTGATGCAGTCAGAGAAAAACTGGCATTCATCGAGAACCACTTTGCCGTCTGAGATACAAGCCCTAATTTCAAAGTGACTTCAGCAGGGTCACGTAACACTGCTTGGAACAGACAAGTTTTCAAATGCCGACAGTATCAAAATCTTCCACTGCAGAGATCTGCAATTTTAAACATACCCAGCAGATTGCCGGAAAATAGCCGCCGTTGATTCCAATAAGCATGATTGGGATTGAAAGAATAGAAGATATTGAAAAAAAATATTTTTGTACAAAAACATTTTTAAGTCCGATTTATTTTGATGGCATTTCGTAGTTGAACACAACGTACTTCTGTTTCTTAGAGAGAGAGAGAGAGAGAGAGAGAGAGAGAGAGAGAGAGAGAGAGGCTACAGGGGCTACTATCAATACCAATAAGCATTAGATATGCTTAAACTAAGACTTATAGGAACGACGTTCAAATAGCGGGCATCTAAAATTGGGCTTTATGGGTTTATCCCGTTTCTACTTCTGACTTCAATTTTTATACTGACTCTGTTCATTTTGAATTGCTTTGCTGAGCAACTGATGTTCAAAATCACTTTTAGCAGAATGAGAGAAGAGAGAAACTAGCCTAGAGAAGTCAAAAAGATTTCACGCAAAATGTTGAAAAAGCGGCAAAATGAGGTAAAGCGAAGCATATTTTTTATTCGACGAAGTAAAAAACATAGCAGGACAAGTCCTGAAATACAATCCAAGTAATTGAATGAAAAACAGACCTAATGAACCTGACCAGCAGATCAATTGAAAAATCCCAGCCAACAAGACAAAATCTAAAAAGTTGAGAAACTAAAAGAATCAAACAAACTAAACAAAAAAAACGATCATTGCTAAAACCTTGAAGCTTTTAACCTGAAGGCCATATATGACTCAAATAAAAATACTCATTAACTCAAGCAAAAACCTTGAAAGAGATGAATCTGCCACTAAAAGTAGATAAACTGGACAAATATGACAGATGCATCAAGAACCTAAGAGAAAATTTTTTAAAAATTTCCAAAAATAGGGCTATAAAAAAAGGTCAAAACATTTTTTTTACTCTGGAGTTCTGTTTTGTAAATCGTCTACAACATTTAAAAAGTTTCGTTAGCCAGTAAAGATAGTTAAACTCAGAGAATGACAAATCGAAAAATTTGAAAACAATCGAAATTTTTAAATTGCAAGCTTTATTTTAAAAATTCCTTACATTTGCAATATTAAAAAATTGAAAACCATTTTATTGCCCCTAAAAACTATGTAGTAACATACTAGCAAACCCTATAGGAGGTTCCCTGGCCACTGAATAAAAATTTCAACTATCAAAAAATTGGTAAAAGATATTAAAATGTTGAATACCATTCCACGGACAAAAAATTTTTTCAGTAAACTGTTAGCAAACCCTAGATGAGGCTTCTTTCCCCTGGGGCTGGAAAATTTGAATAATGACAGTGTCAGAAAGTTTGAAAAAAACCAAGTTTGATAAAAAAAATTTGTAAAATTCGCAAAGTTAAAATGTTTAAAACCACTTCATTACCACTAGAAACTCTGCAATAACCTATTATTAAACCCCAGAGGAAGTTTTTGGACATCAAAGTCTGAAACAACTCAAAAAATGACAAAAATTTTCAAACAATTTGAAAAATTAGTATAAATTACCATGTTTATGCTTGAAATAGCAATAGATATAGCTCTTAAAGTGGCCGTAAAAAGCAATTACGTCTTGCAAAGGACCTTCATCAATTTATTAAACCACAATTTCAGACTGCTCTAACATAAAATCGAAAAAATGACGAAAAAGAGCTAAAAATTTCATTATTTTAGGCTCAAAAACTCCCAAAAATGACCTTTTAACCTTGAATTACGGCCTTCCCAGTAGCTTCACCACTCTGAGTACTTGAGGGACAACTAAACGCGCCTAAGGGCCTCTAATGGAATTTGATGCCTGCTGAGCTTAACCTGTTTATCCCGTTTTGAAAGCTCAAAGTCATGAAAACAGGTGTGAAAACATCTTACAAAAATAAAAGACAGAGCACCAATACAATCCAATTCTTGGATTATAAAAAAACATAGCAGGACAAGTCCTGACGTACAATTCAAAGAATTTTCATTGACTAAACAGAAAACTAGACCTAGAACGGACTATGAATGGATTGGAAAAACCATTTAAAAAAATCCGATCCAAAAAATCGAAAAACAGTAAAAATCAAAGTGAAATTGCCACATGTGAACAAAAAACCACTACCGATAAAGATAATTTTTGTTCAAACACCGTATTCTCACTCTACTTTAAATTTAGAGCAAAAAAATTTCACGCCGCAAAGCCACTCGCTTTTTCGCTCCATTTCCTGTTTCGTCGTGATCAAAATCACTACTCCAATTTGACTTCAAAAATCATGAAAATGAGTGAACAGATCTTAAAAAAAAAGACAGCGCCCCAATACAATTCAAATTCTTTGAATTGTAAAAATAGGAGCGCTATAATAGCCGGCTGATAAGATGAGGGCGGCTATTAAAAACTAGCACGTGCGTGTTTCAACCTATAGTAATATTGTCACCATTGATTCCACGAAAGGATAGATGTATACCCCTAAGCAGGAATTCTGCTCTGGATTGAGCTTGAGATTGAAGAACTAGTTTCTATGGTCATATGCTTTTAATTAATCGTTCCACAAGCGCTTAGAGAGAGCTAGCATTCTCTCATTTAAAATTAACATTCACCAAAATGTCAACATACCCGGCAGATAACCGCAATAAAAACCGGCTGGTTCCAGTGGCACCAATTGGAATTCAAAAAGCAAACATAGCCGGCAGACTGCCGGAAAATAGCCACGATAGACGCTTGTGGCCTACCATGAATTGAAACAACTAAGAAATAAGATACAGATTGACCAGACTCTAATACTCAAGAATTAGGGCATATAAGTTTGGCACTACTTAGATGCACACTATTGACCTTTAATTAGTAAATGTTCCATAAGTGAGTTCAGAAGTCATTTTTTGTTTGGTAAGTCGAGCAATTGACCTAAAAGCAGAACAAATGACGTTACGCACACAAATTTTAACTGCAAAGCAGTAGAAGTCACTGAAGTCATTGGAAAAGTCAATTCCAAGTCAGGGTAAGACGAAACAAAAATCTGTTTGACGATTGAAAAAAAATTAGGAGCGCAATAATAGCCGCCTGGAATTGCTGACGCGGCTATTAAAAAGAAAACAAAACAGAGCCGGCAGAATTCCAGTAAATAGCCGCCGTTGACATCATTGGCCGATGTTGGGAGTGAAGCAGTTGGAGAAAAATAAAATGAATTGACCGAAAACATAATTTTTTCTAAGAGTCAAAAAGTGTTCTAATTTGGTACACAGTTTCATTAGATTTGATGAATATGGTGAAGACAGCGTCTAAATTGGAGGACAGCAAGCTTATCCAAATATCAATTAATACTCTAAGGAGCTATGATATCTTAATGCACTAAGTCTTAAACATTGTCTGACTGCCCGCGATTTATCCCGCTTCTTTTGATTTCGGTGTTTGACCTGGAACGTAATTGCGTAAATTGGATAACTTCTAAATTCCATTCAGTTGAAGAGTTGAGTGAGAGGTAAATCAGAAGTCAAACGTGAAAGTGGAGAATTGTGTAAAATGCAAAAAGCTAATACGAAATATTACAACATAGCAGGCAGATTGCCAGAAAATAGCCGCAATAGATTCGTAGATCGGCAGTCTAAAAAAACAGTAAGAAATACAGACCAAAAAATTCGTCTTTTCATTGAAGGCTGATCTTATATTTTGACAAAAAATCTGTATAAGTTATTGCTGCCTCTTTTTGACCTTATCTCTTTGAATTAAAGTAAATAAAAGTCAATTTCAAAGTGAGGAAGTCATTGTTGAGAGTGCGCAAGTCAAGTGTGACCAAAAATTTAATCACGCGCATGAACAAAAAAACTCGCTCCACTAAGAGCGAAAAATGACGTCACACATGCAATTCAGTTGAAATTGCATGAACGAATGAACAAAAAGTGGCTGTGACGTCATTTGGTCGTAGCAAAAATCATGACGACGAAATAAAAAAAACATAGCAGGACAAGTCCTGACGTACAATTCAAAGAATATTCATTGACTAAACAGAAAAACTAGACCTAGAATGGACTATGAGTGAATTGAGAAAAACATTTTTAAAAAAATCAGATAAAAAAATAAGAAAAAAGATCAATGTCAAAATGCCGCATGTGAACAAAAAAACAACTAGCGAGAAATGAAAATTTAATTCAAACAAAAAACTAGGCCGAGAATGGCTGTGAATGGATTGGGAAAACCATTTAGAAAAAAAAATCCGATCCAAAAAATCGAAAAAACAGTAAAAATCAGAGTGAAATTGCCGCATGTGAACAAAAAACCACTACCGAGAAACCGAATTTTTGTTCAAACACCATTTTCGCACTCTACTTTAAAATTAGAGCAAAACAATTCACGCCGCAAAACCACTCGTTTTTTCGCTCCATTTCCTGTTTCGGCGTGACCAAAATCACTACTCCAATTTGACTTCAAAAATCATGAAAATGTGTGAACAGATCTTAAAAAAAGACAGCGCCCCAATAGAATTCAAATTCTTTGAATTGTAAAAAACCAAGAGAAGGCCAATAATATCCCCAGCTGTCGCTGTGCGGCTATTAAAAAATAGTCGGTAGTCGGTACAAAAATACCGACAAAGAGTGCAATACAAAATCGTATTTATATCAAAGAAAAAATGGAAAATAACAAAGTTTTTTAGGTGGGTGCTGAAGTCTTGTAGATTGAATCGGGAGCAAAGACTTATGGGATAGAAATTTCTCAAATATACCTTTTAAATTGTACGGAAAGTTTCTAGTCACTATGCATTAGAAACTCAGCTACTTTAAATTCTGATGTTCGAAAACAGAAGTTAACGTTATAAAGTACAAGCCATGAATAAACATGCTTCAAATTAAAAGCATAGCCGTTAGACTACGGCAAAGGACTCAGAGAATCGTGAAATATGAACTCTAATATAAATATAAATTTATATAAACCAAACGTATAAACAAATTAAAGAAAGAAACAAACAGTCAATTGTGCAAAAAAACTATAGAAGTAATTTAAAAAACGCAGCCGTTAGGGTAAGAAAAATAGATGTGGGAGAGCTTGTATATAGGTAGGCGGGGGTGAATATATTTTAGATAGGGAAGAGCGGCTGTTCTTGGATCAATACTTCTCAAAATGCAGATCCTAAATACTATACATTAGAAGTAAACTAAAGTTGAAGTCCAATGTTCGAAAACAGCTGGCAGATTAACAGAACGAAGCCACAATAGCTTCGTGGATCTACAGTCTCAAATGAGACAGTAAACGAAACAGCCCATAAAGAAACCTTTTTAATAAATGCTATTTTAAATTTTTATTAGGAATCTGTTTAACTTATTGCTGCTTCCATTAGCTGCCCTAAAATACCTTCAATCAGAATGACACGCACTCACCTGGCCCTATCTTTGAAAAACAAAGTAAAGAAAAGTCAATTTAAGAGTGAGGAAGTCATTTTTGAGAGTGAGTAAGTCACGTGTGACGAAAAAATTAATCACGCGAATGAACAAAAACCCACTATCCACTGATGCCACGCACCCAATTCAGTTGAAATTGCATGAACGAATGGACAAAAAGCAGACGACACAATGGGTCACAAACAGAAATCATCCAATAACAGCCTCAGCTATCGCTTTGCGGCTATTAATAAAGAAGTCAGTGTTCCAAAACAAGTCAATTTTCAAACATAGCCCAAAAATTGCGGGAAAATAGCCTCCGTTGACGCACATCGGAATTGAAAAAGAAAGAGAGAAATTGACAGAATTTTGTCCTAACTGAGAGCTACTAAGCTTAATACAAATTTCAACTAGCAATCGCTCTAATGAACTTTGATAACCTAATGCAGTATGTCTTAATGACCGGGCTTTATCGGTTTATACGATTCCTTTTGATTTTGCTCTGCTGGCATTGACTGTATTCACATTGCGTAACTCGATGCGTGAAAATCCATTCAGTTGAAACAGTGGTTGAAGCAAGTAACAAGTCAAACTTGAAAATCGTGACTTTCGTAAAACGAAAAACGTGATTAAAAGGTAAAGCGAATTTAAAAAGGAGAGCGCCTAAATAGCCATTGAGGCTCACGGCGGCTGTTAAAAAGAAAGGTTTCAAAGCTCAGGTCATGAACAAACTTGCTTCAGCTAAAACAAACCTGTAGAATACCATTACTCCTCTTCGCGTAGCAAAAATCTGCAGAATTCCAACGACGGCGGCTATTTAAAAACTGCTTTCTTACAAACATACATAGAAAACACGTGTTATTCTGATTCTATTTGGTAGTTAGACTCACATCCAATTCTAAACAAGAAGGCAGAATGATCAATATCAAAATTAGTAATTAGACCTGTTAAGATCTATTTAATATAAAGATCAATTTATATAAAGTTTAGATCAATTAATAACATAAACCGACAAATGCCGGAAGAATTGCTCTTGAACGACAGGCGAGGCACAATTTAATTCATTGTCTTTAGTAGAGATCAATTTTTCTTTATGGGCGCAAAAAACCTCGACCCCATCGGGATTCGAACCACTGACCTCCCGATCCATGGCCACCCGCACTTATTTTACTATGCTGCAACCGATTTTATACTAGCAACAAGCTTTACTTCGGAGCACTAGAGATCACTCAAAAATGATGACCGAAAGCGTGAAAAAGTCACTTGAGAAGTCAAAGAATGTTCTAGAAGAAAAGCGCAAAATTGTCAAGCGAAAAATTTGCATTAAAAAAGACACACACGTTTACAATAATTGCGTTCAAGAGCAATTAATAAAGTTTCAGTAAAAGGCTTTTAAAATTAAGCTCTATGTCTTTACCTCGGCCACAATTTTCATTCCGCTTTTGATATATGAACTTCTGATATATGAGCTCTTTTATACTGCTTTGCTAGGAAACTGCTCTTTAGATGCAGACTCACTAGAACGGGTGACCAATTTAACAGTGAAATAACTTGTTAGAGCCCGATGAAAACAACAAAAATCTGAAACGGTAGCGGAACTTTGCTTTAGCATTAAACTAATTTTCCGGTTATATGGCGACAATGGAGGAAAAAGAGGTTAAAAAAGTAATCACACCGAAATTATGCAACAGTTTTAATCGCAACGAGATTTTGATGAACACATAGCCACACTGTTGCTAACGCCCTCTCTAAGCTATTCAACAACTTGATTTTGCCTCGGAGAATAATAACTTCTCGATAGCGACGTGCTATTTTTTACAGTGTAAAATTGCTGGGGCTGAGACAGAATAGATACATCAATTTGCCACTTAACAAGATGGAAGAAAGGATTTTAAAAATAGTTAAGCCCAGCACTCACAGTAGAGGATGTGGTCTCAGTGACGACAATCTGTTTGACTGCCCTCTCCACTCCAGTGAATTTGTTGTAGTAAACCTTCACGTTTCCGAACCCTCCAACCCCGAGAGAGCTCCCCTCTACCCAGTGACTCATCTGAGGGTTTCCTGAACACACAATGGTTATTAAGTAATAAATTTAAAAAAATGACTGCACACATTGAACCGTGGCCACAGATGCATGCATATTAACTGTTCAAAATTAACACTAAATGATGCCGAGACTTGACATTAAGTTTTTGTCTCATCTCGAATCTGTCTCTCTAACCTCTCTCCAATTATCCCTTTTTCTTCAACATCAATCCCATAAAAGTTATTAGACTATTCTAAGATGAAAAACTTACTAGACGTAATCACAACAAAATTCTCAATAGCTGAGGCTCTTATCTGATAATTAATTTTTCAACTGATAAAAAACAGGTAATAAACAGTGCCAAAATATACTATTAGTTTTTTCCAGTGTGTATCATATCTCGACCCATATTTTTCAGCCGCTGACCAATTTTGATCAAGCGCAATTTGTATGATTCATAAATTATGGAACCATAATGTTATCACAGTGTAACTCGACACACAAAAAATTGATGACTAGTTTGATCACAATATTGTTGTGAAAATCCGTTTAAAAAAAGTCGGCAGATTGTCGCAAAACAGCCGCCATTGACCCCACTGACCCACGTTGTAATTGAGATCCGACCGACAAGTGATTGAAAAATGTAAAGAACAAAAATTGACAGTAAGTGTTAGGGGGAGGCGGAGTGGGCGTCTGAGGTCTGTGAGGAGAGGGTCAAGAGTACGGAGTTAGGGATACAATGAGACGCTGCGGGGACTAGAAGAGCGAGGTGGGACCAAATCGCGAGTGGAGTGCTAAGGAGGGGATGAGCGGGTAAGGGGGTTTGACTGAGAGGTGAGGGCGTCAAACTCTAAGAACACCCTTTCACAAAAAGAATTATGTCTCTTAAACGGTTTCCGTTAGCCACATAGAAAGAATTGTAAGGCGTAATGCTCTAAAAGAGCTGCTCAACAACTAAATGCCCTCCAGTATCCACCTCTTCATCATGTTTTTGAGGACGAAAATCCAAATGTTCAGACGAAAAAAAAAACAGACAAAAAGTCGGTACTACAGAAAATTGCAAAAAAGGACCAGAAAGACGTATAATTGAGAGAAATTTCGTTTGCGAGCAATCAATAATCATATTAGTTTCGACTCGGGTACGAAGCCCACGTCTTCCAAGTGCACAACAGTAAGTACGAGAAAGTAGTCTCGAAGCCGTTAAAACCATAATCTGCCTCTTCAGGGATCATAATATAAGCAATTGTGCTCTACTTTGAACGCCAATAATGTGATATATGAACTGTCAATAGCGTGATAATGAGACAAATTTAGAAAATGTGAAAAACGGGCAAACACCTACAACCATAGAAAACCATAACTTAAGGCGTAAAACCGCAGTAATGATTGGATTTAAATTCAGTACAAAGAGGAAGCATTCTTTCTTTGCTGACATTAATCTACAAGTTGACCAAAGTAAGGGAAAAATGGAGGCAAAGTTCAATAAGCCATTATTCATTTAAAAACCAATTTTTTTTAAAAGTCAAAACGACCTAGCTGTCAGGTAATTAACGAGACAAACTTATCTGGAGCTAAATAGGAAGTCAAATGGACCTATCAATAGTGAGCTTTGATTTGAATTTTTCTTTTATTTAAATAATATAAAAAAGATCGAATGTTTTTTTAATAAAAAGACCGACTAATTACAATCCGAATTATTTTTTGGATTATAACAGTCCACGATTGGTCCAAAACTAGCCCTGCTAAGGCTGTCCCTCAATTAAGAACACTTAATTTTCGAGTGTTATAGATATAGATATTTTGTTATTTAAAAAATCAAAAATGAATGCCGCGTTTTTGATAATCAACGAGTAAAGTTAGCAAAAAACGGCAAAGTTTTAATTACGGAGCACTCCCAAGAGAAGTTGAAGTAGAAATGGCCACCTTTTGAGTCTACAAAGAATGTGTTGGTGGTGTTTGGGTGTGTACTTCCTGCAAATTTAATCAAAGTGGACTAAAGAAACTTATTTCGGGCTGTTTTTGATGAAGAACTCTGATTTTTGAAACATTTAGCCAGAATTTTTGACAAAAAAAAATAGAAATAGCCTAGAATACTTTTTTTTGTCTTTAGCAATAAAATCAATAAACATTTTTCAAATTTTTAGTCGAAAATTGGCGAAAATTCCGGAAAATGTGAATAAAATCAACGGAATTCACTGTATTTTCTCAAAAGTTTAAACCTTGATAACTCCCTGTAAAAAACTAAAATCAAAACAATCTTTTTAAAAGATTTGTATATGAACGAAAAGATAGCCTACAAAGCAAATAACTCCGTGGAGTAAAGAAGGATGCTTTAGATTGACGATATATAACAATACTAAGAAAGCGGGTCAAGACGAACAGCAAAATTAAACAACAACAACAACAAACATTAATTACATCAAAAACTTTATGTCCGTTTTAAAAACAAAACTTAATATCAAAGTCAAAATAGTGTCAGAAGAAACTGAAACTAAACAAAAAACTTGTGAAAGATATGGGACCAGTCAATAATAAGGCTTGGTAACAATTAGACAATAAAGAACAAAAGCCGTTAAAACAGTTGAAAACAAGTTGAAAAATTCGCTCATTATTTTTTAAAAAAACAATTAATTTCAAAGTAATGAAAACAATTGGAAATCAAGTAAAAGGTCCCATAGGTTTAAATTTTCCAATTCTTCTACATACGGGAATTAAGAACTGTCGGAGTTCAATTTTTAATGCAGTTACAAAATAACAACAAATAGAGAACAAACCAAAAATAAGTTAAAACTAGCAAGAAAACGTTTTCGAAGCCGTAAAGCCATACTTTGGCCCTCAAAATATGTTTGATTGCAGCCTCGGCGAACACCAATAAAGTATTATGTGACCTCTAATTAATGAAAGTAGGTAACAAGTAGACAAAAAGAAAAACGCGAAGTTAAGTAATACTATTTTTTTCGAAAAAAAATGTTTCCAAAGAGATCAAAGCCATTAATTACAAAATGAAATATTTAAATAGGTTCGTTTACTCTTCCAAGGAAAACCCTTGAAACCTTCAATTATCTAGAATATGTCTTACGTCTACTAAAAGAACGTCAAAAACGACTTAGATCAAAAATTATTTTACTTTTTTTTGGGGAAAACCCGTGTCGAAGCCAGTAAAGTCTTAACGAATTTATAAAATACTTTATATTTGTGACACCAATCCCTATTGCCACCTTCCCGCGACAACAAAAATGTCATATTTGGACTGTAATTAACGAGACTAGTTAACAAACAAAAAAAATGAACAAAATTGTGAAGTTAAAACGTGTTTTTTTGGAAAACAATAGTTTTCAAAGTCATGAAAGCCATCAGTTATCTACTAATATCCAAATATCTGCTCATCCATTCATCCATGAATACCAATGAAACCGTGTTATTGTACAGGAAAATAACCATAACCGTGTTATTGTACGACTAAAAGACAAAGTAAAAACATAAAAATTCTTTGAAATTCTTCAAGAAAGTAGTGTCGAAGCCGTTAAAACCATAATCTGCCTCTTCAGGGATCATAATATAAGCAATTGTGCTCTACTTCGAACGCCAATAATGTGATAGATGAACTGTCAATAGCGTGATAAAGAGACAAATTTAGAAAATGTGAAAAACGGGCAAATACCTAAAAAAAAATTTAAATCTAGTAGTATCAAAGCAATAAAACCATAACTTAAGGCGTAAAACCGCAGTAATGATTGGATTTAAATTCAGTACAAAGAGGAAGCATTCTTTCTTTGCTGACATTAATCTACAAGTTGACCAAAGTAAGTGAAAAATGGAGGCAAAGTTCAATAAGCCATTATTCATTTAAAAACCAATTTTTTTTAAAAGTCAAAACGACCTAGCTGTCAGGTAATTAACGAGACAAACTTATCTGGAGCTAAATAGGAAGTCAAATGGACCTATCAATAGTGAGCTTTGATTTGAATTTTTCTTTTATTTAAATAATATAAAAAAGATCGAATGTTTTTTTAATAAAAAGACCGACTAATTACAATCCGAATTATTTTTTGGATTATAACAGTCCACGATTGGTCCAAAACTAGCCCTGCTAAGGCTGTCCCTCAATTAAGAACACTTAATTTTCGAGTGTTATAGATATAGATATTTTGTTATTTAAAAAATCAAAAATGAATGCCGCGTTTTTGATAATCAACGAGTAAAGTTAGCAAAAAACGGCAAAGTTTTAATTACGGAGCACTCCCAAGAGAAGTTGAAGTAGAAATGGCCACCTTTTGAGTCTACAAAGAATGTGTTGGTGGTGTTTGGGTGTGTACTTCCTGCAAATTTAATCAAAGTGGACTAAAGAAACTTATTTCGGGCTGTTTTTGATGAAGAACTCTGATTTTTGAAACATTTAGCCAGAATTTTTGACAAAAAAATAGAAATAGCCTAGAATACTTTTTTTGTCTTTAGCAATAAAATTAATAAACATTTTTCAAATTTTTAGTCGAAAATTTGCAAAAATTCCGGAAAATGTGAATAAAATCAACGGAATTCACTGTATTTTCTCAAAAGTTTAAACCTTGATAACTCCCTGTAAAAAACTAAAATCAAAACAATCTTTTTAAAAGAATTGTATATAAACGAAAAGATAGCCTACAAAGCAAATAACTCCGTCGAGTAAAGAAGGATGCTTTAGATTGACGATATATAACAATACTAAGAAAGCGGGTCAAGACGAACAGCAAAATTAAACAACAACAACAACAAACATTAATTACATCAAAAACTTTATGTCCGTTTTAAAAACAAAACTTAATATCAAAGTCAAAATAGTGTCAGAAGAAACTGAAACCAAACAAAAAAACTTGTGAAAGATATGGGACCAGTCAATAATAAGGCTTGGTAACAATTAGACAATAAAGAACAAAAGCCGTTAAAACAGTTGAAAACAAGTTGAAAAATTCGCTCATTATTTTTTAAAAAAACAATTAATTTCAAAGTAATGAAAACAATTGGAAATCAAGTAAAAGGTCTCATAGGTTTAAATTTTCCAATGCTTCTACATACGGGAATTAAGAACTGTCGGAGTTCAATTTTTAATGCAGTTACAAAATAACAACAAATAGAGAACAAACCAAAAATAAGTTAAAACTAGCCAGAAAACGTTTTCGAAGCCGTAAAGCCATACTTTGGCCCTCATAATATGTTTGATTGCAGCCCCGGCGAACACCAATAAAGTATTATGTGACCTCTAATTAATGAAAGTAGGTAACAAGTACACAAAAAGAAAAAGGCGAAGTTAAGTAACTATTTTTTTCGAAAAAAAATTGTTTCCAAAGAGATCAAAGCCATTAATTAAAAAATGAAATAATTAAATAGGTTCGTTTACTCTTCCAAGGAAAACCCTTGAGACCTGCAATTATCTAGAATATGTCTTACGTCTACTAAAAGAACGTCAAAAACGACTTAGATCAAAAACTATTTAACTTTTTTTTGTGGAAAACCCGTGTCGAAGCCAGTAAAGTTTTAACGAATTTATAAAATACCTTAATTTTGTAACACTAATCCATATTGGCACCTTCCCGCGACAACAAAAATGTCATATTTGGACTGTAATTAACGAGACTAGTTAACAAACAGAAAAAAATGAACAAAATTGTGAAGTTAAAACGTGTTTTTTTGGAAAACAATTCTTTTCAAAGTCATGAAAGCCATCAGTTATCTTCTAATATCCAAATATCTGCTCATCCAATTATCCATGAATACCAATGAAACCGTGTTATTGTACAGGAAAATAACCATAACCGTGTTATTGTACGACTAAACGGCAAAGTAAAAAAATAAAAATTCTTTGAAATTCTTCAAGAAAGTAGTGTCGAAGCCGTTAAAACCATAATCTTCCTCTTCAGGGATTATAATATAAGCAATTGTGCTCTACTTTGAACGCCAATAATGTGATATATGAACTGTCAATAGCGTGATAAAGAGACAAATTTAGAAAATGTGAAAAACGGGCAAATACCTAAAAAATAATTTAAATCTAGTAGTATCAAAGCAAGAAAACCATAACTTAAGGCGTAAAACCGCAGTAATGATTGGATTTAAATTCAGTACAAAGAGGAAGCATTCTTTCTTTGCTGACATTGATCTACAAGTTGACCAAAGTAAGTGAAAAATGGAGGCAAAGTTCAATAAGCCATTATTCATTTAAAAACCAATTTTTTTAAAAGTCAAAACGACCTAGCTGTCAAGTAATTAACGAGACAAACTTATCTGGAGCTAAATAGGAAGTCAAATGGACCTATCAATAGTCAGCTTTGATTTGAATTTTTCTTTTATTTAAATAATATAAAAAAGATCGAATGTTTTTTTAATAAAAAGACCGACTAATTACAATCCGAATTATTTTTTGGATTATAACAGTCCACGATTGGTCCAAAACTAGCCCTGCTAAGGCTGTCCCTCAATTAAGAACACTTAATTTTCGAGTGTTATAGATATACATATTTTGTTAGTTAAAAAATCAAAAATGAATGCCCCGTTTTTGATAATCAACGAGTAAAGTTAGCAAAAAAACGGCAAAGTTTTAATTACGGAGCACTCCCAAGAGAAGTTGAAGTTGAAATGGCCACCTTTTGAGTCTACAAAGAATGTGTTCGTGGTGTTTGGGCGTGTACTTCCTGCAAATTTAATCAAAGTGGACTAAAGAAACTTATTTCGGGCTCTTTTTGATGAAGAACTCTGATTTTTGAAACATTTAGCCAGAATTTTTGACAAAAAAATAGAAATAGCCTAGAATACTTTTTTTGTGTTTAGCAATAAAATCAATAAACATTTTTCAAATTTTTAGTCGAAAATTTGCGAAATTTCCGGAAAATGTGAATTAAAATCAACGGAATTCACTGTATTTTCTCAAAAGTTTAAACCTTGATAACTCCCTGTAAAAAACGAAAATCAAAACAATCTTTTAAATTCCATATTCTACGCTGGACAAGCTTTTTAATGATACCAGTCTCAACTCTCTACGGTGAATATATCGATCGGCCAAAATTGACTGAACAAAAAAACCCATTTGAGTATATAGTTCCTCCCCCTCAAGAGGGTCGGAACAATAATCTAGCGTCAAGCAAGAAAGACAGACGAACTAAGAAACTGTCACCGCCAACTCTTCAACAAAATTCCTTCAAAACCATAACTTAAGGCGTAAAACCGCAGTAATGATTGGATTTAAATTCAGTACAAAGAGGAAGCATTCTTTCTTTGCTGACATTAATCTACAAGTTGACCAAAGTAAGTGAAAAATGGAGGCAAAGTTCAATAAGCCATTATTCATTTAAAAACCAATTTTTTTTAAAGTCAAAACGACCTAGCTGTCAGGTAATTAACGAGACAAACTTATCTGGAGCTAAATAGGAAGTCAAATGGACCTATCAATAGTCAGCTTTGATTTGAATTTTTCTTTTATTTAAATAATATAAAAAAGATCAAATGTTTTTTTAATAAAAAGACCGACTAATTACAATCCGAATTAATTTTTGGATTATAACAGTCCACGATTGGTCCAAAAATAGCCCTGCTAAGGCTGTCCCTCAATTAAGAACACTTAATTTTCGAGTGTTATAGATATAGATATTTTGTTAGTTAAAAAATCAAAAATGAATGCCCCGTTTTTGATAATCAACGAGTAAAGTTAGCAAAAAAAACGGCAAAGTTTTAATTACAGAGCACTCCCAAGAGAAGTTGAAGTAGAAATGGCCACCTTTTGAGTCTACAAAGAATGTGTTGGTGGAGTTTGGGTGTGTACTTCCTGCAAATTTAATCAAAGTGGACTGAAGAAACTTATTTCGGGCTGTTTTTGATGAAGAACTCTGATTTTTGAAACATTTAGCCAGAATTTTTGACAAAAAATAGAAATAGCCTAGAATACTTTTTTTGTCTTTAGCAATAAAATCAATAAAGATTTTTCAAATTTTTAGTCGAAAATTTGCGAAAATTCCGGAAAATGTGAATTAAAATCAACGGAATTCACTGTATTTTCTCAAAAGTTTAAACCTTGATAACTCCCTGTAAAAAACGAAAATCAAAACAATCTTTTAAATTCCATATTCTACGCTGGACAAGCTTTTTAATGATACCAGTCTCAACTCTCTACGGTGAATATATCGATCGGCCAAAATTGACTGAACAAAAAAACCCATTTGAGTTAGTTCCTCCCCCTCAAGAGGGTCGGAACAATAATCTAGCGTCAAGCAAGAAAGACAGACGAACTAAGAAACTGTCACCGCCAACTCTTCAACAAAATTCCTTCAAAATTTACAGCCAATGATGTAAATTTTCATGGTCCGGCAAAAAACATGTGTCCGGCAATTATGTGACCTCTAATTAATGAAAGTAGGTAACAAGTAGACAAAAAGAAAAAGGCGAAGTTAAGTAACTATTTTTTTCGAAAAAAAATTGTTTCCAAAGAGATCAAAGCCATTAATTACAAAATGAAATAATTAAATAGGTTCGTTTACTCTTCCAAGGAAAACCCTTGAGACCTGCAATTATCTAGAATATGTCTTACGTCTACTAAAAGAACGTCAAAAACGACTTAGATCAAAAACTATTTAACTTTTTTTTTGTGGAAAACCCGTGTCGAAGCCAGTAAAGTCTTAACGAATTTATAAAATACCTTAATTTTGTGACACCAATCCCTATTGGCACCTTCCCGCGACAACAAAAATGTCATATTTGGACTGTAATTAACAAGACAAGTTAACAAACAGAAAAAAAATGAACAAAATTGTGAAGTTAAAACGTGTTTTTTTGGAAAACAATTGTTTTCAAAGTCATGAAAGCCATCAGTTATCTACTAATATCCAAATATCTGCTCATCCATTCATCCATGAATACCAATGAAACCGTGTTATTGTACAGGAAAATAACCATAACCGTGTTATTGTACGACTAAAAGACAAGTAAAAACAAAAAAAATCTTTGAAATTCTTCAAGAAAGTAGTGTCGAAGCCGTTAAAACCATAATCTGCCTCTTCAGGGATCATAATATAAGCAATTGTGCTCTACTTTGAACGCCAATAATGTGATATATGAACTGTCAATAGTGTGATAATGAGACAAATTTAGAAAATGTGAAAAACGGGCAAATACCTAAAAAAAATTTAAACGGGCAAATACCTAAAAAAAATTTAAATCTAGTAGTATCAAAGCAAGAAAACCATAGCTTAAGGCGTAAAACCGCAGTAATGATTGGATTTCAATTCATTACAAAGAGGAGTCATTTTTTCTTTGCTGACATTAATCTACAATTTGACCAAATTAAGTGAAAAATGGAGGCAAAGTTCAATAAGCCATTATTCATTTAAAAACCAATTTTTTTAAAAGTCAAAACGACCTAAGCTGTCAAGTAATTAACTAGACAAACTTATCTGGAGCTAATTAGGAAGTCAAATGGACCTATCAATAGTGAGCTTTGGTTTGAATTTTTCTTCTATTTAAATAATATAAAAAAGATCGAATTTTTTTTTTATAAAAAGACCGACTAATTACAATCCGAATTATTTTTGGATTATAACAGTCCACGATTGGTCCAAAATTAGCCCTGCTAAGGCTGTCCCTCAATTAAGAACACTTAATATTCGAGTGTTATAGATATAGATATTTTGTTAGTTAAAAAATCAAAAATGAACGCCGCGTTTTTGATAATCAACGAGTAAAGTTAGCAAAAAACGGCAAAGTTTTAATTACGGAGCACTCCCAACAGAAGTTGAAGTAGAAATTGCCCTCTTTTGAGTCTACAAAGAATGTGTTGGTGGAGTTTGGGTGTGTACTTCCTGCAAATTTAATCAAAGTGGACTGAAGAAACTTATTTCGGGCTGTTTTTGATGAAGAACTCTGATTTTTGAAACATTTAGCCAGAATTTTTGACAAAAAATAGAAATAGCCTAGAATACTTTTTTTGTCTTTAGCAATAAAATCAATAAAGATTTTTCAAATTTTTAGTCGAAAATTTGCGAAAATTCCGGTAAATGTGAATTAAAATCAACGGAATTCACTGTATTTTCTCAAAAGTTTAAACCTTGATAACTCCCTGTAAAAAACGAAAATCAAAACAATCTTTTTAATTCCATATTCTACGCTGGACAAGCTTTTTAATGATACCAGTCTCAACTCTCTACGGTGAATATATCGATCGGCCAAATTGACTGAACAAAAAAACCCATTTGAGTATATAGTTCCTCCCCCTCAAGAGGGTCGGAACAATAATCTAGCGTCAAGCAAGAAAGACAGACGAACTAAGAAACTGTCACCGCCAACTCTTCAACAAAATTCCTTCAAAATTTACAGCCAAAAGTGATGTAAATTTTCACTTGTAAAGGTCCGGCAAAAAACAATCACATACTGAATAAAGAAGAAACGAATCCTTGCAAAAAGTAATTTGGATCAACTTCGGTAAAATAAAGCTAAAACAAAAATCTTTAAAAAAATTATACAAAAACTATAAACATTTTGGTAAGAAAACTGCAAACCGAGGCTAAAATAATTAGCAGGAAAAAAATAAACAAAAGAAGACTGCTTCGAGTTGAACGATGAGCAAGAGCGCTTAAAAACTCACAATAGAAAATTATTAGGCTGTTTAAAGTATTTAGTCTCTTCAAGTAGACCAGATATAGCCTTCTGCAAATCATTTGGCAGAAAAACCAGAGCACAAAAACTAGACAAAAGGAAAAGTAACTCTGGATATAGCGTTAAACTTAACAGTAGCTCAGCTGTTGTGGTTATGAGTTGGTCCACAAAAACTCAAAGATGTGTTGCAACATCAACGGCAGAAGCCGAAAGTAACTCCCTTGTTGAAGCAGAAGAAGCTATTCAAAGCAGAGATTAGCTCCACGATTTAAGCGTTGATATTTGATAACCCATCAAAATTTTAGCATATAATCAAGCGTGCGTAGCAGTCCATTCATAATGGAAAAACAGAACTCTTTCCACAAAAACATCCTTTCATTCTTTTCATAATAGAACCTTTAGAGAGTTTAATTTAAAAAATTGCAGAATGACCTCATGATAACAGACGCACTAGGTTACGATAAACAAAAACATCCCTTCTATGTGACACCCAAACCGAAATGAGGGATGAAAGTCAGTTACTTCCAAATAACTTCCATTTCCAATTGTGAATTCGAGTTTGATATCATTGCAATAAGATTTCATTGCGGGAATACTTTGCTACATTTAACTATTGATTCGCAAAATTGCTGCCGCCAAGTTAATTTTTGTTAGATACATCTTTTGAACACTAGTCACAACTTCGCCATAATCGCGACTATAAGTGCTTTGTGCAGAACAAAGCATTAATTGTTTCATCATTATGCCGTAGACTTATACCTAAGCAGTCACTGTCATATTTGAGCAAGCAAGTAACTAATCTCCGCGACATCAATGCATGAAATTGACAAAATGCTTCCAGACTTGGGTTAAATACGTCTAATTTAAGGTACGCGAATTTCTTGAGGAAATTTGAATTTAGGTTTACTTCTACGGCGCTGTAACAGCTTAAAACATTTTCATTTTTGTACAATTTTTTGGGGGGGATATCACCAACAACGTGCCAAAACCAGGTGGCAGAGCCCTAAAATCACTATCCTGAAGCAGGGGTCAACTATTTGCAAAATGGAATAACAAATGCTCACTAACCATCTTCGCCTGAAGATGCCAGAGAAGTGAGATCGACTACTGCTGCAGGTGTCCTGTTCATACCTGGTCCCCCTCCTCTCTTCTCACGGTATGCTGCCTTTGTGGTGGCGGTGGTTTTCGCATTTTCACCAGTATTGCACGCGTCCTTTCCTCTTCCACCCACACCGTTCTGTACAATGGGATGACAAAAAAATGAAAAACCACAACCTTGCCGAAAAAACCATCAATTACAATAATTCAGAATTTGGCAAGGCACTTAACCATCGATCAATATGTGCTGTAGAATATCTGCTGTTTCTTCAACATATAAAATATTATTAATTATCACTACGTAACTTGGTTTTCGAACCGGCTTTAATTATCACTACGTAACTTGGTTTTCGAACCGGCTTTAATTATCACTACGTAACTTGGTTTTCGAAAAATCTAAACTGATAACTCAAATTAATTGACAATTTATTTCTAGGATGGAATTCTATGGAAAAAATACTTTAAAATATACAGATAATTGTATCGGTTAATGAATCGGATCGCGCCGAATGAAGGCTGAATGAACTAACTGTCACAATCTCCCGAGATTCGTTATGTTTTGCCACAATCTGTGCTCGTTGATGATGGCTGTTTCTTTCACGAAGTGAGGCGGAATCTGAAGAACATAAGCAAAATCAGTTACTGGGAGAACCAATTCGATAAAATTAAAGCCCCGATATAATGCATTGACAAAAGTGAACAGCGAGATGTCAAAATTCTTAAACTATAGATTTAATACTAAACAGGCGAATAATAGTCAGATTTCGTTTTGCTCAGCAAAATCTTTAGTGAACAGTGAAGAAATGTTCGGAACTTTTCGACCATTCAAAGCCACCAGTTTTCATTGTAAATTGTAAATCAGATGCTTATAACTGAGCTCTTAACTTTAAAATTTACATGACTTCAGTTTTTACCCCACAAATTTATTTGACAAGGTTAAATATAAATTCGCTGAATGCTGCAGAAAGCAACTATGACCCAAATTACAATCAGCACTGATAAATCAGAAAATGTTCTTTTGATTGACAATACAGAGAATATAGCCTGCTTGTATTGGAGGAAGCTCTAAGAGGGGACGGAATCAAGTTTCGTTAAAAATGACAAAAGCAAAAAATAATGGTCAAAAGCTTCCAGCAATTACAAAGAGGCAAGACTAGACACCCTTTTCTATTTTGAACATTCTTGAGCTCTGGGAAAAACTAAAATCAGAGTTTAAAATTCCAATTCATAATGATAATTTAACCGCAAGCAACTCCGCCACATCGTGTACTTTGTAGATAAATTAAACTCAGAAAAACTCCAAACTTTTGCCCTCGGGCACCTTGGTTTATTGCGTTTATTTTATTTGAAAGTCAAAGCCAACAAACGACAACAATTATACGAAAAAAAGAATGAAAAAGGATCAACAAGACCTACATAGACGGCAGATTGCCGAACTAGCTGCGGAAGAGACTTGCATGCCGTATAATATAGAAAAAGATACAGATTAAAGATGAAAAAGTTATTGGCGCCGCACAAAAGCTATGTAAAAAACATTCCGAGATAGATTTAAAAAGCTTGTTAAAATTCATTCCGCAGAAGCCTTTTTATTAGACCTTTATTACACAAATGAGTTTCTTTGACCTTCAACTAATTCAAATTAATCTTGAGTTTTAAAGCGCAGAAGTCATTTTAATGAGTGAGGCAAGTCACGTATGATCAAAATCTAATCAAGCAAATGACCTCAAAACTTTGGCTGAAGAGAGTGAGAAATGCACGCGCTCAAATGCCGTTAGTGAGAGGAAGAAGTCATTCCGAATATTTGAATTTTTCAGCATTGCCGTGTGAACCAAAGCATCACTCAATTTGACTTCAACAATCACAAAATTGTGTGATAGACAGCACCCCAATACAATTAAAAATCTTTAATTGTAAAAATGACACCGCCTAAATAATAGCCGTTGAGACTGACGGCGGCTATTAATTAAAAACAACTGGCCGATTACTGAAATAGCTGCAAAATTGGCAAAATTGCCAGCTGTAGGATACAGATAGAAGCAGAAATAAGTTTGAAAAAAGTATCGCCGCCGCACAGATAACTATGTAAAAAAACACTCACATATAAAATAATATAACTCCGCTTGATATCACTCCGCAGAAACCTTTTTATTTGGGACCTTTATTAAACATATGATTTCGGTTGACCTTGAATTAATTCAAATCAAACATAAGTTATAACGTAGAAAAGTCATTTTATTGAGCGAGGTAAGTCACGTATGATCGAAATCTTTTACGCAAATGACCTAAAAACTTTTGCTAGATAGAGTGAGAAATGAAGTCAGGCTCCCAAAAGCCGTTAGTGAGCGGAAGACCTCATTTGAAAATTTGACTTTCTCGGCTTTGCTATGTGAACATATGTAAAACGAAAAAATGCGTCAGACGACGACACTAAAAATATAGCAGGACAAGTCCCGAAACAATTCGAAGAATTTTCATTGACTAAACAAAATACAGACCTAGATTGTACAATGAACTGATTGGAAAAACTGTTCAAAAATCCGATAAAAAATCGAAAAACAGTGAAAATCAAAGTCAAATTGCCGCATGTAAACAAAAACCAAAAGCGAGAAAGCAACTCTTTTAAACATTGTTTTCTCACTCTGTTTTATATTATATATATATATATATATATATATATATATATATATATATATATATATGTGTGTTTTATATATGTGTCTCAATCGGTTTTACATTAGCAACAAGATTTAGCGAGAATAGATCACTCAAAAATGAAGAGCAAAAGCGTGAAAAAGTCACTTGAGAAGTCAATGTTCTAGAAGAAAAGCGCAAAATGGTCAAGCAAACAATTTGCATAAAAAACGATCAAATCTAATGCCACGCACGCAATTCAGTTGAAATTGCATGAACGAATGGACAAAAAGCAGATGACACAATGGGTCACTAACAAAAATCATCCAATAACAGCCTCAGCTATCGCTTTGCGGCTATTATTAAAGAAGTCAGTGTTCCAAAACAAAAGTCAATTTTCAAACATAGCCCAAAAATTGCGGGAAAAAAGCCTCCGTTGAGTCACATCGGAATTGAAAAAGAAGAAAGTGATACAAATTGACAGAATTTTGTCCTAACAGAGCTACTAAGCTTAATACAAATTTCAGCTAGCAATCGCTCTACTGAACTTTGATAACCTAATGCAGTATGTCTTAATGACCGGGCTTTATCGGTTTATACGGTTTCTTTTGATTTTGCTCTACTGGCATTGACTGCATTCACATTGCGTAACTCGATGGGTGAAAGTCCATTCAGTTGAAACAGTGGTTGAAGCAAGTAACAAGTCAAACTTTAAAATCGTGACTTTCGTAAAACGAAAAACGTGATTAAAAGGTAAAGCGAATTTAAAAAGGAGAGCGCCTAAATAGCCATTAAGGCTCACGGCGGCTGTTAAAAAGAAAGGTGTCAAAGCTCAGGTCATGAACAAACTTGCTTCAGCTAAAACAAACCTGTAGAATACCATTACTCCTCTTCGCGTAGCAAAAATCTGCAGAATTCCAACGACGGCGGCTATTTAAAAACTGCTTTCTTACAAACATACACAGAAAACACGTGTTATTCTGATTCTATTTGGTAGTTAGGCTCACACTCAAAAATTATGAACGAAAGCTTAAAGCGTGAAAAAGTCACTTCAGAAGTCAAAGAATGTTCTAGAAGAGAAGCGCAAAATGGTCAAGCAAACAATTTGCATAAGAAACGATCAAATCTAATGCCACGCACGCAATTCAGTTGAAATTGCATGAACGAATGGACAAAAAGCAGATGACACAATGGGTCACTAACAAAAATCATCCAATAACAGCCTCAGCTATCGCTTTGCGGCTATTATTAAAGAAGTCAGTGTTCCAAAACAAAAGTCAATTTTCAAACATAGCCCAAAAATTGCGGGAAAAAAGCCTCCGTTGAGTCACATCGGAATTGAAAAAGAAAAAAGTGATACAAATTGACAGAATTTTGTCCTAACAGAGCTACTAAGCTTAATACAAATTTCAGCTAGCAATCGCTCTACTGAACTTTGATAACCTAATGCAGTATGTCTTAATGACCGGGCTTTATCGGTTTATACGGTTTCTTTTGATTTTGCTCTACTGGCATTGACTGCATTCACATTGCGTAACTCGATGGGTGAAAGTCCATTCAGTTGAAACAGTGGTTGAAGCAAGTAACAAGTCAAACTTTAAAATCGTGACTTTCGTAAAACGAAAAACGTGATTAAAAGGTAAAGCGAATTTAAAAAGGAGAGCGCCTAAATAGCCATTAAGGCTCACGGCGGCTGTTAAAAAGAAAGGTGTCAAAGCTCAGGTCATGAACAAACTTGCTTCAGCTAAAACAAACCTGTAGAATACCATTACTCCTCTTCGCGTAGCAAAAATCTGCAGAATTCCAACGACGGCGGCTATTTAAAAACTGCTTTCTTACAAACATACACAGAAAACACGTGTTATTCTGATTCTATTTGGTAGTTAGGCTCACACTCAAAAATTATGAACGAAAGCGTAAAGCGTGAAAAAGTCACTTCAGAAGTCAAAGAATGTTCTAGAAGAGAAGCGCAAAATGGTCAAGCAAACAATTTGCATAAGAAACGATCACCACGTTTACAATTACTATGAACTTCGTTCAAGAGCAATTAAAAAAGTCAACGCCCCTACAGTTCAAATTCTTTGAGCTCAAAATCTACGAACAACGCAATATAGCTCCACTCAGATTACAGCTTTGCGGCTACAAAAATAAAGATTTTCCAGTAAAAAAAATGCCAAAAAAGATAAAATGGAGAAAATAGAAGTAGGCGGCCACCTGAAGAACAAACTGACGAACGCCAGACGAATTGTGCTCGAACGACAGAAATGAAGAAACCAGTCGGATCACAGCAAAACGATCGAGCGAAAAATTTGAGTGACATAGCCGGAGGAAATCCAGAAACCACCTGAAGTGTCAGCATTTCCTGAAAACAATAAAACCATAAAAATTTTGGGATAAAACGCGAAAACATAGCAAGCAAGGACAGAACAGACCATGAATTGGATGAAAAAAAGAACTTTTATTGAGCATAAAAACCCAGACATTTCGTTGGAAAAAATGAGAAATAATGGAGAGAAATGAATAATAGGGAATGAAAACGGAGGATGGGGGGGGGGGGGAGGGGTCAAACGTCAAACTCTAATAACCGCCCTTTACATATCGAACTTAAGTCTATTCAACAGTTTTGGTGAATATAGTATTAATTAGCGATTATAGAGCCGTGAAGATAAGAGAACTGCTTAGCGACTTAATGCCCTCCGGGCTACCTAAAAATCAAAAAGGGAAGTAATTAAAACACAGAGCTATGGTCACAGTACATTCTAAGTTTGAAAGTGCACGAATCTTGTCTACAGTTTCGAAAATCATGGTTAACTCAGACCTTAAATTGGAGAACATAGCTGGCAGATTGCCAGAAAATAGCCGCAATAGCTTTGTAGATCTGCAGTCTCAAAAAAGAGTAAAAACAGAGACAAAAAATTAGTCTTTTCATTGAAGGCTGAGATGTTATATTTTGATTAAGAATCTGTATAAGTTATTACTGCCTCTATAAGGTGCTCTCAAATAACCGTCACTTAGAGTGACACACATTCACTTGACTGTATCTCTTTGAATTAAAATAAATAAAAGTCAATTTCAAAGTCAGGAAGTCATTTTTAAGAGTGAGGAAAGTCAAGTGTGACCAAAAATTTAATCACGCAAATAAAAAAAACTCGCTCCACTAAGAGCGAAAAATGACGTCACGCACGCACTTCAGTTGAAATTGCATGAACGAATGAGCAAAAAGCAGATTCGAAGTGGTTGTGACGTCAAATGGTCGTAACAAAAATCTTGACAACAAAATTAAAAAAAACATAGCAGGACAAGTCCTGACGTACAATTCAAAGAATTTTAATTGACTAAACAAAAAACGAGACCTAGAACGGACTACGAGTGGATTGCGAAAACTATTTCTAAAAAAATAACATAAAAAACTTGAAAAAAAACTGGTAATCAATGTCGAAATGCCGCAAAAAAATAGATCTAGAATGAACTATGAATGGATTGGAAACTTATCAAGTTTCTTATAATTCCGCTTTTGACCTCAAACGTATTCGAGTATATTTGCTTAGAATTCTAAAGTCCGTTCAGTTGAAACAGAGAGTGAGGTAAGTCAAAAGTCAAAACGTAAAAGTGGTGACTTATGTTAAAAGAAAAAAGCTAAAATGAACTTTAAAAAATAGCCAGTACAATACGGAAGATGACTCGATGAGTACTGCAAAAAAACTGTTAATTAATATAAAAAGAAAAATGTGATAGAAGGGTAACACGAATTTTTAACAATGGAGAGCGCCTAAACAAAAGCCACTTAGAGGCTGACGGCGGCTATTAAAAACGTTCCTGAACGTCGGCGAATTCCTTTCATACGATAGGCGAGCTGTTTGTTAGCTTCGTGAGTAGCTGTTTGCAGCAAAGGGACACTATCTTATGCTTAATCGAGGGGGAGTGGAGTTGAGGGTGGAGCATGAGGCGTTACGGTGGAACGAGATGGAGTGGACGAGGGGGGGGGGGGGGGGGGGGGGTCAAATTCCAAAAACCGCCCAACAGGCGTAAGACTAAGAGAACTTCTCAGCGACTTAATGACCTTTGCGCTATCTGAAGTCCATAAAGGAGAAATTAAAACACAATTCTTAAAACTTCAACTCTGAGCAAATCTCGAATTTTACGCATTAAGCACAGAAAATGAATGATCGATTACCCAAAAATGAGAAGGCTTCTTCTAATAAAGAAAAAACAAACCAAAAAGTAAAAACAGTGAAAATTATAGAGTTAAAAAAGTGGGATCAGTACAATATGCTCCCCCCAGTTACAGAGCACGTGTCATTACATAGTAAATCCTTACGTAAAAATATGGCACGTGCGTCTGGGGGCGCAAACGATATGCACACAATAAGTTGGGGGGGGGGGGGGGGCACATACGGAAAAGATCCAAAAAATGACCTAAAATGCATTACTATTTTTAAAAAACCAACAACAAAAAACCTTGCGTCAAAAACTCAAGAATGCAAAGCACAAAAGCAAATGAAACATTAGAAATGTGCCGATACACCAAAAAAAAAATTGGGCAAAGCTTAAAATTAGCTTTAAATTGAGACAACAGAATTCCGCCTTGAAACAAAATTGGGCTCTCAAAAACACCAACATAAGTCGCATACGGTTATTTATAAATTGCCTCCCCATAGAAAAAGGAATACGAAAAAAAATATGTTCCCGATAAAAGATAAATAAAACGGCTGAAAACGGTTAGCTACATTCACCATTATGCCAAAAAAAACTATTCAAGGTCAAAAAGTCGTCCACTCAACGCAGCGCATGAACAAAAAAACCTCTCTCACTTATCAAAATTTGTTTATCAATTTGGTAGTATTAACGACTTTCGCTAAGCTCGACGCGCCGTCTGAACACAGTAATTCCTATTTCCTTCTATAGGAATGAAAACACATTTGACCAGTAGGACAATTGTGGAGCAAGTAAAGGTGTATGTGTGTACATCTTGAGAAGTTTGGTCACTCGGCAAAAATGAACACGTCGCACAGCGTCCTGGCACAGGGTAAATTATTTATATTTCCTTAGACGTTTATCGGTTTTGATTTTCCTAGATTTTTTTTTCGATAATTTTAGGTCTTTTTTCTGTTTTTAAAGCTGTTCGCCATCAGGTTGATTAAGGTCGGCTTAATCGCGCGTAACCGTTTCTAATTACCAGCGTTCGTTATCTTAACGAAACTCTAATTTTTCATAACTTTTCTCAGAATTTATTCAAGCTACACCGCAACTGTTTTAACATCTAATGAGAAGTTTTATGTCTTCAAATAGACCAAATAACTATAGAGAACCTGCTGCCAATCGAACCTGATGCTACATCTTGAAAATATTCAACAAATAAACTTGCTAGATGCACATTTTTTTTCAACGCATCAGTATGCCCCAGTTAGTCAGTATACCCCACCTAGCTAATCTTCAGCTCTCAAATTTTCGGGAAATTAAAAGTAAATTCCCCAATATAAAGCAAAGCCGGATAAGTAGAAATGTGTTCAATTACTTTTCTGTTCAGCTAATTTAGTTGAAATGGAGAGCATGAAATAAACATTTCCTTATATTCAACTTGAACTCAATGAAAAGAGGTAAATCCTGCATGTAGTGCATTTAGTCTTTGCAGCTCTCCTGTTGAAAAACAATCGATTGATGTTTTTATGGCGGTATCACGGTGGGTAAAGCAGAAATTCGGTTCAATCACAAGAAATATTGATGCTTTTTAATCGAAGCAGTTGATTTTAGGAAAACATGCGGTTATTTTTATAAGACATTATACACTATGCTCTGAATAGCTTGCGCTCTTTTTCATGTAAATTTGATTACAATGTGCATATGTAGATGGTTGAACTGAAGTAACATCGGTTGAAAGCTTTTAATCTTATCTAAAAAAACTAATAATATCTGTCAAAACTGCGTAGAAAGAAGGTACAAATATTTACCGTTAGCAAGCTCGAGTGACAAATTAGACAAATCGTTTCTCATCAAAGCGAAAGTTTTCATCAACTTAAAGCATCAAAGGAATGGAAAATTTTGAACTATTTTTTGCTTAAAATAGATGTGTTAAAGGAGATTGTGGTGTACAGCATTAGATGAAAAGACCGCAGCTACCTCTTATAGTGCAATAGTTATAGAACACAAATTTTTTCTTACAGACATAGGAAATAAAAAATAAGGGGTAAGAAAGGAAACGATGTATCTACCCTGTAACCCATAGGAAAACAAGCCAATATAGTGGTAACTTTTAGAAGACAACGGCTGGCGGGGGGTTGCTTCACGTCAGGTCTCAAAATATTATGAAACTATGAGGACGAGTAGCCAGTAGCAACTATAGCTAACATATGAAAAGATAATCCTTCTCCGTCTTGTTTAAACTGAAATTTTTGTTTTTGATTTTAACCTGAGGGCCAACTAACTAAAGGATTCAAAGTGTTGGCTTCAACAATCAATGACTTCACCGGAAAATGCTTGAAACAACTAATTCCGCAGAAAATAAATGAGTCAGCTTTAAACAAGCAAGTGAAAGTTCCAAAAAATAAGGATGTTCCTCTGCATATCCAGAGGTTATTTAGATAAAAGAAGCACATTATGCCTGCTTTAATCCTTCAATTATGCCTGTTTCAATGCTGTTACAGGACCCTGTAATTCACTTCGAAATTCTGCCCAACATCTCTTAAAACAGGAAACTTTCAGTGACTCGGACAGATGATAGATATGATCATAATTCATGATTATGCTCTAAAGTTTCCCAAAGGTAGTGTAAGAGAACGTACCTGAATTTTGATCATGTTCTTCTTCTTGAATTGAAACATTAGTATTACTGTTGTTGCCTCTCACGTATCGTCTGCTATGAGAAATGCCCGCAACTGTTGCAGATCGCGCTTGTGCATTTCCACCATACTGACGCAAAGGAGTGTTCGAATCATTGCTTGTATCAATCGACAAGCCAACTGAATCAGCAACCTGGTTGAAATCTGTGCCCCCAGAATCACTAACTGTCAATTCTTGTGCAAGTATTTCATCGTCGGATACTGACCGCTCGTTTCGAGTTCTTCCAGACGGGTCGAAAAAGCCTGTCATTCCTTGTCGAGATTCTAGACCAGAATCTGGATCATCAGTATCGGGTAAAAAGTGTCCTTCTGTGCTTGTAGGTTTAAAAGTTTCTGAGTGGCTGTTGGGTAATCTGTGGGATTTGTTCTTTGTGGGGTTACTGTTTCCGAAGTAGGCTGCCCCTCCCATAAGTCTCGGAGAAGGATTCAGACCAGAGTCTGGAGGCGAATCGATGATTTGTGAAAGACTGAAATGGTTGCAAAGTCCAATAATTTGTTTTGTTTAGTGCAAATTATAGCAAGTCGTATATATCATTTTGACGCGGTAACATGTCCGTGTCAAAATGATATATTCGACTTGCTATTTAATATAAATTTCACTCTATAAATTTCACGGCTTGTCAATCCAGTTCACAATTTTATGTATTCTGCAAAGATTTGCTATTCTTAACAATTTTTTAAAATAATAGAACTAACGAACAAAGAAATAACTGGAAGAATTTGCTATTGGACCAAAAGAACCGTTCGAGCTAAAACCAAATTTTCCTATACCTACCTCTAACAAAAACATAGCCGGCAAATTGCCGGAAAACAGCCGCCGTTGACCCGCTTGACGCACATTGAGATTGAAACAGAAACAGAAAACATTTAAGAGATAGAAATTGACAGAATTTTTTCTAAGTGTCAGGTGTTCTTGTTTGGTGTGTAAATTCTGCATATTCGGCTAGATTCCAAAATTACACTTAATTCAGCTTCTAAACTGAACGCTATTAAGCATGATACTAATGCCGGCTAGCAATCGCTTTAATGAATTTTGACTACCTAATGCACTATGACTTAATGACCAGGCTTTATATCTTCATCCAGCTTCTTTTGACTTCCACCGTATTCACTATATTACGCAATTCAATGAGTGATAGAATTTAAAATCCATTCAATTGAAACAGTGAGTGAAGCAAGCCAAAAGTCAGACGTGAAAGTCAAGTAAAACGAAAAACGTAATTAAAAGGTAAAGCGAATTAAAGGAATTCGCCTAAATAATACAACCCTCTAACGAAAAAGAATAAAAAGAACACAACCCACTAGCGTCGGGAAAACTGCTCTCAAACAACCAGCGTCTAGCATGCAGGGTGAGCGAAATGTGTGTGCCGGGGGGAGGGGGGGGGGGTCAAGTGCCAAGCGTTGAGGGGATGAGAGGTCAACCTATGTGGGGAGGGTTGGGAGTGCTGAACGGCGGGGTGGGGTGACTAAGGGGGAGTTACACTTTTAAGGATAAGAACCCCCTTCACACCCTAAAATTGTCCCCTCAAAATTCTCCTTTTGGTGAATAGCATACTTAGAGACTAGTATCGCATACGGCTTAAAGAGAGCTGCTCAGTCACTTAATGCCCTTCGGGGGTCAGACGAAAAATCGGTTAAGCGAAAAAATCCCAAAAAGAAGAGCCACAGGAAGAATATAATTGCTACAAAGCTTCTCAGAAGCTTTAAGAGCAGTTAAATTTAACCAGACTCAGCAATTGTCAGAAAATAAAGGCGATTGAACCCTTGCCTTCCATTGACTGTATTCACTATACAAAGATTTGGTAGAAAAAATGCTGTCTTTTTACTCGACATAGTGCGTGTGGTAAGTCAAGAAACTATCGAGAAAAAAAACGGTGAAATACGGTTTGGTTTGACCAATTAACAACGCATAGCATAAAAAAACTTGAAAGAAAAAGAAAGTTCTTATACGCAAAACCTAAGAGGTGAGTTTATTCATGAACGGCTGAGTAATGAATTTTGAAAATCATGCACAAAAAATCGAAGAAAAAGAAGAGCAAAATTTAACTCCACTTTCAATATACAACCATTTGTACGCATTAAAATTACAAGCATTTTTGCTACCTTCCAACGTGATTTCTATGATTGATTTCTAAACTGAAAAAAATTGGAGATCTTAAAAGAAAAGAATGTCTTTAAAAGATTTCCAACTCAGAATTGTGAAAAACACTACCTAAATAAATGAGATGACACGGTTGTTAACTATCCAAATAGGACAAGCAAATAGTTACATAGCTCGCATATTGCCATAAGCTGGACAACTTCGTGGACCTGCAGTTAAAATACCAATGAAAGAAACAGGATAGAAAAAATTACTTTAAAAAAAAGAATGGATGTCTTGACATAATTTAGAATTCATACTTGATCTGCAGAAGCTACCCACAAATACTCTTCAACTAGATTGATACTCATTTGTTCTCAACTCTTAAAATTGAGGCGATTGGAGTAATGCTTGGAGGAGTAAATCATTTTGAGAGTGAGGTATGTGTTGCCAAAATATTATTAACGCTTAATTGAAAGATTTACAAAAATGAGAGTGAGAACATATGCCGAGCAAACAATTCGGTAAAAAAAAAACGGCATGAATGGGTGACAAAAAAACTGATATGAAGTGAATCTGGAGTCCGAAGCCTTATCAAAAATCGTGACGACCGAAAAACAAGGAATGGCAATAGCTCTACTCAGTTATCGCACCCATTCATCCTGCATTTGCGCTGTTTGTTTTGACTTTTAGGTGGCTTTTTACTTCAAACACAGTCACTAGATTATTTCACATTAGTTGGACGAATTGTCGTAAAAATTAAATCAAATTATAGGTGAGGCTATTCAGAAGTTTGTGGCCCAAAAAATGACAAGGTCAGAATGAAAAGGCGAAATTTTGAAGAGAACAAACAAATGAAAAAATCTCGAATATAAAATTATTTTTAATGCATTCTTTTGACCCCGTTTGAAATGAGGCTTCAAAAATTTAACGTCTCAAAACTTCTGGCTTTTCCACTATTGCCAATCAAAACCAAGAACATAGCTGGCAGATTGCCTGAAAATAGCCGCAATTGATTCGAAACAGTGAAAAAGACAGACCAAAAAAATTCGTCTGTTCATTGAAGGCTGATATGTTGCATTTTTATTAAAAATCTGTATAAGTTTTTGCTGCCTCCTTTACCTGCTCTCTAATAACCTTCATTTAGAGTGACACACACCCATTTGACCTTATCTCTTTGAATTAAAGTAAACAAAAGTTAATTTCAAATTGAGGAAGTCATTTTTGAGAGCGATGTAAGTCAAGTGTGACCAAAAATTTAATCACGCGCATGAACAAAAAAACTCGCTCCACTAAGAGCGAAAAATTAGGTCACACATGCAATTCAGTTGAAATTGCATGAACGAATGAACAAAAAGTGGCTGTGACGTCATATGGTCGTAACAAAAATCATGACGACGAAGTAAAAAAACATAGCAGGACAAGTCCTGACGTACAATTCAAAGAATTTTCATTGACTAAACAGAAAAACTAGACCTAGAATGGACTATGAGTGAATTGACAAAACCATTTTAAAAAAATCAGATCAAAAAAAAGAAAAAAAACAAAAAATCAATGTCAAAATGCCGCATGTGAACAAAAAAACCACTAGCGAGAAATGAAAATTTAATTCAAACAAAAAACTAGGCCTAGAATGAGCTGTGAATGGATTGGGAAAACCATTTAGAAAAAAATCCGATCCAAAAAATCGAAAAAACAGTAAAAATCAGAGTGAAATTGCCGCATGTGAACAAAAAACAACTACCGAGAAACCGAATTTTTGTTCAAACACAGTTTTCTCACTCTACACAAAACCACTCGCTTTTTCGCTCCATTTCCTGTTTCGGCGTGACCAAAATCACTACTCCAATTTGACTTCAAAAATCATGAAGATGTGTGAACAGATCTTAAAAATAAAAGACAGCGCCCCAATACAATTCAAATTCTTTGAATTGTAAAAAACCAAGAGAAGGCCAATAATAGCCCCAGCTATCGCTGTGCGGCTATTAATCACCAAATGTGTCAACAAAATGTTATCACACAATAGTTCATATTACAAAACAGAAATTAAATGGCAATTTTATTTATGACGATTAAATGCCCTCTTTCAAAAAATTCTAATTGAAAATTCTGGCATTTTCTGGAAACATTTAGTGCGGCATCAGTTCCACAAGGCGTTGCAATTGAATTTTCAATACAGTGCAGCTCTGCTGTTTTTCGATTAAAAACATGTACATTTCTGACTAATGTGGAGGAAGAGTAAAATCGGCGGGGGAGTGAACTTGGGGGAGGGGGTCAAACTCTTAAGATTGCATACTTAGAGACTATTAAGGCGACAGGCTCTAAGAGCCGTTAATGCCCTCCGGGCGGTACCTCTTTATCCCCTTTTAGAGGACGGGTCAAATGTGTCAGACGGCAAATCGGTCAGACAAAAAATTGCATGAAAAGGCCACAGGAATAACATAATTGCTACAAGCTTCGTTTGAGAGCAATTAAAACTCAAAAACTGATCCAGAAAATGTGAAAATATTTCACTATTTTGGGCTAAAAACGACAAAAAGGACAGTTTCGTCTTGAATTTAGGACTTCCCAGAAGCTTCAACACTCTAAGCACTTTAAAAACTATTAAAGCCAGCTTACAGCCTTTAATGAAATTTAATGCCCACTGGGCGTTACCCGTTTTGAAAGCTCAGTCATGAAAAAATGTGAGAAAACATCTTACGAAAATAAAGACATAAAATACAAAGAGCACCAATACAATCCAAATATTGGATTGTAAAAAGCATGTGCAATACCAATACTCCTCTCCGCGTACTTCAGGAACAAATATTGCCAATAGAACCATAAACAGATCAAATATTAAAGAACTCAACCGCACTTTAAGGACTCAAATACAATGCAGTCAGACTACAACACGTGCCTCATGTTCTCTCCTGACGGGCGTAAGTCAGTTGCCCATTTGACAAAGTTTATTTACATCTTATTATCAAAACGCATGCTATATCTAATTTTGCATGAAACATGTACACTTTCAGAAAAATTAAAGTATATGAGTGCATTATCAAGCCTTATTGCTATTCGTGCATTCGAGAAGAATTCTTTTAAATAAGCAGAAAATTCAAGTCTGTCGCAGTACTGTTATGAGTCAGCTTTATTTGAACTGTAATTTAAAAATCGATGCACTTACTTTTGTGAGCTGCTTGATGTGCTGGGTAACGATGTTCTGCTTTCGCCACTAATAGAAGCCGCATATCCTCCGCTCATCTAAACAAGAGTTGTAGTTGTGAAAGACTTAGATCATCTTTTCACAAGTCTGGAAAACAGCAATTAAAAAACAGGCAATTAAAAAAGTCTCAATATATCAACGAAAAAGAAGGCAGTGTAGCAGTTTCACCAACATACGACAACCTCCATGTGTAACATAGCAACATCATAAAAACATAGTAGGCAGATTGCCGGAAAATAGCCGTGATAGACGCTTGTGGCCTTCCAGAGAATTGAAACAACTAAAGAAATAAGATAGACAGATTGACAACCAGTCCATTAATAGAACACTAGACTTTTTGGGTTATATTCGGACTGAGACACATGGCCTCTATAAGAAAAACAGCCCTAAGAGCTTTTTCAAAATTAAAATTAGAAATTAAAAATTCAAGACCCTAATACTCAAAAATTCGGGCATAAACGTTTGGCACTACTTAGATGAATACTATTGATCTTTAACTAGTAAATGTTCATTAACATTAAATTTCATCAAGTGAGTTGAGAAGTCATTTTTTTGTGAGGTAAGTCGCGCAATTGACCTAAAGCAGTACAGATGACGTAACACACAAAAATTTTAACTGCAAAGCAGTAGAAGTCACTGAAATTGAAAAATTTAATGGGCGCAAGAATCATCGATGGAGACGACCAATTTAAAAAAACATAGCAGGACAAGTCCTGAATTAGAATCCAAAGAATTGATTTAGCTTTGACCTGACAAAAATACTCTCAGAATATTTTCGTTCGACCTGACAAAATAAATCAGTTCCATTTTTTAAAGACAAAGGCGAAATCAAAAACCCATATCTATGAACTCGTGCCACTAATTAAATTCCCTTGTTTCTCATTATCAACCGATGAAACCTATCATTAATCAAGTTCAGTGATAAGACAGCAATAAGTTCAATAAATACAATAAATACTTGCAAAACTCAAAAACACAAAACCTTTTTAAAAACGGGCAGCGTATAAGTCAAAGAAAGCAATAGCTATGAATTGAAACGATTTTAAACAAAAAGAAAAACTTTTTTAGATACCATGAAAACGGTCAATAATAAGACAAAGATAGAAGTTATCAACAAAAACTGGCAGAACTAAAAAATTCCTAACATTTCTTTAAACAATTGATGTTAAAGTCATGGAAGACATCAGCTTTAAACAGAAACAATTTAATCAACTAAAATAACCCCTATTAGCAAAGTATCAGTTCTGTTATTAATAGGAACAAACGACAAGACAACCAAAATTACAACAGTACAAAAACTCAAAAATTAACTCACAATTTTTGAAAAAAATTAGTACCAAAGTCATGAAAACTAATAACCTTTTAACTCGAACCATTAATTAGGTTCATTTGCGCCTCATTACCAACCAATGAGACCGGTCATTGATGATACTAGGTGATAAAAAAACAGAAAATAATTTTTGAAAGTGGCAAAATCAATTATTCTTTTATGTTTTTTGACAAAAATGTTCAGTTCAAAAAAAGTTACAGCTGCCGCTTGATGAATTCTAGCAATTTCACCTAGGCGCAATTAGAACACATATGTATCATCCTAAAAGCACTCAAGGAAAAACTGAAAACAAGTCAAATTGACGAACGTGAAAACTCAAAATTTGTTCAAACACCAAATTCTGACTCCACTTTTAGGATAGTTTAAAGAAATCACGCCCTAAACCTGATTTATTTTTCGCACCCCTTAGTACTTTGGCGTGACGTATATCACCACTCTAATTTGACTTCTCACTGGCGTGAAAAAGCAGAAAGAAGGGTGAACAGAACTTAAAAAAAAAAGCAGGACAAGTCCTGACGTATGATTCTAAGAATTTTCATTGACTAAACAAAAACTAGACAACTAAATAATAGGCAAAACCGTATCCCAAAAATCAGACTAAAAATTTTTTTTTTTAAAAAAAACGAAAATAAATGTCAAAAAGCCGCATGTGAACATTGAACAAAAGACCACTAGTGAAAAAGAAATTTGATTCAAACAAAAAATAGGCCGAGAATGAACTAAGAATGGATTGGGAAAACCATTAAAAAAAAACAGAAAATGCCAGTAAAATTGCCGCAGGTGAACAAAAAAACCACCAGCGAGAAAGCGAATTTTTGTTAAAACACCGTTTTCTCACTCTACTTTAAAATAAATGAAAAAATTCATGCCGCAAAACGACTGGCTTTCTCGCTCCACTTCCTATATCATTGTCACCAAAATCACTACTCCGCTTTGCCTTCAAAAGTCATGAAAATGTGGACAGATCTTAATCAAAAAGACAGCGCCTAAATACAATTCTCTGAATTGTAAAAAGAGACAGCACACCATTGCAATCCAAATCCTTTGGATTGTAAAAAAAACCACGTCCCCAATAATAACCGCCATTGCTTCTCGGCTATTAACAAACTGCAACAAACCACGTCCCCAATAATAGCCGCCATTGCTTCTCCGCTATTAACAAACTGCAAAAGAGTTTCCAGAAATCGGTAACTAAATATACTTCAAATATCAACGTTCCCAATCCCCGCCAATTACGTATGATATCATGGATAAACATAAACCGACTAATGTCTGATAAATTGCTCTGCTCTCGAACGACAGGCGGGGCAATTCAATTCAGAGGGGGCTGTAGCAAAGAAAAACTTCTCTTTATTGGTGTACAAATGAAATGGAGAAAGCTCAAAATTTGTTCATGGTATAGATAAAACACAGTTTGGTAGCTTTAAAATATGCCAGAAAAGATTCTGACACATGAATAAATTGACAATTACAAATGTCTTAGAAATGTTTTATGGGCCCAAAAATATACCAACAGGGGTTTAAGCTCCGGAGCCCCAAGATGTCAATCTGATATCTTAGCCACTAAACTAAATTTACTTTGATTCTATCGCACACAATCGCTTTTATATTAGCAACTTATAACATAAACCAACTAGTTTCAGAAGAATTGCTCTCCAACGACAGGCGAGGCAATTTAATCAAGGGGCTGTAGCTTAGATAAATATTTATTTATGGGTGCCAAAATTGTTGATCAGGCCGGGATTCGAACCATGACCCTCCCGATCCCTCACCAGAAGCACTGCCCACTCGACTATCAGCGCCATCTTTTTGCTACGCTGCAATCAAATTTATATTAGCAACAAGCTTCATTTCAGATTGAGAACAATATAAATCACTCAAAAATGAAGAACGAAAGCGTGGAAAAGTCACTTCAGAAGTCCTAGAAGAATGTTCTAGAAGAAAAGACCAAAAACGGCCAGGCAAAAAATTTGCATAAAAATTTGCAAAAATTGCTATTAACTTCGTTCAATTAATAAAATGTTCACTTTCTGTTTCCAAATAAATAAAGGGATATTTATTGCGGACAGAAGTATTTACAGTAAAAAAAAGTACACTTTTCAGACATTGGGTCCGATCTCAAGAGCCTTTTTTCAGAGAGCTTTAACACTAATTGCTTTCTTAGCAACTCGAAAACATTATTTTAACAAAAATATTTAGACGTTATTAAAAGAGGAAATGTATATAATTCGAGGGCTATTTGCCCAGCAATTTGGACATAGCTGACAGATAGCAAATAGCCGCGATAGATTTTTAGATCTGCAGTCTCAAAAAGACAGAAAAAAAGGAAATCTAAGAAAGGCTGAGAAGTTAAAGTTTGATAAAAAAAAAGCAGTATAAATTACTCTATTAGATACTCCAACCTTCAATTGGAGCGACACACTAACCTTCAATTGACCGTATTTCTTTAATTAAAGATATCACTTTTGAGATAGGTAAGTCACATTTGATCAAAACCTTTATCACGCGAATGAGCGAAAAACTCGCTCCACTAAGAGTGAAAAAAGACGTCAAGCACGCAATTCAGTTGAAATTGCATGAACGAAAAAACAAAAAAGCAGATTGTGACTTCATATGGTCGTAACAAAAATTTTGAGGACGAAATAAAAACAAACAGCTGGACAAGTCCTGACCTACAATTCAAAGAATTTTCAATGACTAAACGAAAACACTAGACCTACAATTGAATATACATTAATTGCGAAAACCATTTAGAAAAAAAATCAGATAAAAAATCGAAAAAAAAACAGTAAAATCGCTGTCAAAATGCCGCATGTGAACATAAAACAACCAGCGGGAAAGCGAACTTTTGTTCAAACACCATTTTGTCACTACGTTGAAATTGGGCAAAAAAATTTTTACGCCAGAAAACCACTTGCTTTTTCGCTCCACTTCCTGTTTCGGCGTGACCAAAATCGTCACTTCAATTTGACTTAAAAAATCATGAAAATGTGTGAGCAGATCTTTAAAAAAGACAGCGCCCCAATACAATTCAAATTCTTTACATTTCAAAAAAAAGCCAAGAGAAGGCCATTAATAGCCTCTACTATTGCTTCGCGGCTATTAAGTACTTGAATAAATCTGACGAGAGCAAATCTTGACTGCATTTTCGTAAGCAGGCATTGGGTTTTAAATCCTTTTGGTAGACATTTTCGTTATTTTATGCACTTGGGGCACTGGTAAGAAAGTAGCGCTTGATTTCGATAATTATATATTGCTTCTGGTTGGTAAAATCAGATAAGTAAGATTAGGTAAGTATAAAATCAGTAGGCATTGGTGATAACACAGAACTCTGGGCATGGTACGCTCAGAAAGTTTAACAAACTCTGGGCATGAGAAAACTTATAGTAACTATTTATAACTCAACGGAGATTATTGGTTTTGACGGGGTAACCGTGGCTGCCCCTAGGTGATCTACGTTCTTGGAGCCAGTTCAATTCATCACGCAAGGACCAAAACAAAACTGTTCAAGAAGGCAATTGTCAAACGTTGGTATTTAATATTTGGTTATTTTTTGGCACATCAATAACAGCATCGCTGATCATCCTAGCGACCCTCGCCCAAAATTGACGACACGACTGAACTGCTAGAAATCGAGCCCTGTCACAGGTCATTGGTGTTGTGTACTGTCAGCGTCAGGTTACGGACAACATTCGCAAAGACCTAGGCGACGTTAACATTCCTGTTGTAGAAATACCTTCAGATCTTATTTCTCGAAGAAAACAAAAAGACAATGGAATCCTAACAAAATCTGAATCAACCCCACCTACTTGACCTCCATTCTCTGGAAAGCATTGTCAACAACTTCAATCTGTCTTCCTGTCAAAAAATGGAAGAACCCTCAAAGAAGCAACGTTGAAAAGCAATTCTAAACAAATAAGGCGCGGACTGAAGAAGCTCAATAAGTAAGTAGAGTAGTACTAGGAATCCGGTAGACTTTGGGAGAACCATACTTAATGGTTCAGGTCATAGAAGTCAATTGTAAACCCTCGACCCACAACCCCAGCTAAGTGACTGAAGAACTGGACTGAATTGTCGAGGTCTTCACACCCAATACCCTCCGACTGCACCCAATCTGCCTCCTGCTAACCTCTTTCTCCGCACCAGAAACTCATCCCAACAAACTCTTGAAATATATTCCAATTAACTATGGCGAAAAAATTCAATACGAGAGAGAACTGCTCTAGTTGTAATAAGAAAATCAAAGGACAATCAAATTTCCATGCTTCGTATGTTATAAGATCCTTATAGAAGCCTAAGTCTAGTCTAGTTAAAAACCTGACACTGGAAGTACTCGAGGGGAAAACACGGAGTTATTCAAACTAGCACACAAAATGTAAATGTTCGGCCAGGCCGGAACGACCCAACAGCCGGAACCAGCCAACAGGTATAATAAACTAAATATGACATCATCTGCTTCAAAACTGGGGTCCTCCGCCTCACTTCCGAGTGCACCATGTTCACTCACAACGACATAAAAGTGAAAACCTACTCCACATCTGCAACGAATGCAAAGCAAAATGAAAAGATCTAGCCTGCAAACGCGAATCGGAGCAAAATAACAAACTCGAAGGCCAACTGAGTAACCTTTAGGCACAAAAGAAGGCACTGGCTGAATAATGGAGATCCAGCGATCTCATCACTCATGTCCAGAATGACCTACAAAAGCTCAGAGACAAAGGGAAACCCCAATTCTTTAGCTGCGTTGGAAAATGAACAACAGGGGAGAGTATTGAACTCTTTCACAGTTCAAAAATCAACTCAACGCAAAAGTTCAACCCTGAAAAAGGAGCTTGAAAGCTTCTCAACACCGAGAACGCCATGAGCAAAAGCTTGATTCTAAAGTCGGCAGTGTACATTAGCCCCGAAATGTCAAAAGACGTTGAGAAAGAAAATAACTGCTTCAGAAAGACCAAACCTCATGATCAGGAATTAGACCCAAAGACCATTCGCGTTAGAAACCTGACACTGGAAGTTCTCGAGGGGAAAACACGGAGAGTCATTCAAACTAGCAAACAAAATGTAAATAATTGGCCAGGCCGGAACGAGCCAACCTGCCAGAACCAGCCAACAGCCGGAACCAGCCAACAGATATAATAAACTCTAACTATGACATCATCTGCTTCAAAACTGGGCTGATAGAAGACGTGACAACGGCCTCCATCTTCCTCGAGAACCATACTTATACAAAAATGACAGAGCCACTACAGAATCAAGAAAACCGAAGCATGGTCGAGTGCCTATCACCGTGAAAAATCACTTCCCACACGAAAATCTACCAAAGAAATGCGCAAAATCTGACTATCTAGTATTAAGAATCGATCAACACGGCAAAATTCTCATCTTATGCTGCATCTATAAATCACCCGCACACAGCAACTATCAATGGACCTCACACTTGATCTCACATGAGATTGGAGGTTTAAAGAAATCAGAGGATCTGCTCCTAAGTGATATTATCATCACTGTAGACATCAAATTTTCACCAAACAAATTGGGGAACACTCTCCTCGCCCAATCCCTATCCAATTTCTGAAGAAATTTGTTGAAATGAATCTCGCCCAAAATGCCAAAGCTCAGTTGGATGTCGTACTATGCGACGATCCAGAACTAATAGTCGCCTGCAAAGTCGATAATCAGCACAAATAAACTATCGGATCAATTCTCAGACCACAAATCTTATTTAACCCGGTCACTGGCTAATACTAACAACTGAAAAATAGATAAATCGGAAAACCACTATGATAACTCTCTTATTAGTTTGCTTCTGCCTTTTCTATCTTTTTAGAGACGGCTGTGTAGGTGCTAGTGCCAAGTGCTATATTGTATGAAGACGAGTTATCGTTGCAATATCCTTTCTAATAAAGGCTTTTAATTGCAAGTTTTTGCTAAGTGCTATTCGGAGCGCGGGTTCGGTAAAAACGCTCTTTTTCTGCTACAAGTTTTCAATTCAAGTAATTTAGTAAGCAACTGAACTGTACTGAGCAGAATCGTCTGTATGAAATTCAAGATAAAAAAATGCGTGCTGTATGAATTTACAAAAGTCTTTTTCAACCAATCAAAATTTAGCATCGTCATATTACGGCTCTTCAGAAAAAGCGGAGGCGATGGGTTTCGAACCTTTAATCTTATGATTAAAAACAGGGTTGTCTAGTGTGCTGTGCCAAGTGGGTCTTGATTAGTGGTATTGTCAAAGTCAAGGAATTTACTGGGCTAATTAAGTATAAATGGAAAGCAACATCAATAGTGGTTTGTTCTAAGTTTTCATTGAGTATTCCAGATCAAAATGCTGAAAGTTTACTTTCTGTTTGCTCTTATTTGGCCGCTTGTTTTCTCATCTGATGTATGTGAACAAATTGAGCTGGGGAATGCGACTGCTGTATGTTGTGAAAGGAATACTACATTCCGCGTTGGTCAAGTGGATGTGAGTTTCGTGCCATATCGGAGCCATATTTGTCCAATTGGTGATGGTGGAATTGAAAATTTCTGTCGTCGATTTTTGCCAAGTTTTTCAATGATGTTCGTGTTGATCGTGGCAGGCATAGTACTCATGCAGTAGAAAAATAAAATCGTGCAGTGTTGTAGAAAAATAGATTCGTGCAGTAAAAAAAATAACTAGATGAATTGATTTGTTGTTCTTGTCAGGTTCATCCTGAAGGCGCGTGTTCGTCCCCTGCAAAATTCTTGAAGTTTTTGTCCGTCCTCGCTCCTCTTGAGGACGAACACGCGCCGTGTAATTAAGTCCAGGTTGTGCGGTTGCCCTGGCCAGATGTATTCCACGATAAAGTAGCTCGAATAGATCGGGTTGTCCGATGCTACAATTTTCGTTAGCAGTGCCATTCTGTTATTCAAATTAAATGGAAGAGGGGGATCGGCTGCGAATAGAACAGGCATGACTGAGTTTAAAATTGATTTTTTGGGAAGTGCGTTTTGTGACTTTGACTGATGTGGATCAACAGAGATTTATGCGAGTTATTAGGTGTAGTTGATTGGTTCCTCTTCTGGGTTCATTTGCATTTTTCCCAGGAAGATTAATGTAGTAGTGATCTGTCACGTGTGGCAGTTCCATTTGCTCCGCGTTGTGAGGGGAGTAAAGTAATGAAGTAAATCCCTCGGCATGGCAGTAAATGACAGTCACTAATGGAGTTTTCGCAAGTAATTCCCTCGGTATGGCAGTAATTGACAGTCACTAATAGAAGTTTTGGAGGAAAGTAAATTGAGAACAGTGTGATTGACTGCTCTATTGATAAAGTTATTCAGAATACTTTTACTGCGAAGAGGTCAAACTTTAATAGCGGCGTTATTCATCGACTGTTGGATATTTTATCGAAGCTTTGCAAAAACAATTAATTGTAATAACGAAGAGACGGGATATTCTATTTTTTCAAAGTATGGACACTAAAAGGTTCGTTAATTACTTATAACAATTTAGGATTTCATAGGCTAGCATTAATATTTTTTTTGTAATTTTAAACAGAATTATCGTGTTTAGAACGACACGAGGCAGACAAGATTTGCTAATCGAAATGAACGAGTTCAAACATCAGTACTACGATCGGAAAAAATTAATAAGTCTCGGATGGAAAGAAGTGGAAACAGTCGATGGGCGGGGTATAAATAGTTGGAACTCCTTAAAGAATAGGTTAACTATAGAAGGTAGAGGGGGACTGGTTGGAGAGAATGGTTGGCCAAAGGTACCATTGACAATAAATAATGAAGAAATTGTGGGATTACAAGAAAGTTTAGTAGAAGGGTTCCGGGGCTGTAGAGATCAGGGCGAGGTGTATAATTATGTTAGTAAATTAAAGTTGGAGAGTGGTGATAGCAGGTTGTATCAAGAAGTTGGGTCGTATGCTGGTTTGTGTAATTCAATAGGTTGGACGTTTTGTGTCGATGGTTTGATGAGTGGTGTTTTGCCTGATGGTTTTACTGGTGTAAGGAGAGATGCCATGGTACAATGGAATGAGTGGTGGACGGCGGCACATGTTGAGATTGGGGGTAATGATAGTGTTTCGAAAACGCCGTGTGGTGAGAAATTGTTTCTGATTTGTGGAAGTTATCAGACATCAAGGGATTTTAATAATGTTATGGGTACTCCGCAATATTTCATGGATTTAATTAAGAGGGGTCCTTCTGCAAGTGGTTTGGGAAAGGATGTCTGGTTTTTCATTCCGACGAAAGATAATGTGTTGTGCCAGCCTTCGTTGTGTGCGCATGCTGTTTTGACTTTTACAAAAGGTTTGTCGTTAGTGACGGGCTGGGAGGCGCGTGATCAATCGAATCAAGTTGTTGTCGATCGGACTTTGGGATCGTTTGCTTATGGTGTGCGTAAAGGTGTGGTAAAAGGAATTGTAATATCAAATAAAAATAAAAAGGCAGTGTTAGACTGGGCGAAAGAAAGAAGTATCAACTGGTGGTGCTAGTGATGTGACTGAGCATGTGCAAAGTTTCGCTAATAGTGGTCAAATTTTAAAAACAAATAACAAACGAGGTAATCGAAGAAAATGGGGTGCGAAACGGGAAACGAAAACGCAATCGAATGATAACGAGAATATTGTGTATTCGTTTCTTCCTCCAAAGGATCCTTCAATGGAATAAGTGAGTTCTCCAACTTTAATTTACATTTTTTTCCCTAGGGTTGGAACTATACTGCCAGGTTTTTTTTGAGATTTTATTATTTCAAGCCCGTGCCCTTTCAACGTATTTTGAAAGGATTATTTTTTGTTGATACTGAGCAATCGGTTAGGGTCCTGTCTGTGTTAGTTTGGTGTTGTTTTGGAAAAAAAATAATGTTTCGTGAGTTTTTTGGGTAGTTATTTTGCACAGTCGTATGTAGTTTAATCAATTAATATTTTGACTTTCAATCGCGTGCCCTTCGAAGTGATAACAAGGTGGGATGTTAATTTTTGTTGAGAATGGTTGGGAATAGATTAATTAATAATAGTTTGCTATGTTAGGGGTGCTTGCTCATTGTGCTCACGAGTTATGACTCACGAGTAAATTTTTTTTTTGGTCAGAAGTAGAAAATTAAATTGGTAAGAAATTAAAAATAAGAAGAGGAGGCGTTACATTTGAATAATTTGCGGTGTTTATAAAATAAGTACTACATTAAATTAATTGCGACTCATGAGAGAAAAGATTTAAAAAAAATATTTCGAATAAAAAATTAAAGAAATTTATGCAAGTCTAAGTGAACACACGGATGCCAACAGGGTCAAACTCAATAGGGTCGTCATTGTCCATATGAATAAAATCCCAGAATTGGTGGTTGAGTTAGGTACCTTGGGATGAAGTAATGAAGTGGTAAACGTAGGTGTAGTATTCCCAGGTTGTGTAGAAGAAGCATTTTTTCGTGAGAAGACCTGTATGCGAGTGTGCCCAGATCACGATGGTTCCATTTTGTAATATGACATATTCATTGAAAAAACATTCCCTGTATTGGATTCCTACTTTCACGCAAACGTTGATGTTGTGGTTCGTGGGTAATTTTGGGGCGATGTCTTCTGGGCCGACGTAATTTCGGATTTGGTCCCAAATGCTTGTCATGATTTTTAAGAAAATTCAGAATTGCTAGGTTTTGAGATTTGAAAATATCAGGGAAAGAAAAAGTAAATATGGTTTTTTAAAAAAAAGAAATTACAGGTCAAATTCGCCTTCTAAAAATTCTTCTTTGGTGTTTTGTAAGAAATTCAAAAAGGTAAGAAAATTTGGATGATCTGGTTCCAAAGTGATTTTTTTGTCTTGATTATTATCCAAGAAGTTGATCCAGAAGCATAAGGTGTTGCAGGGGAATATGAAGTATTCAGAAAAGACTGCAAGTTTTATATCAAAATCAGTGAGAAAGTAAGCATAAAGTGGAAATTGGGTTGGAATTGGAGAGATGTAAGGAATGGTGTCTTCTGATTGGTCAATGGTGGTGAAAATTGGGGTTGGTGGATAAGACATGAGATAAAATTTTTAATGGAATAGAAATGCAAATATTTGAGGAAATTTACATGGAGTCATCTGAGAATGGAATGGGTGATGGGGGAGAAATTGGAATATAATTTAATTCAGTTGAATTGTGGTCTGATGTAGGGTCAGGGCTTTCGGGACTTTCAGAAATGGTTGGTTGCGATGGTTCTACTGCAACTGGTTCTCCTTCAGAGTTAAGATAAAAATTCACATTAATATAATTATTTCCCGATTGTATGCATTGTAGAATTGTTTGCCATACGGCTGATGTCTCATTCACTGTAAGGGGGATAAAAGAAATTGAATAAATATTGTTGACAATATTGTTCTGTTGCATGTTAATACTAATTATTGCTTCACGATCTTTAATTCTGAAGTGATATACTGGATTCATAATAAAATGTTTGAAATAATGCAAAAGGTAAAATTTTAGTTGTAGGAAAATTGTTTAGGTTGTTTGAAAAAATTTCCAAGTTTCTATCCGCGAAGAAATTGTAATAGGATGAGAGAATGAATAGTTAGCAATGGAGAGTGTTGCTGGTAGTTAGCAGGCAGAAAGTAGTTTGAATGATGGATGGTGTTGCGGGGGAATTGGGGGAAATTTGACATTTTGATTAATTGGGATTGTGGGGAATTATCCCTGGTTGGGTTAATTAGTGTTCCATTATAGGCTTTCATTGTGATTGATGGACAGTTCGCCTTCCGGGTTAATGGATTTCCTTCTTTTTCTCGTTTTGACAGATAATTGATAAGTTTCCTTTGGGAGTTGCATCTTATTACTCCGTTGTTTAGTGCGTCAGTATAAATTCTTTTTAAAAATAAATTCGTCGCTGGATAAAAAGGTAGGGAGCAAATCCCCGCCTTTAACAATGGAGGTTTAAGGGGAATTGCTCTGTAATTTTTCCTTGTCGATTTTTCTCAAAGAATAATTGCAAGTAATGAAAATTTCGGTTTTACACTCGAATAATATCAAAATTTTGAATTAAGTTTTCGCAAATATAATGGTAGGTACTTTCCAGATGGAGGATAGGTCTCTCTGGTTTATTTAGGGCTATTAGAAATGTTGTTAATTAATAATTTTTTTTTTAATTTTTTATTTTTAAGTTTTGTTTTCCTTGCTCACTGCTAACACAAAATTTCTAATTTGCGTTAGAGTAGAAGTGAATGTAATTGATAACTTTTAACAAGTGACTTAGTTCAGTGGTTAGTATCTCTGGCCGTTGAGCTGGGGTTCCGGGTTCGAATCCCGGCGGGTTCCCGGTGCTTCCATAATGAGGGAAAATCTGGGAAAGGGCAAAGGGGTGTAAGGGTAAGCTAGGGTAAGGGTAAGGGGGTAGAGAAAAGGGGAGGGGTACAAAAAATTTAACTTTTTTTCCTTTTTTTTAATTTATAAGCTGTTTTTACGGACCACGCGGCCGTCCCACTTAGCGCAGTTGGTAGCGCGCTGCACTCTCATGCTGAAGTTGAGGGTTCGAGTCCCGGTCAGGTTTTTTTTTCTTAAACGTTTCCTGTATTGATTGTTCTGAGAGGGTACGCTGGGTAATGGGATATTGGTGGGTGTTCTGGTATATGTGTATAGATGGGCTGACTCGGTGCGGCAGGCCTGTTAACATGATCAATTTTGATAGTTGGTTCTTCGTTACGTTTTAGTCTCCTGATGTAGTCTCTTAGGAATGCGTAAGGAGTGCGAGGTTTAATTATGTTTTCTTCGTTTTGGTTTTCGAACTCAGTTTTAATTTCGAGTGGTAGTACTAGTGAGCATTTGTGCAGGGGATGTTCTGGATGTTCTTGTAGGTATTCATAGTCATTTAATGCGACAACTTGTACTGGTTTTGTTTTTATTCGCCGTCCTTCGTGTGTTATTCGGAAAGGGAAACGTCGGTGAAGTTTTGCCCATTTGTGTAAAAGATGCGAATAAGTTAGATGTAGTAATACGCTAATCAAGAAGGATAAAAATCCGAAAAGAAGAGACATTTTCCATGGTATGTACTGTTCGAATCGGTGTTCGAGTTCGGGCTTGAATGCTCTTATTCTTTCTAAAATTGGTTCGGCCATTTGTTCTATTGATTTGCTGTTTGTTCGTCGTGTTTCCATTTGTTTAAACTCTGGTTGAATTTGCTGAAGAATTTGAATTTGTGCCTCAGATCTTGATGAGAAGTTTGGTAGTTCATCCAATGGGGGCAGTAGTTTGAAGAGTGTACTTATTGGATCTGGTAATTGAAAATCTAACCGTATTGCCGGTACTGTGTCACAAGCAGTGAGGTCTGAGCGAAGATGAACATTTGGTCCTCTAAGCTGTTTTCCACATCCCAGTGTGATGATACACACTCTGCACCCAGGATGCTCAATTCTTGCCAATGGATTGCTGCCATTACCAGCGCTTTCGATGAGTGTATAATCGTCTTTGGACGATGTTATTAACCAACGACCGAAGCCGAGATTGCGTGCTTTTTCAGTCAACGGCAATTCTACTACATCCAGTTGACAGCGTTGCAATGCAAGTAGATCGTCATCGTGGTAAAGTAGCCATACAGGACTGATAAGTCTGTTCTGTTGGAATGGCTTTGGTGCATATTGCGTATTTTTGGGATCCGATACAATTTGCGAGCTCGTCTTCATCGATAAACGCTAGTTCTTCTCCGTCGTCTGAGACGGCCATGTATTTGGCTTCAAGTCGCCAAACTAAAGCTTTACCCGTATCCCCGTCCGGCATTGGGATCGGAAAGGCATGCAATACGTTCATAACTGTACTTTTTGAAGCCATTGGAATTGCAAGTGTAAGTATAAGACCTGCGTCAATTGCCTCTACTTGTGTGACTAATTTCGTTTCATAGTACGAGAGAATCTCTTGGATTGGTACGGCTAGAGATAATCGATCCTGTTGTCCATTTTGTTGCAAATGAACAATCGTAAGAATTTCATGCAACTGCTCCCTTGGGACTAATGACATTGGTAATAGTTGATTCATGAGAGGCGTCAAGGCATTCAGTATGTTGATTCGAAACGTATAAAGGGCCGATCGGTATGTTTTGATGTTAGCAAGTATTGCTTGAAAAATACTGCTAAGTACAAGACTATGTTGATTGATTTGTTCTCTTACGTATAAGTATTGGATGCAGTTTCTCATGTGGTGCACGTTTTGTAACGCCTTGAATTGTCCTTCAGCAAGTTCCCAGTTCCTGTTTTGTGTCTCTATTATTTCGTTCTGGGCTTCTTTGATGGCTTTCAGTTCACCTGATACAACATAGAATTTTTCATTGTTTTGGATTGCTATTTGTTCAACATGATCGGTTAGATATTGAAGATAAGCCATTGCTTGTCTGATGTTTTTCTGGTTTCTAGCCACTCTTTTGTCGCATCCTCCAAACACTGATTTGATGAAGCATAGTAATTTGTCCCCTGTTCCTATTCCAATTCCAAGCACTGCGGCTGCTGCTGCTGCCGCAGCCGCACCGCGGGGTTGTCTTTGCAGTGTTGTAGAAGTTTGACTGTTTGCTCTTAGTAGTGTGTTCATTTCCAATTTGAGGTTTAAATGTCGTGTTGGGACTGTTGGTTTTCTATCATTGTTTGTTGCGCTATCCAGTGGAGGCCTGCTGTCGAGTCAGTCATATTTGTGAAAATCAATGGGCATCCATAATTTTCTGAAGTCCACATTTTGTCTATCTCTTTTGTCAGGTTGATCAGTTTGTCTTCCACTGTTTTGTTATATATTGGGTAGGGGACCAGGATTTCAGTTTTGACAAATTTTTCTGTCAATAGAATTTTCTGGTGAAGGTTGAATAATACTCCATCTTTTGTTGCCACCGATGGTTGGTTCGTTTTCATCAAGGGTAAAAGTTGTAGTAAAAATAGTACGATATTGAGCATTTTGCTAACTAGACTTGTTTGTGAAATTGAATTAGAGTCTTTGTGCGACCGATTTTGAGGTACAAAATTTTGGAAAATGATTTGAGCTGTGTCTTTTTTCCTTTTAAATTAGGATTTTTTTTTGGAGTGTTTTCATTGGTTGGTGACGTATCTAATGTGTATGTATAATAGAGAATTGGTGCTCAATTCCTATTGGCTGTTATCTTCGAAGCCGAAAGTTTGGTGAAGGTTTCCGTTGATCTCCCGACGGTGAAGTGTTAGCGGAACAATTCTTCGTCTGTTTTGAAGCGTTGGGCCAAGGTCCGCTAGTTCTCTGTTGGATACTCTTTGAGGAAGTGGTGAAGATGTTCTTGGGTTGTCGTGTTGAGCAATGGCACTATTGCTCTCGTTATTTTCAATTTGTGAAATGGTGCCTCCTATAAGGGAGTGCTCATTTTCGTCGGATCTCGGTTGTTGGACATCATCGCTTGAGGTTGTATTGTTGTAAATATCGTTGATCGAGTTGGTCCGGTATAAGGTTTCGCCTGTAGTGTCTAATATTGGGGGCGTGTAGACGGGGCTATTAACGTCATCAAATAGATCACCAAGATTTTCAGATGAATCGAACGTGAAGTCATTGAGACTCTGGTTTCGCGACTGTGAGCTTGTTGCTTGTGAGTCTGCAATGCTCTCATCGTGATCAGTTTCTGTTGTATCAATTGTCAGGTTTGGGTCTGGGATGTGGTCAAGTGGGAAGAAAGTTATTACTTTTACCTGTTCTTCCTTTGCTTTTTCTGATGGTTGCAAGAGGTTGTATAGCGAGTTTTCTCGGGCCAATGCCAGATGATCATTTCTGCGAAGGTTGTATCGTCGATTTGAGCCGAAACGACTGTCGGACGGTAAGAAGTTTGAGTTGTTTGAGAAGACGTAGTCTCCTGTATCAATTGATTCTGGTGTTTCTTGCGTGTTTGCGCTTGGAACTGAGCCTTCCACGAAGAATGCATCTTGGTCAAACGTCGGTTCGTGTATCATATCATGAAATTGTATTGGCGGGTCTTCAGAAGAAAAATTAGCTGTTTGGATGTTTGAGTTGAAAGAAACTGACTGGACATCTGGTGTTGTTATGGGTAGCTGCATGTTGTCTTCGTTAATGTGGTGCCTGACTTGGTTGTCGAACAGCTGTGGTTCTCTCTCTTCTTCTGGTATGGTGGGATCTGCTTCAAAGTTTTCGGGGTCTACATGTTCGAGGTCTTCTACTTGATATTGAGGTTTCACAGGTCGAAGTCTCATTCGATGGATACATTGCGTGTAATTTGTGTTGGTTTTGCGTACAATGTAGTTTGCATTCGTGAGCATTTTTTCTACTCTGTATAATGGTATCCACCTGCTTTGCTGTTTATTCATCACTGCTACTTGTGTTGTGCTTTTTGGGTCAAGGATCAGGCAGTATGATTTGGGTTTTAGTGGTGTGGCGTTGGCTTTTCTGTCATAGTACTTTTTATATTTCAGATAAGACGAGATAAGGTTGTCTTTTACGCTGGAGAAAAACTCCGTAGTTTTGTCTTGTAGCTCTTTAAGTCAGTCGTATTTTGGGTGAGACGCCCATAATTTTGTATTCTGAAATCTGAGGTCCAAAGGATTTATCGGTGTTCTGCCGTGAAAGACTTCAGATGGCGTGCACCCAAGAGCTGGTGCAAATGTTGTGTTGTGTATGAATACTGCAATGTCAACGTATCTATGCCAGTCCGAGGAAGTTTGGTTTTCGTTAATTCTCAAGATTTGTTTGAGCGGTGCGTCGTTTCTTTCAAGTAAGCCAATGGTTTGCGCATGTTTCAGTGTGCAATGTTTGAGCTCTACCTCCAATAGGTTTGCTAGTTCGCTCATTAATTCGGATGTAAACGGAGTTCCAATGTCTCATATGATTCTTGAGGGAATGTAGGAGTGTCTCAGAAAAATTGAGACAAGGGCTCGTGCTACGATGTCTGCGTCGCCTTTCATAAGGGGTGTGGCGAAAAGGTACTTCGAGAACACGTCAATACCTGAGAGAATGTACGTGTAGGGAGAATGGTGCATCTTTCCCACCAGATCTATTAGTAAAAGGTCTGCTGGGAAGTTTTGCAGAGACGAAAGTGGTTGTAATGGAGGTTTCAATGCAGATGTTGGTGCTGGTTTTGTTTGCAAGCATGTGAGACAGTTTCTGATATAATCTGTTAGGCGTTCAGTGAAGTTCGGGAAGTAAAATCGTTTTCTAAATTCTGCTATTGTCAGTGAGACTCCTTTGTGCCCACTCCAAACACTTATGAATTCTGTAGAGTACTTCCTTCTGTAAGTGCGACGGGACGCAATATTGTTTAATAAATTGGTTTCCAGTTTTGTTATAGAACTTGCGATGAAGGACGCCTTCTGTTATCGATAGTCTTGGGAACTGCTTGAGATACTTTTTTAGGTCACTGGATAGATATTGTCCTGTAGTCGGTGAACCTCTCTCAAACCAGAGCAGTACCCGTTTGATATCTTTGTCTTGTTGTTGTTCGGCACGCAGGTCTAAAGGTCCGTGCCCATGAGTGATGAATTCATCCAATGGGTTTTGTTCATGCATGGCGTTTATTTGTTGCGTTGCAGGTGCAAGAATTTGCAGTTGAACGTCAGCTCGAACATTCATAGGATCTTCTCCGCTGGTTTGTTTTCTCTCAAGTAAGTATGTCTTCATAATTTTGGGGGTATCGTCATTTTCTGAGCTGCTCAGATAACTGATTGAATTGTCAGGTGTATCTGCTGCTGTGTTGATTTCGATTTCGTGCATCGGTACGCGTGAGTTGATGCGTAACTCGAGCTTCTCTTTCGGGTTTATGTGTATTCTCGACAGATAATCCGCTGCTAAATTGGCTTTTCCGGGTATGTGTCCCAGTATGATGTCGAAGCTGAGTACATGATCGAGAGCATTCCAAAGTGTTGGCGGTATAATTTTTGTTTGGAAGAACCTGGTTACTGATCTGTTGTCTGTCAAAATGAGAATTGGTTTTTTACATCCCCATATAATATTTGCAAAGGTATCTAGGGCAAAGTGAACTGCGAGGAATTCTTTCGCATATATCGAAAGTTTGAGTTGGTTAGGGTGGAAAATTCTAGATCCAAAACTGACGGGTGCATAAATTTTCAGTTCCTGATTATCATCATTTGTTGTGTAGTCTTCTATCATTAGTACGTATCCGGCTGCGTAAAAGGATGCATCGGCCATTATTACATATTGCTGGTCAACTTTGGGTAATCTGAGTGAAAGGTCACAGGCTGTTCTTAGATCATTTGTGAGCTTTTCCAGCATAACCTGGTGTTCTTCTTCTATCACGAAATTGGTGTCTTTCTTAAGTAGACGATAGAACGGTAAAAGTATTTCGGCAAGTTCAGGGATAAAGGCTTTGTAAAATTGAAAAAATCCGATCATTCGTTTGACTTGTTTTGGGTTTCGCGGCATTCTGAATGTTTTCAGAAAGGTTGTAATCTTGTGTGTAATTGGTGTGAGACCCTCAGAGGTTATCGTATTGCCAAGGAATTGTATTTCTCTGAGTCCAAATGCGCATTTGTCTGTTGCGAGTTTCATTCCTGATTCTCGGATGCATGTAAAGACTGCTCGAAGTTTTTCCAACATGTCGTTTGTGTCATGTGCTCCAATGCCAATGTCGTCGACGTACTGAAAGCATTTATCCGCTGTTATCAAGGGGTCCAGGTTTTGACGCATGAATGAGCTAAAGGCGCTGACACTTCTGCTTAGTCCTTGGGCTAGTCTTTGAAAAGCATATGTTCTCGATGCGAAGTTGAAGGCCAGTAACTGTACTGATTGTTCATCTGCCATTGGTACAGAGAAGTAGCCGTGGCTGCCATCCATCTTGCAAAAGAGTTTCTTGCCGGCTAAGTGGGTGCCCGCATCTGCTAGTGTAGCTATCGGGAAGTTGTTATTGTTGTAGTCGTTTCTAATGAGATGGTTTATTTTTCTTAGATCTACTAACATTCTGAGCTTCCCGTTTGGCTTCCGTTTTGCAAATATTGGAGGTGAGTAGCCGCTGAAGGGGAGCGTTGTTATGACTCCGTAGTACTGGAGAAGGGCTAGTTCAACAAGCAAATCGTCTTTGAGATGGATTGAAATTCTTTGAGTTTTTGAGCATACAGGTCTGTTTGTGTCTGGTGTCAATTTGACTGAGAATTTGTGAGTGTAGCCAATGTCAAGGCGGTGCCTTGTGAATATGTCATTGAATTCGACTAGAAGCTGTTCTGTTCTTTCTTTATCTTTGTCAGAGAGTACGCTGTCGCTCCATTTGAATGCGTTAAGAAAAGTTTTCCTGTCTTCGTTTTTCGAGAGTGGTTGAATTGCTTCAAGATTTTTAAATTTAACAAGTTCGTCATATATGCGTTCTTCCACTTCACTCATCTTGGATGTGTCGGGATATGTTTCTGGGGTCGGAAACCAGAATTCGTTTTCGTGTTTTATTGTTATATGATTTATTTCGCCTTTTGCTGTTCTCTCTATAGATTTTTCTATTTGCTTTATTGTTTTCTTTGAGTCGCTTGATGGGAGAAGTTTTGGCTCAAGTGGTATCAGGTAGCGTGCTTGCTCTGGTGTGATGCTTTCGAATGTTGCTACAGGAGAGTCTTGTCTAATGTGCAGTGGAACTTCTGTTGTATTGATTGCAAGTAGGGTGGTAGTTTTGTTTTTGTAAGTTTGTCAAGCGTGCTTGTTAGACCAAGGCCCAGTTTTTCAAATTTAACAGTAGGCTCTACGAGTCCAATTTGTTCTTGTGCATCAGTTTCCTCCGATGGGATTAGTTCCAGGGATTTTTGTTCCCCAGGTGATAGCGTATAGGTTGTTTTGGTTTTGAGCATGATTTTTTTCGGCTGTTGAGACGTTTTTGTTTGTTGTTGCCTTTTATGTGCATTAGATTTAGCTGAAAAGTAAATTCTGGTGTTTGGAGTAGTCTGTTGTGGGCATCAATAATAATCTCATTTCTATCAAAGAAGGGAAAGCCAAGAAGGATAGCGGAAAGTGTTTCAAACACCATGAACTGTTCCTCAAATTGTAAGTGGCCAATTTTGAATGTCATTTGGACTGTAAATAAAATGGGTGATTGGTGTAGGAAAGCTGTAGAAACGTTTATTTCAGGAGGATTTGTTTTCTCTGGTTTTTGGTAGAGGTTTCGCTATAGTTTGTCATGCTATCTGGTATATTTTGTAGAAAAACATGCAGTTTATTTAGTTTTTTGATTGCTGATTGAATGGCATGTTTCCATCGCGGTATGCTGGTTGACGTTCTGGACAATCTCGGGCAGTGTGCTCATTGCTAGCACATGTTCTGCAAAATGTTCTCATTGGTGTAGGAGATCTTTCGGTACGTCCATTACTTCGGTCGTTTCGTTGGAAGTTTGACCTTCCTCTCGAATAATTTCCTCGACCTCTCTGAAAGCTTCCACGGTTACGTCCTCTGCTGTTGTAGTTGTTATTGTATCCTCGGCCATTTTGCTTTCCATTATACTGGTATGTTTGTCTGTTGTGGTTGTAGCCTCTGTAGTTATTTCCTCTTCTGTAGCTAGGGTACTGAGTACTCTCCACGCGCTGATGCGGTGGCTGTGCTACTTGCATTGATGCTATTCCTGCCGCCATTATGCTTTCTATGGCTTGGGCCACAGCAGGGTTTCCTGATGCGTTTAGTGTATTGAATGCCGTGGTGTATTGTGGTTCGGGGTTTATCTGATCAATTCTGACTCGTCGTTTGATGATAGCGCATAGTTCGTTTACAGTAATGTTGTCATTCTCTTTCAGCAACACTTTCTTGTACTTGAAGGGCATGCCTTGAATGAATTGTTCTCTTATTCGTCTTGTTCTTTCGTCAGTGCGGTCTATGTGAGCTGCAGGATCGTCCACAATTGCGAGGTTGGCGAGGCGTTGCAGATCTGTGAGGAAGTCATCTGGTTGTTCTTTCACTGGATCAAACTTTCTCGATTGCAGATCGAGCTCAAAGTTTCTTCTTTGGTCTGCTCCTGCATATCGGTTGCGTAGTTGTTCAAGCGAATCGTCTAGATCGTTTCTTGTGTTTTCGGCGAGTCGAAGGTAATAATTGAGTGCATTACCGGCTAAGTGTAGGTGAAGATATCTTGCACGTTGGTGGTTCGCTTCAGGAATTCTAGATACAGCAATGCTTGCTCTCAGTAGTCCTTCAAATTCAGGCCAGTTTTCGTTTGGTAGTCCTGAGAACCTTTTCAGATGTACGTGAGGTGGACTTGGATCTGCCATTTTCTTTTAGTCAGTTCGTTGTTGAAGTGTTTTTGTGGCAATTTGTACGCTTCTCCAATTTAGCTGTGTCACAGAGTTTGCAGTTTAGGCTATTCGGTTGGTCTTTTGTGTTCTTCGCTGCAAGTTTTTGACTTACTTTTCTGTCGATTGTTGTCGTTGAAGAATACGAACGGGTTTCTAGGATGATAGCCTTCCAATAGTGTCATAGAAGTATTGTTGTGGCTTGCGTTGTATTTTCTCTTTTCTAGCAAAACAAATAGGTTGATGCTCAAATAATTGTGAATGGGTAAAGTTGGTTTGTGCTTGTGGTTTGGTTAGTTTCTCGAATTCGGTAGTTTTGAAAGAAATTGTAAAGTTCTGAGTTTTTTGTAATACGGATCCGTTTGATATCGGTTTGATTGTCTTCTTGTGCGATGAAATAAAGGCTAATTCCGGTGTTTGTTTTTCTAATGATTCGAAGATTGTAAGTTTTTCCGTTAATGGCTAATTCCATGAGTTGGAAATTTTTCTTTCTTTTTAACAGAAGTAAGCGTTCAACATCTCTGTCGCCATATGATAACTCTCTTCTTAGTTTGATTCTGCCTTTTCTATCTTTTTAGAGACGGCTGTGTAGGTGCTAGTGCCAAGTGCTATATTGTATGAAGACGAGTTATCGTTGCAATATCCTTTCTAATAAAGGCTTTTAATTGCAAGTTTTTGCTAAGTGCTATTCGGAGCGCGGGTTCGGTAAAAACGCTCTTTTTCTGCTACAAGTTTTCAATTCAAGTAATTTAGTAAGCAACTGAACTGTACTGAGCAGAATCGTCGGTATGAAATTCAAGATAATAAAATGCGTGCTGTATGAATTTACAAAAGTCTTTTTCAACCAATCAAAATTTAGCATCGTCATAACCACCAATACTCTTTGAAAAGAGCAGTTTGAACGATTCAATGCGAAAACAGCCTTTTACCTCTTACTGCTTCAGCAGTTTGAATAACTTGTCAGACAATAGTATGACTGGCTATGAGAAAAGATTGACAAGTCTGTACCGAGAATGAATGAACACCAAGCAAGACTCCAACCCTGGATATACAGTACATCGCACCTCAAATTGCAATCAATGAAGCGCAAGCCAAGTCAGGACCTGGCGAGTTTGAAAAAAAACCTAGAAAACGAAATCCTTCGACCATCTGAAGGCAATATGGCTTAATTCGAGGGGAGGACCTATAGCAAAGCTCAAAAATCCCTGAAACGCGTTTGAAAGCCCCAGCAATCCCACCGACAGTCAGAAATAACACTAGAACCTCAACAGATAAAAGGTGCTTCAACGATAACTTCGTAAGTGTCTTTGACAAAAGTCCTGAAAATCATGCGATCTCTTTCGAACCGGGAGTCTTGAGTCGAGTCACAAAATATCAAAGTCAAATCAACGGCCTAATGAGTCAACTAAAGGTGAACAAGTCTACGGGTCATGACAAAATCGTAAATCTGGTGCTAAAGGAGTGCTACCAAAATCTGAACAAATTAATGACCCTCATCTTGCAAACGTGTCTGAACAAAGGGCTCTTTCCGGACGCCTGCAAAAACAGCTAAGTAACACCGATTTTTAAAGAGGGTAAACAAGGCCGATGAGAGCTGCTACAGACCGATAAATCTACTGTTAGAAAAAGTGATATTCGACGCCATCTATAGCAACACCATGAACAGACTGAATGACAGTCAATACAGATTCCGAAAACGGAGATCAGCCACAATATAACTCCTGTTGTTTATTAACAGGCTCTGTGAACTATACGAATTAGACTGTATTTAAGCTTAGCCAAAGCCTTCGATATTGTTCTGCACGACACGCTGATACCAAAACTCAAGCAATTTGGTATGTGGAAATTTTGTCTCCCTAGTTCATTCCTAGATGACAATAAGTACGCAATGAGAACAACTCTGACTTTGAAAACGGTGACGATTGGGATACCTCAAGGTTCCATACTGGGCGCACTCTTATTTCTACTGTTCATCAACGACCTTCCTGAAATTCTCACTGAATTTAGTACCTATGGCCATGGCGATGACTTCAAAGCCATCGTCTTGAACCAAGACCAATTGAACAGTACTACAGCAAAGCTCGAACAATGGTTAGACCACAACAGAATGCTACCTACATCAAGAAATCAACACTCCTCAGCTTTAGAGGAAAACTGCCAACCACCTTGATGATAAAACTCTTGTCGACTGTGAAAAAGCGATCAGGGACTATATCGTATACGATAATCTCAATTGGGACGCAAACTGGATTGAAGAAGGTCGTACATATTGGGACAATATCCAGGGTTAATCTCAATTGGGGACGAATACTGTTTTCAAAATTAAGGGCAGCCTCACAGAGAAGTGAACGATCGAGACAAAGCTTAACGCCTACATCAAACAGTTAGTGCCAATCGCTACATACGCATCGCAAAAATGGCTACCAAGTAGAGCTAAAGCGGAGCAACTAAGAGTGCAGAAACAAAGGACTCGGGGTTTTCGTGTCCGAAAAAACCTAACCTACTGCCAAAGACTAAAGAATCTGAAACTCCTTCCACTAAGTCTCTATATTGAAGGTGCAATTTGTGATGCTGCTAGACATACCCAACAACAACTATGACGTCCCTTTTGGCAAAAACTACACGCGATGCGTACGATACCACGAAGCAATTTCAAAGGGGCGAGTTGCCAACTGTACAAACAAGACTGATGAAGACAGACCACTACTTCGAGCGTACTACGAAAATTTAAAACTGCCTCATCCGAGCCTGTCCGACATTTCATCCAAGACTAGACAAAACACGACTTTAACTGTTATCTACCAAAATTTCTTCGTCACGAAGGACAGTGAGATGAACAAATGTACACGGAGACTACAGCAGACGCGGAAACTGTAAAACTAACATCTACAACAAACTACGACTAAACTAAACATTGGACTGTAAAGGGGGGAAACTATCTGGAGCTCATGACCTGGAGCCTACTCCACTACTACTTCATGCCCAAAAATGACAGCTGCTCAATATCTTGGCTGCTTCTAATAAAGCTTCTCGAGTTAAATAAAAAAAGTTTTCTACAATAACTCGAGAAGCCCTATTAGAAGCAGCCACTATTACGCAGCTTCCATTTTGGCCATACAGTAAATAATAGTTTTCTAAAGTATACATAACTTTGAGTAATAAAAGCTGTTTGCAGAGCGAGGCAAGTCGTTTTCGATTAAAATCAATCACCTATAGTTCAGTTGCGCAAGAAATGACGTCATGCAGATAAAAAGCGGTAATTAAAGGGCTGCATGAGAGCAAATTAACATAACAGACTAACGTCGGGCGAACTGCTCTCAAGAAGAAAAAAGGTAAATTAAGAAATGCCCCTCCCCAACACTGGGTGAATATTGACTTGTCCGGGGCCCTCCCAGAACTACGTCTTCAACATAGCTGGCAGATTGCCAGAAAATAGACGCAATAGATTCGTAGATCGGCAGTCTAAAAAAAACAGTAAAGAAGACAGACCAAAAAAATTCGTCTTTTCATTGAAGGCTGATCTGTTATATTTTGATTAAAAATCTGTATAAGTTATTGCTGCCTCTATTAGCTGATCTCAAATAACCTTCATTTAGAGTGACACACACCCATTTGACCTTATCTCTTTGAATTAAAGTAAATAAAAGTCAATTTCAAAGTGAGAGTCATTTTTGAGAGTGACGTAAGTCAAGTGTGACCAAAAATTTAATCACGCGCATGAACAAAAAAACTCGCTCCACTAAGAGCGAAAAATGACGTCACACATGCAATTCAGGTGAAATTGCATGAACGAATGAACAAAAAGTGGCTGTGACGTCATATGGTCGTAACAAAAATCATGACGACGAAATAAAAACATAGCAGGACAAGTCCTGACGTACAATTCAAAGAATTTTCATTGACTAAACAGAAAAACTAGACCTAGAAAGGACTGAGTGAATTGAGAAGACCATTTTTAAAAAAAATCAGATAAAAAAATCAATGTCAAAATGCCGCATTTGAACAGAAAAACCACTAGCGAGAAATGAAAATTTAATTAAAGCAAAAAACAGCACAGAAGGAGCTGTGAATGGATTGGGAAAACCATTTAGAAAAAAATCCGATCCAAAAAATCGAAAAACATTAAAAATCAGAGTGAAATTGCCGCATGTGAACAAAACACCACTACAGAGAAACCGATTTTTTGTTCAAACACCGTTTTTTCACTCTACTTTAAAACTAGAGCAAAAAAATATTCACGCCGCAAAACCACTCGCTTTTTTGCTCCACTTCCTGTTTCGGCGTGACCAAAATCACTACTCCAATTTGACTTCAAAAATCATGAAAAAGTGAACAGATCTTAAAAAAAAGACAGCGCCCCAATACAATTCAAATTCTTTGAATTTTAAAAAACCAAGAGAAGGCCAATAATAGCCCCAGCTATCGCTGTGCGGCTATTAATAAAGCATTTCGTATTGTTTAAATATCAATATAATGATTATATATATAAACATCAGCTGAGGAAGTAAAACAAAAGACAGACAGCATTAAACAACAAAGGACGAAAGTAGATGAGTAAAACTAACAGTCTCCCTTCTTCAACCACAGCTCCTATCGAAGCATCAACAATTTCGCGCCGCCTAAGCGTCCTTGAGCCGCGCTTATTTTTGTCCTTAGATACGATATGATATCAGCATAGCTGTCTTTTTGAGCAGAGAGCTTTGATGCCAGTTGTTTCAGCGCTTTTGAAGCTGATGGGCCAGCTCCAGCAGTGCATGCGAAGACAAGTGTACAAAATGTTGCTTTCTCAACCTCAGTTATTCTTTGTTCATACTTGTTCTTTTTGATGGATTCATGATACTTGTAGGCTTCGCTACTGCTTTAAGGGCAAATTTTTGACAGCGGGTTAAAAATTTTAATATCAAAACAGGTTTTGTTGAACCTCGACTCCCAAAGTCCGTTGGACTTGATATCTAATCTTGCATCATCATCAGTTGTCGTTGATTTAAGAGCAAAGGTTTCCCCTTGCATCTAAGTGCATCCCCTTGCATCATTGATTTAAGAGCAAAGGTATGCCCCAGCAGTTTGCCTTGCCAGTAGCTAGCTTAAGCGTCAGGAAGAGTGAGGAAGAAGTAAACATAGCTGGCAAATTGCCAGAAAATAGCCGCAATAGCTTCATAGATCTGTAGTCTCAAAAAGACGGTAAAAAGACATACCAAAAAAGAAACTTATTCTTTTCATTAAGCGCTGAGATGTTAAATTTAGATTAAAAATCTATATAATTTAGTGCTGTTTCTACTTGCTAATCTTAAATAGCTTTCAATTAGAGTGACAAGCACTCATTTGACCTTATCTCTTTGAATTAAAGCAAAGGAAAGTCAATTTTAGAGTGAGGAAGTCATTTTTAAGAGTGAGGTAAGTCACGTGTGACCCAAAATTTAATCACAAAAATGAACAAAAAACTCGCTCCACTAAGAGTGAAAAATGACGTCACGCACGCAAATTGCATGAACGAATGAACAAAAAGCAGATCTGAAGTGGTTGTGACGTCATATGGTCGTAACAAAAATCATGACGAAATAAATAAAAACCAAGAGAAGGCCAATAATAGCCTCAGCTATCGCTTCGCGGCTATTAAAGAAAGGTTGATTAGGGGAGGGAGTTCGGAGTGCTGCATCGAGTGAGCAAGAATAGAAGTGGAATGAGGTGGGTTGGGGGTGGTGGGCAAAACGACAAAACCGCCATCAAATCATGATTTTACGTCTTCCCAAAGCTTCCGTTATTTGAAAACTAAGACTTTTAAGCCTGTAAGAGAATTAAGAATTGCTCACCGACTTAATGCCCTCCGAATTTTGCATGTTTATCCAAATGTTGAAGACAAGAAGTCAAATGGTAAGCCGAAAAAACTATCAGATGAAATTTGATAGAACGCAATATTGCAAAAAGACAACAGGGCTAATATAATTGCTACAACCTTTGTTTGAGAGCAATTATCATGAGCTTAAGCTGTATACATGAAACAAGAAAAACGAGCGTCAGATGACTAGCAGCACTATGGCTCTTCTTAGTACTTATGAGCGTAAATAATAGAAGCCCTATATCAGATCATTTCTCGTGTTTAAAATATATGTTTACTTCTAATACTTTGTAAAATGAGTTTAAACTACTTACCACATCATGATTGTCGACTTCTGGAATGAAACGCGCTTCGTTATTTAATTCATTCTCACAACTGGATTCCAAATTGTCCTTTCTGTTGTTCATCCGATTTATTACGTTCCACCTGGCATTCTGCACATCTGCTGGTAGGTTCGAACGAGGGTACGATCTGGCACGAGTAATTTTCGGGCGTGGACTGCTTGTTCGTTCTGCATCATCGCTGTCAGCAGTCCGGGTCAAATTCAATGATTCAAGATTCTCTGTGATTTCATCTAGCGGGGATGAAATTTCACTGATGACAAAAATTAATTCAGGTTCATCACTTCCAAAACCGCCAAGATCCGTGATGTGCAAGACGTACTCGAGATCTGTATCGTTATAAAAGGGAAGTAAAATCTGAAACATTATAAACAATACCCTATTTGCTGCAAACCACGGGCTGCCGGCCATCCTGAACAAATTACACAATTCTCACAACTCCTATATCTACGGGAAATAAGAGGGCTAACAATTTCTTACATAAACGAAGAAGATTTGGATACCACGAGAAAAACCGACACAATATGACTTACATTGGCATTTCTGAAGTGTATTGTGAACTGCTTAAAGTTGTATAACGACTGAACTTGTCGAACGATGTCTTCAAAAGTTAGAGAGCGTTCTAATTGTGCATTTCTGAAAAACACAACCGTTGACATATTACCATATATTACCTTACATAAACAAATACTATATAGCTCATATTTCATATCTCACCTGTATCCACTTCCACATTCAAACCTCACCCTCAGATAACTAATAGCCATAGCTCACTGAAAAAAGTGACATTACGGTGACCTGATAAATTGCCGCCAACCCAATAGCAAGAACTGTTTGACTCAAAATCATTAAAAATAGGAGCTTCGGATGAGACCGCCTTATCTCTGAGTACATGAACGGCCTGGGTGTATACTAAGTCATAACCTGCCTTGGAACATAAAGTGATTAAAAAATTGAAGAACCGTAATAACTGCAAGTTTTAAAGCGCAACACCTCTGTAAAAACGCGGGTCAATTAAGAGAAAGCCCCTCCCCTAAACGGGTAGTCGGTCAACTCGGGGGCAGCAAGTCAACTCCTATGTGTATTTATAAATCCTGGCAGTAGTCATCAGAATTATAATCAAAATAGATATGGTAAATAGCGATTAAAATATAATGTGTAGTGATTTGAATCAAGATTAGAAAAAATATAAAGCATTTAGCACAACCGCCTCCCTTTCTCTACAATGGTTTCTATTGACTCTTCTACTGCAGGGCGCCGGCGCATGGAGCGCGCGCCACGGAGGCAGAGCATGCAGTTCCGCAAAAGAGCGAAACCTAATTTTGTCCTTGTATATGATCACGTCCGAATATGAATCTTCTTTCTTATCGCTGATCGTGGAAGCCAATCTTTGTATGGCTTTTGATGCTGACGGACCAGCTCCTCCTGTACACGAGAAGATTAACGGACAGTAGGTGGCTTTCTCGACTTCGATTATCCTTTGCTCGTATTTCAGCTTCTTGATGGACTCGTGTAGCTTCTTGATATTTGTAGGAATCTGGTATGCTTATTGGGCAACTCGCATACGGAATAAACACTTTCACATCTAAGAACGTTCTGCTGAAACGTGAATCGAAAACCATTGGCTTTGGTATCTAGTCGAGCGTCGTCATCAATAGTAGTAGTTCTATTTGCGAAGGTTTCTTCTTGCAACGTCTGAAGACAGGGCTCTACTTCGACATCATCGCAGACCTCATTGAGCAGGTTGGCAGAGAATCACGGATTTCATTGCGTCTTGTGTGTGTATAGCTACCTTTTGAACAATGAAGAGCATGCGCTACATTAAACTTTTCTCCATAAGCGCATTTTGGTGGCAATTTTACGGGATCCCATCCGTATCTAAGAGCAATACCATCTAAACTCTCCTTTGGTTAAATCAAATTGATATCTGTTCAGTGGAAGTAAGTTTAGCCAGCATGATGCTCATTTTCCCATATCCAAATCTAGAGAATATGCCTCTTTATCATTGGTCAGATCTTTGAATGCCAACTTTTTCGCTCGAGCTTGTTCCCGTTTTTCTTTTCTGATTTTCTGAAGAATTTTTTCCTGATGAAACTGCATTTAAAGCGTTATGATTCTGTAGCGGCTCGTGAGCGGTTTGGAGGTCCTAGAGATTAATTTTTTCTGGCACTGATCGTTGAAAGGTCTATTGGAGGGGGGGATTTTATTAAGACATTCGATACTTGTACCTTAAAAAACCTACACCTGTGTCAAATTCAATTGTCAAATGCATCTGACCCCTTAATACACTGCCCTGTTGCTAACTTTTGTCAACTGAATCAAGGAGTAAGGAGTGAACGCTGTGCTTTTGTGCATCAGTTGCGTGACAAACAGCGAAGTAGACACTTTCATGCGGTTTCGGGCAATTACACATGTTGCAAAAAATGGTGAGAATCTGAACGTTGGAGAAAAGATCAAATGCCTGGAAATATAACTTAGTGATCTTCTCAGTCTTGTCAATCTGAAAAAAAACGTGTGATACAGTCCAACAGACTTACATTCGATTATTCTTCGCGTCTACCAGTCTTCACACGTCCCCGTTCACCTCACAAAGCATTTCACTTTTAATTTTGGAAGAGTTCAAAAGAATAATGAAATGGGTGCTAAATGAGTACCGTGCCTCAAAACCGAAAAAGCTATTTACACCAAAAGAATTTCTGAAAGATCTTTCAAGAAAACGTAACACCACTGTATAGGTAGCCTCGTGCAATAAAAAGGGAATATCCTACATATTCGAACTAGTAAAAATCAGAGCAGAAAAGTCCCGCACAAAATTCTGTTTAAATAACAATCATAATTTAGAACCAACTTTAAATTATCACAAAACCAGTCAATGTGTTTGCATACAAGGGATTGCAGAAGACCCCGAAAGACCAGGGGCTAAAAAATTTTGTCCCAACAAACGAAGTGATATAAATACTGAATCTGATTGAGACCAAAATAACCATATTTGGTTAAAACAAACCTGAAAGGTAAATATAGAACGTAAGAAAACCCTAACACTCCTGATCACATTTCCATGCGAAAATCATGCGCAAACTCTCCTTGCAAAAAAACCTACAAACTTGGAGAAAAGCTGACGAGAAAATTGTTTATTCTACATAAGGCTTAAAAAGAAAAAATCAAGTTATGAAAAAGTTAAGACAGTAAATTGTCGAAGGCGTTCCTCGTAAGAAACTAAACGTTGGGAACCTCGAAATATTCAATTATGGAAAAAATGAAAATTGAAGGTTAACCAACCGAGTCAAATTGACCTTGTTCTGTTAACAATCTTCAACAAAATGCACGAAGTCTCGTTAGTTATGAAAACCAACTGAAAATCGCAAATCCAGTTAACTCGGCGGAGTATATTATTATTTTTATAGATGAGATCTGACTAAACAAAAACATTGAGTCAAATAGCACTTTTTAGATAACTGCAATTTTTAGAGTAAGAAAAATGTGTGTGAATAATGAGATGTTGAATTGGAAACAAGTACTTAGTTACAGTCATCACTATCTATTATAGCGCATAATTGTATGTACTACTAATGTGAGGAAATAAGCTAAGCATTAGCTCTTACTGCTCGAGCTATATCGCTAAGCATTTAGCCGCCGCGCTCAGCTGAGCTTGTTGTTGTTTGCGGCTATTCCTCTGCTGCTGGGCTTGAATCGCCAGCCAGTGGATTGAATCCTCGCAGAGTTGGAAAAAGTGCTTCTACTACAAATTCACTGCTTTTTATAGTGGTGGTTTATATTTTTTGCCAGCTGGCATAATGTGATTGGTTGATTCACTATGTCGACATAGACTACAGCAATAGCACAGTAGGATAGCATCAGATAGCACTAAAAATGATTGAGTTTTGTATTGTATGTAGCACTGCTACATCTCACCCCAGTTTTAAGGAAATTGAAAAGTTTTTTCAGTTTGTGAATATGACTTCTTCTCTGGTTGATCCGAATCTTTCTCTTCTTGTATTGCTTCGTTGCATCCAGTTACTGTGTTTTGTTGACACATCTGCTACGGCAATAATTCAATAAACTTCAGGTACCAATGTGTGGGCAAAATCTGCCTCACCAAAAAGCCATTTTAGGCAAACAAATAAAGGCAACGCTCTTTTTGGCGTTTTCAATAATAAACGAATGTAACTGACAAATAAATTGAACATCGCAGTCCGAAATCAGAATAATAACAATTGACAACAACAAAAACAAAGCAAGAAATTCATCCCTCAGGGGACAAAAAGAAAAAAAAATAGTGATAACAGTGAACGAAAGAAGAAAGTCTCACATTCTTAAGGTGTGAATTTTTTGCTGCTCGGCGCACCAGATTTTAGAGTAAGAAAAATGTGTGTGAATAATGAGATGTTGAATTGGAAACAAGTACTTAGTTACAGTCATCACTATCTATTATAGCGCATAATTGTATGTACTACTAATGTGAGGAAATAAGCTAAGCATTAGCTCTTACTGCTCGAGCTATATCGCTAAGCATTTAGCCGCCGCGCTCAGCTGAGCTTGTTGTTGTTTGCGGCTATTCCTCTGCTGCTGGGCTTGAATCGCCAGCCAGTAGATTGAATCCTCGCAGAGTTGGAAAAAGTGCTTCTACTACAAATTCACTGCTTTTTATAGTGGTGGTTTATATTTTTGCCAGCTGGCATAATGTGATTGGTTGATTCACTATGTCGACATAGACTACAGCAATAGCACAGTAGGATAGCATCAGATAGCACTAAAAATGATTGAGTTTTGTATTGTATGTAGCACTGCTACACAATATCTACAAAACCCATAGAGCAGCGTGTGGATAAAAAACATGCGTCGAGCAAACACCATAACTGTGAAACCATCTAGTTTCAGAAGTCTTTAATTTGTTCCCTCAGCTGACTTATGTGTAGCTTCTAAAGTACAACTTGCCAAAAATTGTACCGTTTCTGATCCTCCACGAAACATTGCTTATCAATATCAATTTGAAGATTTCCATAAAGTTTTGAAAACCCTTCTACAAAATAAACCTGTTCTGAATTTTGGGGATATCAATATCCCTGAAATGAATTGGAGGTCCTTAGCTAGCTGCCATGTCAATGGAGACTCAATAGTTGAATTGTTTAAAAACTGATTGTACTTGCAATCAGCTGATTTTGCAACATGGTTTCAAAATGTATTAGATGTTGCGTTCTACCGAAACTGCGACCTAAGTGCAGAGCTTGATGAAGTTTTATCTGAAGTTAATTATTGCTCGGATTACAGGACAAATCATCTCACTTTAGGATGTCAATGTTAGGAAGTCTTATTGAAGACTGATCTGTCAAATTTTGATTAAAAATCTGTATAAGTTATTGCTGCCTCTATTAGCTGATCTCAAATAACCTTCATTTAGAGTGACACACACCCATTTGACCTTATCTCTTTGAATTAAAGTAAATAAAAGTCAATTTCAAATTGAGGAAGTCATTTTTGAGAGTAAGTCAAGTGTGACCAAAAATTTAATCACGCGCATGAACAAAAAAAAACTCGCTCCACTAAGAGCGAAAAATGACGTCACACATGCAATTCAGTTGAAATTGCATGAACGAATGAACAAAAAGTGGCTGTGACGTCATATGGTCGTAACAAAAATCATGACGACGAAATAAAAAACAAAGCAGGACAAGTCCTTAAATACAATTCAAAGAATTGAATGAAGAACTTAGAAGTGCTCTACGTGACCAGCAGATCACGTGAACAATGCCAGCGAAAACAGAAACAAAATCATCTCCAAAAAACTGAAAAATTAAAACAATAAAAAAACTGAACAAAAATATACTCATTGCTAAAACTCTAGAAGCTTTTACCCCTAAGGCAAAATTTGATCTCTTTAATTACACCTATTTCAAAAATATGTTCAAAACCAACTTTTGTTTCTGAAATCGGTCCAGTATTATATCTGCAATAACTGAAAGAAATTCATTGGCCCTTGAAGATCGATTAACTCGAAAATGACAGAAAACTTAAAAAAAAATCAATTGCAAATTTTAATGAAACGTTACGGATAATTGTGATATTTAAATTTATTTTCCAAATTGAGAAGTTTGAAAATCTAATTATTTAAACCAAAACTTCTGTTCCGAGAACTTATTTAAATTTTTAGAAGAGTTTGTAATTAGTTGCTGACGATAGGTTACAATTTACTAGTACTAGTACACAAATCAACTTCACATGTCACTTTCTGTTTTTAGACCTAAAAGATCTCAAAGTCGCAGGTCAAATACTGCGGCTGGTGATCGAAATGGGGGCGGAGGGTCAGATTTGTATCCCACTGCTAGAGGACTAGTCTCGAAGTAGTGATGTGGCAAAATTGCAGTTGCATCATTCGTTCATTATTTAATTAAAGAATTCACTTGTACATCTGTTCACGAAATTGTACCATTAATGTGTAAATTTGTATATATCCATGTAAGTATAGTTGTTGTGTAGATGATTTTGTTGACTTTTTCTCTTCGTAGTTGTCACCCTTTTAGACTGCAAATCGCGCTCAAAAAAACCTGTACAAAATGCAAATTTCTTTTTTGATAGCTCTTCTTTGGGATCTTTTCAAGGTTTGATATTAAAATTTTCAGAATCGTTTCTGTGTATCTAGAGGCTATTATACGCCATCCCGTAACCCAATTCCAAGCCATCAAAAACTCATGGGCTCAAAGACCGATAAGCAACAATTTTTAAAAATTTCAAATTTCAAAAAATAGAAATTCTTTCAAATAAAATGTAGAAAACCATTCACTTGCCACCTAGCAACTATTTAATAACATACTATCAAACCTTGGATGAGGTTAGCTGGCTAATGAGGTGAGAAAAACTGACTAAAAGAAATGTTTTGGAAAAACTTAAAAAAATTGCAAATTTTATCAAGAAACTTCTAACATTCGAAAGGTTAAATTGTTGAACACATATCCATTGAAATTAACAACCATGCAGTTACTTTCATCAGACCGTGGAATAGGTTTTTTGGTACTTGAGAATGGACAAATACGAAAAACTGACAAACTTTAGAAAACCTTGAAAAAAATTGCAAATTTTATCAAAAAATTTGAGACATTAAAATGTTGAAAAGCAATCCGTTGTTACTAGAAACTATGCAGTGTCCTATTATCAAACCTCAAAGGAGATTCCTTGGCCCCTGAAGCTGGGAAAACTCAAAAAATGACAAAAATTTTCAAAAAACCTAAAAAAATTGCAAAAATTAGTATCATTTTGCATGTTTGTGTTTTTAATACCAAAACATATAGCTCATAAAATAGTCATTAAAAAATATTGTCTCAAAAAAGACCTTCGTTATCTTTTAAAAACTTCAAACTAAGACTAATCAAACAAAAAAACTAAAAAAATCACAAAAAAACATGAAAAATTGCAGCATTTCGAGCCCAAAAACTCCTAAAAACGACCTTTTAACCTTCAATTAAGGCCATCCCAGCAGCTGGACCACTCTAAGCACTTGAATGACTACTAAATCCCTCTTTGAGGCCTCTAATGAAACTTAATTCCCGCTGGGCTTTACCTGTTTATACCGTTTTGAAAGATCAAAGTCATTGAAAAATGTGTGAACACATCTTAAAAAAAAACATAGCCGGAAGAATTCCGCAAACGACTCGGAGTGAAAATCCATTTAAACGCCATCCAACTACTCATCAAACAAAACGTGCCTTCACTGAATTATGATTATCTTGAAACAAATTCATGAAACAAAATAAAGTAAAAACATCGAAATCAAATCTGTTAAAATATGATAAAAAATCTGATCAAATTTTGTTATAAATTGAGATCCCGAAAAAACTATCTCTGCCAAAATAACTTCATCAAAACAAGCAGTATTAAAAAAACCACTTATGTGAATTATGAAAAAATACTTTAGGCTAAATTATGAAAAAAAAGCTATGATAAAAACAACTTTTACTGAAAAACTGGAAAAAGTTACTAAATTTTTTAATATTTCAAAAAGCATATAAATCCAAGAAAAATTCCATTCAGCCAATAGGGTATCCAGATGCTCGCAAAACAATAGGCAAGTCATAATAGGCAAAGAAACTTAGCTAAAAACAGAAAAAAAAACTGCAAAAAAAATTAAGAAAAATAGTTCCAACTTTTGCCATTTTTTTGTCAAATTTCTCAACAAAAAAATGATTCTTACCCACAAAACTGTTACCAATTGTTATCATAAATTTTCTCAATTAGAAGGGGTTTCTTCAATACCCATTTGAGCCAGTAAAACAAAAAATCATCAAAAAAACGCAAAAATTAGCCCGAAAATCAGCAAAATACATTAAAAACCTCCGAATTATCATAAAATTCATATGAATTTCCAGAAAATTTCAAACCACTACCGCAACCAGCCTAAAATTAAAACAAAATCATAACCAAACCTATTAAACATAAAAAATGAAAAAAAACTGCTTTAAAATGCCGCACGTGAACAAAAAAATTTCGCTCGCTTAGAGAAAATTTTTTCACACATCAATTTCTCGCTCTCTCAAAAACAGCGGTATGAACAAAAACCACTCTCTTTTTGCTTCGCTCTTCACTTTTGTTCAGCACCAAAATCACTCCAAATTTTTTCACGCGTTTCATTTCCCGCTTCAAAAATCACTCCAATAAAATTGATTAAAAAAAAGGACTTCTCCAATACTCCTCTTCGAGTCGTAAAAACACAGCGCCCCAATACAATTCAAATTCTTTGAATTGTAAAAAACCAAGAGAAGGCCAATAATAGCCCCAACTATCGCTGTGCGGCTATTAAAAATGAGTGTGAAGAACTTCATCAGTTCTACTACATAAAGGTTGAACACTATGTGCTCAGGAGAACAAGGCATCGACGGAGCCTCCCTCTGTGGATCTCCTGTACTACACCAAACCTCATAAAAAACTAAGAACACACATACAAACCGACCAATTATCGAACGCAAGAGAAATGATGAAGTTCGAGAACCTCGTAATAGAATCTACTGAAATTAATCGTACCTCAACCAAATTGAAGTCGCTGAAGACCAGAAACACTGATGCGATTGTCAAACAGTTGAAGTGTCTGAGTAAACTCCTATTTTTGCCGAATATGTTGATCATGCGAGAATATCGGCGTACTGCATAAGCAAATATATACTCTGAATAGGTTGTTCCATTCCGTGTTTTCACTCAGGGAAACTTTCAGTAAAATTGACGGAAAGTAAAACCCCGAATGCTAACATTCTTTTCTGTTTCGAGGCAAGTAATCAGCAATATCTTGACTTTTTTGGATGTATCCGAATCTTGCGGTCCGAATGCACTCCCGCTTTCAGTCTACCAAAAGACAGCCCAAAACCTTTGCATCTCGTTAAACCAATTAATGAAATACATCAAACGTTTGAAAAAAATCCCGGCCTCTAAAATTTGCAGTAGTCACTAACATTTACAAAAAAAATGATAACAAGGATAAGTCGAGAACATCAATTATGAGTGTCTACTTAAGGTCGACAGCAAATTGTATTTACACTCCTCTGTACAATCATTCACTTCAGCAAACATCTTACCGTGCATCAGCATGGTTTTGTGAAAAGACTATCAATCATGACAAACATCATGCTGTTCCTTGAGAAGATTCCTAAGTAAGTGAACATATGAACAGCTACCCTCATTAAAGAAAGTACCGCATTTTGATTTCGTTATCAAAGTGGTAAAAATATAGTAATTGAAGGTAGCCTGCTTGAAGTCGTCAACAGTTTGATATTAAAACTGTTGACGACTTCAAAAAAACGCAAAAATTAGCCCGAAAATCAGCAAAATACATTAAAAACCTCCGAATTATCATAAAATTCATATGAATTTCCAGAAACCTTCAAACCACTACCGCAACCAGCCTAAAATTAAAACAAAATCATAACCAAACCTATTAACCAACAAAAATGAAAAAAACTGCTTTAAAATGCCGCACGTGAACAAAAAAATTTCGCTAGCTTAGAGAAAATTTTTTCACACATCAATTTCTCGCTCTCTCAAAAACAGCGGTATGAACAAAAACCACTCTCTTTTCGCTTCGCTCTTCACTTTTGTTCAGCACCAAAATCACTCCAAATTTTTTCACGCGTTTCATTTCCCGCTTCAAAAATCACTCCAATAAAATTGATTAAAAAAAGGACTTCTCCAATACTCCTCTTCGAGTCGTAAAAACACAGCGCCCCAATACAATTCAAATTCTTTGAATTGTAAAAACCAAGAGAAGGCCAATAATAGCCCCAACTATCGCTGTGCGGCTATTAAAAATGAGTGTAAAGAACTTCATCAGTACTACTACATAAAGGTTGAACACTATGTGCTCAGGAGAACAAGGCATCGACGGAGCCTCCCTCCGTGGATCTCCTGTACTACACCAAACCTCATAAAAAACTAAGAACACACAGACAAACCGACCAATTATCGAAGGCAAGAGAAATGATGAAGTTCGAGAACCTCGTAATAGAATCTACTGAAATTAATCGTACCTCAACCAAATTGAAGTCGCTGAAGACCAGAAACACTGATGCGATTGTCAAACAGTTGAAGTGTCTGAGTAAACTCCTATTTTTGCCGAATATGTTGATCATGCGAGAATATCGGCGTACTGCATAAGCAAATATATACTCTGAATAGGTTGTTCCATTCCGTGTTTTCACTCAGGGAAACTTTCAGTAAAATTGACGGAAAGTAAAACCCCGAATGCTAACATTCTTTTCTGTTTCGAGGCAAGTAATCAGCAATATCTTGACTTTTTTGGATGTATCCGAATCTTGCGGTCCGAATGCACTCCCGCTTTCAGTCTACCAAAAGACAGCCCAAAACCTTTGCATCTCGTTAATCCAATTAATGAAATACATCAAACGTTTGAAAAAAATCCCGGCCTCTAAAATTTGCAGTAGTCACTAACATTTACAAAAAAAATGATAACAAGGATAAGTCGAGAACATCAATTATGAGTGTCTACTTAAGGTCGACAGCAAATTGTATTTACACTCCTCTGTACAATCATTCACTTCAGCAAACATCTTACCGTGCATCAGCATGGTTTTGTGAAAAGACTATCAATCATGACAAACATCATGCTGTTCCTTGAGAAGATTCCTAAGTAAGTGAACATATGAACAGCTACCCTCATTAAAGAAAGTACCGCATTTTGATTTCGTTATCAAAGTGGTAAAAACATAGTAATTGAAGGTAGCCTGCTTGAAGTCGTCAACAGTTATTTAGAAAACCGAAAACATTTTGGGAGTGTGGACAATGTGAGTTCTGATGTAATGGAAGTGACTAGTGTTGTGTACTCTATTAGGTCCATCGCTCTTTTGCATTCTTACTAACGATCTCCCTGATATCCTGAATTTACTAATTAGTTCATCTTTGCTGACGATTGAAAACATTTATCGTTGGAGAGAACCTACTGAGAAATTCTGGAAGAACTCGATGGAAGTGAAAAATAGGTTGATGTCAAAAAGATGCTTTTGACAATTAAACAATGTTTGCCGACAATTTTAATATACCAAAAAAATCGTTGCTTTACTCTGCCCATTTAACAAATCAGAAAACGTACAAATTTTAGACATAAGTTTGGCAAATAATTTGTCAAGGAAAGGCAAATAATTTGTCAAGGAAAGATCATGCAGAGGTACGATTTGGAAAAGCAATCAAAGTGTTTTTCTAATTGTCAGGAAGCTCGCTTCTTTTCAAAATAGCCATCAAACATTCTGTTCTTTTATATCCAATTAAACGAGGGTCACGAGTGATCAACATATTTTGACAATACACCCTCAGCAAATATAACGAAACCAACAAATGCAACTGGAGGATTTGTTGTCTACAAACAATTGGAGTAGTTGTAATACAAACAGTTGCATATTGAGTTAAAAAGCAAAATTAAATTTTTTACATTGAAAAATTAGAAATATAAATATCACGAGGCTCTGGCGTTTCTTAAATTTTATGCCCTCATTCCATTAAAATTGAAACGTAACATTCAAGAAAATATATTTGTACGCAAATTTTCATTTTTCGTTTCATTTTGGGAACTTTTTTGGGAATAATATTTGTAGAGATATTCGTATGTTGTTCCATTTATTAGCTCTTATTTGGAAAAACAGAATTTTGAGATAATTTGGCAACCGGTGATCTTGAAAGTTTTTTTTTGTTCGATTGTGTATGTGATAATTAGCAATTGGAAGGGTCAAGTTTGCTTCGAATGCTAGCTTTTGGTTGATGATGTAGTCGTAAAAAGACCAATATGAAAAAAATTAAGCGTATGTCAAATTGATGCTGAATTCTTAAAGCGTTTTGGTTGATTCTCATATCGTTTGAGTTTTAAGCTTAGATCTGAAAAATATTGCCTCAATCCCCAATTCAGTTGCCGTTCTGACAATTAGATGACAAGATTTTAAAAAGGATTGCCAATTTAAAACTTTCTTACGAACGTTTACGAATTTTTACATATCTACAATCGTATCTACAAAACATTTACATCTGAGTACAAATACATTTTCGACTTGATGTAGCAGATGCCTATCGACATGTTTTTTATTAAAAAACCTACATATATTGCTTTAATTTGATGACACTCTTCTTAACATTGATAATTCGGAGAGCCATTATTTTAATTGGATAACATACTCTAGTTAAAAAAATTTCTAAAGTTTCTGATAAGGGTTAAATCTTTACCATTTAAGTGTTTTTTTCCACTGTCATGTTGTTTACAAATTTTTCACGTAAGATTCTAACTGGAGTTCTTCATTGTTTTTTTGCCGAGGAAAAATCATTTGCTTTTGTCAAAGGCCTTTTTTTGTCCACTACTTAAGTTTCCATAAGATTGGCTTTATTACTACCACTTGGCTTAAATGTGATTTAATCCTTTTTCTGTGCTTTCAAGTATAGTCTTTGGCTTCTAAAGTATGAATTAATTTTGTTGCGTATGTAAGTATTGTTCTCAATTTCTGACACTATAAATGACAGTTAAGGCCTAAACATGGGTAAACTGATTAGCTTCAATAACAAAAGATGTACCATGCAAAAGCAGAACAGCAAAATTAAGATTTCAAAAAGCAAGACCGACGAAAAAAGGTCGATATTATCTGAAGAACTTAGCAAGCGCTCTCTTTTGCTATTGTATAAGTTTTGCATTAGGATTTAATGAAGTTTTGAAGTTGTTAACGTATTAACTAAAAAAAAATCAAAACTAGGGTAATTGCCTGAGGCACGCTCTGTTTCAATTGGTTCAAACTAGAGTAGACAGCATTGACTTGCATACGTTCACGCCTTGTGAATAGTTTTCAAATATTTTGTTTGCCGACGGCACGAGACCCGTTTGTTTTAATTTCATTAGAGTATTTGGATTTGAATCAGAATCAAACGATTAGTCCAGTAATAAATGTAAATGTCAGAATGATAATCTGATGCCTCTCTAAAAAACAAATGTGAATGGTCCTTAGGGCTTTTTAGTATTCAACTCCCGTATTTCGGAGATCATTCAACCTTAATAAGGTTAAAGAGGAGCATTTAATTTTTTATTCTGAGAAACGTATGGTTTTTGATCAGATGCCTCAATTGTATAAAGAATTGTTTTTCTCTGTAAAAGTTTTTCAAATCGATAAATTTGAAAATTAGTAGCTCGTCTACTTTTTTATCGTCTCTAAATATTTAACCACAAAAGTGAACGGATTTTTAAGATAATTTGGCAACAACCGATCCTGATGGTTTTTTGTGTTCGATTGTGTATGTGATAACTACGAATTGGAATGGCCAAGTTTGCTTCGAATGCTAGCTTTTGATTGAAGATGTAGTCGTAAAAATACAAATATGAAAAAAATTAAGCGTATTTCAAATCGATGCTGATTGCTTAAAACGTTTTAGTTGATTCACAGATTGTTTGAGCTTTAAGCTAAGATCTGAAAAATATGGCCTCAATCCCCAATTCATCTGCCGTTCTAACAATTAGATGACACACTTCTTAACATTGATTATTCACAGAGCCATTATTTTAATTGGAAAAAACAATCCACTTGAAAAGATTTTCTCAAGTTTCTGATAAGGGTTAAATTTTTTTTGTTTTTGTGTTTTATTCTATTGTCATGTTTTTAGAAATTTTGACCTAAAAATCTAACAGGAGTTTTTTTATTGTTTTCTTGCCTAGGAAAAATCTTTCGCTTATGTCAAAAGCCTTTTTTGTCCACTAATTAAGTTTCCAAATGGTTGGTTTTTTTACTACCGATCTCTTGTGCTATTGTATAAGTTTTGCATTAGAATTTAGAGAAGTTTTGAAGTTGTTAACGTATTAACTAAACAAATCAAAACTAGGGCAATTGCCTGAGGCACGCTCTCTTTCAATTGGTTCAAACTAGAGTAGACAGCATTGACTTGTATATCTTCACACTTTGTGGATAGATAGTTTTCAAATGATTTTTTTGCCGACGGCACAAAACACGTTTGTTTCAATTTCATTAGAGTAATTGGATTAGCAACAGAGTCAACTGACTGGTCCAGTGATGAATGGCAATGTCAGAAAAATAATCTGATGTCTCTGAAAAAAATATGAAAGGTTCTTAGGGTTTTGTCAGTAATCAACTCCCGTGTTTCAGAAATCATTCAACCTTAATAAAATTAATGAGCAGCATTTAATTTAGTGTTCTGAAACACTTATAGTTCTTGATCCGATGCGTCAATTGTATAAGCAAATTTTTTTGTGTTAGACTTTCTCAAATCGATTAATTCGGAAAATAGTAACTCGTCTAATTTTTTATCGTCTCTAATTATTTCACCACAAGAACTCTTTAAAATTGTTGTCTTTTTAGAGATGTTGAGAATTTTTCTTCAGATCTCTAAAAAGACAACAATTTTAAAGAGTTCTTGTGGTGAAATAATTAGAGAAGATAAGAAATTAGACGAGTTACTATTTTCCAAATTAATCGATTTGAGAAAGTCTAACAGAAAACAAAAGTTTTGTGATTGACGGCTAACAATTTGAGATTGATTTTTTTCGCTTCTCGTTTACAAATTATGTTTGTACAATTTATTTTAAAACATTCGTTTTTTTGAAAAATTTCTTCAATTTAAGGTAATTGGAAATCTTCTCAGTCGCTTTTTAAAGCCTACGGACATTCAAAATTGAACAATTTGTTTTCAAACTTCAATGTTTTTTTTTGTTCCTATTGAAACAATTTTCCCCTGGTGCATGCCTCAGATTTTTTTACCTTCATGATGTTGATCAGCAATGGAACTACTATATCTACAACAGTGAGACAGGAACAAAACAAAAAATGCCACTGTTGAGAAGCTAAGGAATAACTGAAATCGTTTTAGCAAATTTTTTTAATAGAAAACTATTACTATTTGTGGCTTTGTTTTCATTTTTGGATGGATGATATCAACAGATGCTAAATAAGGAGTCGAAAGCAAAATATTCTATTCTTAGTTTATCACCAGTTTAGGTATAGTCTTTATTCGTTTTTGACAAATTTTTTTAAGCTTATTTAGGCAAAAGCTGAGCTCAAGCCGTTTTTCTCATAATTGATTCAATATTAAACAATATAGTAAAAAAAAAATCTGTTTGCATTTTCCAGTAGCGTTATCTAAGTTTCAGGCTGAATTTTCACGAAAATTGTTCATCAGTTGATTTTGTGTTGAGGTTGCAACACATTTGTTCAAAAATAGTTGTTTGCATTATTTGTCAAATGTTTTGCTACTCTCGACCAACCATTAACTTAAATGACTCAGAGGTATCAATGATTATTATCAATCTAGGGGAAAAATTTTTGTAACTAACTCCTTTTTGGCATCGCCTCCCTTCTTTTTTTAGTTTGATTTGCAAACATTATATTGATTTGGTTCGCGCCTTTGACAGTGAAGAATCATTGTTTTCATTCAGCCATGTTTCGGTTATTGCTCACTATGATTAAAGGGGTACTTTGATATTTTTTACTGGCATCGTTTTGTACTTTGTGCATATATGTGCATAAATTTCACATTCAAATACCTTTGGTTTAAAACATAAAGTTTGATCAGTCCTCAAAAAGGTTTAAATCCGTCCTAATCACCGTCATCAGTTCACATAGGTATATTTGAATCTGTATAGAAAACCTTATATAGATAGTAGCATTGAAGTATACTTCCTGTCGTAATAGGTTAAAAAAGATTAAGATACGCGCTCGTTACCAAAATGTTAGCAAATAGAAAGCTTGCCCATAATTTGATAAAACTGCCACTTCGCTCTTGCTTGCTTCAATTGAGTTCTCATCACCCGTCATTTAAAGAATCTTTTTGAAAATTTTCACTTCCATTTTTGATGGATGTTCTTTAAGAATAATTGGTAGCAGACTTTTACTGCAAGTCTGGATTCTGATGACCTTCTAAACTTGCTGCATAGCTCCTAATTTTATTGTTATTGATTTGCTTATGACTTATCATTTTTCTTCGAAGAAATGTTTTGCTTTCCTTTTCCCAGAACCATCTGGTGGCACCGCAGGGAATTAATAGTTTTTACGTTATGTAAATTTAAGGTTTTTGGGTTAGTTCCAAGGGTTTTGTTGAGGCATCTTGCAACAATTCTCCTTGCTTTGTTCGGGCTTTAATTAGGCCTAGTTTTTTCTTATTGTATATCTAACTTTCTTCATTTGAAATTTTTTGTCAGCATCTTCAAACTAACACAAAAACAGAGCTTGAACCTTTCTGATTACTGTGTTATTAAAAGGAACGCAGCAAGTTAGGATTTGAAAAACTATTGATGGCAGAAAAGTTATTTCTTCTTGAGAACCCAATTATATCATAATTTATGTTTTCTTTCATGGACAAAGAACTCTCCGTGTTCAACATGTTGAAAAGCTTTCAATGAAGAATCAGAGGACAACCTACTTTCTTCTAGAGGAGACTGTTTCTGACTGAGAGGAGAAAAATTCTGTATGTGGAAAAAATTTATGCGTCAACGGTCTCTCAATATCACAACTAAGTCAATCATAAAGCAGAAATGTGGGTCGTGTTCCCATGCACTAAATTGATAAATCCTAAGGAAATACTATCCTCTAAACAAAATTGCAGTTTTGGCCCGAACCAAGCTCCAACGTTACCTTCCTTTGCTTTATTTTTTATCTTTGCTGCATTTTTCATTTCAAATTCTCCCTGTGATGGTGAAGGTAATATCTTAATTTATTTAAAGATCTAGGTAGGTTAATTTTTTGTTTACAAACGTTTTCGCTATATCTAGCATCATCAGATTAAATGCAGATTAAAGTTTGTATATTGACAATCAAAATGGTTTTCTAATCAACTATGAAACAAATCTGTAAAATTAGAGTTCCTTGGAAAGAGGTTTTTTGTTAAAACTAAAATTTTAGTTTTAGTAATTTTCGCTTTCTTTTGGGATTTTAAAGTTTCTCGATTTTATCTTTTACCTTTTAAAAATGTTCCACGATTTTCTAACATTTCGGGCTCTGGAACATTTCAATGCTATAATTCGGTATAAAATAAATTTCAAATACAGTGACAAAACAGTTTTTGAATATTAACTTGATTTGAACTCCTGGATTCAGAACTTATTGCGCGTGTTCAGCAATGGCTTTGACTAACCTCTATATGTAATGTTTTGAGAGTCATAAACTTTTTTGACATATTTCAGGCTTCATTTTTATGTCAATCAAGTCCGCGTGAGGCATACAAACATTCGCTTAGAAGCAAATCTACAAGCGAGATTATAAATTGATGCTCTGCCATCCGCGTGTTTATATGTCTGTAAATTTTCTCGACACAAGTGGAATTGCATCCACTATTAAATATTTCTTATGCTATGTGTAAACTAAGATGCTGATCAGAACTTGACTTCAAGGACTGTAAGCTGGTTTCTGGCTTCGTTGTCCTTTAGATCAACGTAAAATCTTTAATCTTCTTTAGTTTTTTGTCTCATGCATAATTGACATCCATATTGTAAAAAACGTATGCTCATCTTCTTCAGGTTTAGCCTAATTTATGATTTAGAGGTTTCCAAATGTACACCTGAAACTTGTAATTATATAGCTTCCAGTTTCAAAGAAAACATCTAGAAATGGATTGATATTGATAGATCATATCAATATTGGACTAAAAATGTGCTTTTCCACACGCCCAGTTTTGATTCTTCCAAGTTTTTGAGCTGAAAGTGCATGTCATTTATAATAGCCCCATATGCTTCAAAATTTCATGAGAAATCACGAAAATGTCCTCTTTTTTATCATTAAACGACTTCACCTTCGCGGGAAATCTTCTAAGCGAAAGTTAGTCTAGCTCACGCGGACTTGATTGGCATATAAATGGCCAGTGGCTTGCAGCAATGCTCAAAGGTGGGGCCGTTGCTCGTCAGCATCTTGATTAACTGAGATTTCAGAGCTTCTGTTGTTTTTTGATGCATTAAGTTTGCCCCCTCATCTCAAACTGCTTTTTGCTGGAAAAAATCAGAAGTAGAGTACAACTTATTTAAGAATGGAAAATTTTGTCTGAAGAAACAAAATGGGGATGGTTTCAAGTTTTTGTGAGAACGGCTGAATATTCTGGTAACGTAAAAAGACCAAATAGACCCTTGTGAGCAAACTTGTCTCGGAAAAAGCATTTCGAGGAAAATCTGAGGACAAAAAGCCAGGTTTTTTCTACGGATTAACTAAAGCAGTGCGAACGTACTTGTAAAGCTTGGCCTTTGCAAATCACTGATCTTGTCTGTCCATCCATTGTATGCTTTTGCGCAAAAAATTGGTAGAGAGAAAATTTACTTTTTCGTGAGGGACCAGTTATATCTTAATTTACGTCCTCTTTCCATGACAAAAAGTTTTCGAACAAATTTGGCTTTCTTTTGGGATTTTAATGTTTTATGCCCAATTTTTTTTTACCTTTTATAAGTTTTCTACAATTTTCCCGCATTCCAGGATCTGGAATTTTTTCATGTTATATTTTGGTATCAAGTAAATTTTAAATCCAGCGACAAGACAATTTTCGATTATTAACTTGATGTGAACTTTTGGATTCAGAACTCATTGCTCTTGTTCAGCATTGGCTTTGGCTAACCTCTATATGTAATGTTTTGAGAGTCATAAACTTTTTTGACATATTTCAGGCTTCATTTTTATGTCAATCAAGTCCGCGTGAGGCATACAAACATTCGCTTAGAAGCAAATCTACAAGCGAGTTTATAAATTGAGGCTCTGCCATCCGCGTGTTTATATGTCTGTAAATTTTCGACACAAGTGTAATTGCTTCCACTATTAAAAATTTCTTATGCCATGTGTAAACTAAGATGCTGATCAGAACTTGACTTCAAATATTGTAAGCTGGTTTCTGGCCTAAGTTCTAGCTTAATATTGGCCGCCTTCATATTGTAGAAAACTTGTGCCCTTCTCCTTCATGCTGAGCCTAATTTTTGATTTAATGGTTTCCTGATGTACACTGGAAACATGTAATTATATAGCTTTCTGTTTCAAATGAAAACATCTAAAAAGGGATCGATATCTGATAGATTTTATCAATGCTGGACTAAATAATTGCTTTTCCACACGCCCGGTTTTTGTTCTTCCAAATTTTTGGGTTAAAATTGCATTTCATTTGTAACAGCCCCATATGCTTCAAAATTTTATGAGAAATTTGCAAAAACGTTTTCTCATCTATCGTTAAACGACTTCATCTTCTCGGGAAAACTGTTGAATAGGATTAATGGCACCATAAGAAATGAGACCGTCCGCTAAATTATATTTATAATTGCAATTTTTTCAGCCATTGGCGGGGTGAAAGCATACTCTCTAAAGATTCAATAATTTCGTTCAAATTTGATTCTGAAAAAAAAGCGATGTTGATGACTTGATCATATTGTTCTGAGCACCACCTTGCTAACCGATATATATTGCGGGGAGACAAAACGGGAAAGATGAAAGAATAAATTGTTTTCTGGCGTCCAAATGGTGATTGGAAAACGTTATACCCCATTTTCTAATAAAAGGCTCAATTGCCGTTTCTCGTTGCTTTCATTACATGAAAACAATTTTAAATTCAAACGGGTTGAGAGTTAGAATTGGGGCCCTTCATTTTTATGTTTCACCTCAAAAATATATGAAACGTTCACTTCATCGGATATGCAGTAATTGACCTTGATAGCTCGTTAAACTCCAAATTGTGGAGACTTGTGAGCAGAATGTGATCAACCCATCTATGTTGAACTTTTGCAGAAACTAGTAAAAGATGCCACATTGAATCGGCAGCACCACAATATAATTTCACTTCCAACAAGGGAGGATGGCCTAAACATCCTTGAAACTGATCAATCTAGTACTCTTTAATGGATCGATAAATTTGTCCGACCTAGATTACAAATGAAATGCAATTCCAGCCCAGCAATTTGGAAAAAGCTGGGCCTTTGGAAACTCAAATACTTAGTCCAATATTGATGAGATCTATCAGATATCAATCCATTTCTAGATTTTTTATTGCAACTATAAGCTATATAATTACAAGTTTCGGGTGTACATTAGGAAACTTTTAAATCAGATTTTCGGCAAAACTGGAAAGAGATGGGCGTACTTTTTCTACAATATGGAGGCCAATTAAGCATTAGACAAAAAAAAACCTAAGAAAAAATGAAGGAGTTAACATTGATCTAATCGACAAGGGAGCTGAAAACCAACTTACAATCTTTGAAGTCAAATTTTGATCATCATCATAGTTTATACATAGCATATCGAATATTTAATAATGGATACAACTCCACTTGTGTCGAGAAATTTTACAGACATATAAACAAGCGGATGGCAGAAAAAATGAATGGCAGAGCGTCAATTTAAAAACTCGCCTGGAGATAATCTTCTAAGCGAATGTTAGTCTAATTCACTTGGACTTGATTGGCATATAAATGACCAGTGGCATGAAGCAATTCTCAAAGGTGGGACTTTTGCCCGTCAGCATCTTGATTAACTAAGATTTCAGAGCTTCTGTTGTTTTTTGATGCATTAAATTTGCCCGCTCATCTCAAACTGCTGGCTGCTGGAAAAACAGAAGAACAGTACAATTAAGATGAGAATAGAAAATTTTTTCGGAAGAAACAAAATGGGGACTGTTTCAAGATTTGTGAGAACGACTGAGTACTCCCGTAACGTAAAAAGACCTATTCGACACTTTTCAACTGACTTGTCTTCGGAAAAGCATTTCAAGGAAATTCTGAGGACAAAAACCGAGGTTTTTTTCTGCGGATTATTTAAAGCAGTGCGAATATACATGTAAAGCTTAGCCTTTGCAAATTACTGATCGTGTCTGTCCATTCGTTGCAAGCTTTGATTTAAAAAAATGTAGTAGGTCGTGAAAGCGCAAAAAATTGGTGGAGAAAAAATTTATTTCTTCGTGTGGGCCCCATTATATCTTAATTTATGACCTCTTTCATTGACAAAAAGTTTTCGAAAAAAATCGTTTTTTTTGGGATTTTAAAGTTCTACTCCAATTTCATCTTTTGACTTTAAAAGTTTTCTACGATTTTCTAACATTTCGGGCTCTGGAACATTTCAACGTTCTAATTCTATATAAAGTAGGTTTCAAATACAACGACGAGACAAGTTTTGATTATTAACTTGATGTAAACTCTTGGATTAATAACTCATTGCATGTGTTCAGCAATGGTTTTGGTTATGCTTTATATGTAATGTTTTGAGAGTCATGAAATTTTTTGTCAGATTTCAAGCGTCATTTACATGCCAATCAAGTCCGCGTGAGGTAGACTAACACTCGCTTCAAAGCTGAGCTACAGGCGAGTTTATAAATTGATGCTCTGCCATCCGCGTGTTTATATGTCTGCGAATTTTCTCGACAAAAGTGGAATTGCATACACTATTAAGAATTTCGTTTGTTATTTGTTAACCTTGATGCTGATCAAATTTTGACTTCAAGGATTGTAAGCTGGTTTTTAGCTTCCTTGTCCTTTAGAACAATGTGAAATCTTTTATTTTGTTTAGTTCTTTTTGGCTAATGCTTAATTTGTCTTCATATTGTAGAAGACGTATGCCCACCTCCTTCAGGTATATAAACCCATTTTTTTGTATATATAGCCCAATATCTGTTTAAAAGGTTTCCTAATGTACACGCGAAATTTATAATTATCTATATTACAGTTTCAAAGAAAACATCTAGAAATGGATTGTTATCTGGTCGATCTTATCAATATTGGACTAAATTTTTGTTTTTCCACACGGCCAGTCTTTATTCTTCCAAGTTTTTGGGTTGTAAGTGTATTTCATTTGTAACAACTCCATATGCTTCAAACTTTTATAAAAATTTCCAAAATTGTCCTCTCTTCTATCGCCAAAGGACATCACATTCTCGGGAATACTATTGAATTGGATTAACGAGGCTATAAGAAAAAAGACCGTCCGCTAAATTATCTCTGTGATTACAATTATTTCAACCTTTGGCGGGGTGAAAGCATACTCTCTAAAGAATCAATAATCTTGTTCTTTTTAGATTCTGAAGAAAAACGCGCTATTTTATGAGAAATTTGCAAAAACGTTTTCTCATCTATCGTTAAACGACTTCCCTTTCCCGGGTATACTGGTGAATTGGCTTAATGAGGAGACCATGGTCTAAATTGTTTTTGATTTACAATTATTTCAGATTTTGCGGGGTGAAAGCATACTGTCTAAGGAATCAATAATTTTGTTCAATTTTGACTCTGAAGAAAAAAGTGCTGTGGATAATTTGATCATATCGTTCTTAGCATCACCTGTCCAATCGGTATATTTAGAGGAAAAAACGCAAGACATGAAATATAGAGATTCTTTTCTGGCATTCCATTGGCGATTGGAAAATGTTATTCCCCATTTTCTAATAAAAGGATTGATTGTCGTTTCGCGTTGCTTCCATTTCATGTAAACAAGATTAAATTCAAACGGGTTAACGGCTAATTTTTTGGCCCTTCATGTTCATGTTTCACCTCATAATAATCATGAATCGTTCAATTCATCAAATCGGCTGAAAATGACCTTTTTAGCTCACAAAATTCCAAATTGTTAAGACTTGTGCACAGAATGTGCTCAACCGATCAATGTTGAAATTTTTAAGAAAATAGTAAAAAAAGCCGCCCCTAATTAGGAAACCTTTAAATCAGAAACTAGGCTGAATCGGAAGGAGATGGGCATACGTTCTATACAAAATGGAGGCCAATTAAACATTAGACAAAGAACTAAAAAATGAAGGATTTCACATTGATCTAAACGACAAGGGGGCTAAAAACCAGCATATAATCTTTGGAGTCAAGTTTTGATCAGAATCAAAGTTTACATATAGCATACGAAATATTTAATAGTGGATGCAACTCCACTTATACCGAGAAAATTGTACACATATAAACAGGCGGATAGCACAGCGTCAATTTGGAAACCCGCCTGTAGATCAGCTTCTAAGCGAATGCTAGTCTACCTCAAGCGGACTTGATTGGCTTGTAAATCACGCTTGTAATCTTCCAAAAATCCGGACTCTCAAATATTACATATGAAGTATAACCATACCCATTGCTGAACATGCGCAATGAGTTCTTAATCCAGGAGTTCACATCAAGTTAATAATAAAAAAATGTCTTGTCGCTGTATTTGAAATTTACTTGAAATCAATTTTTAAAATGGAGCAATTCCAGAGCCCGGAATGTTAGAAAACTGTAGAAAGCTTTTAAACGGACCCTCACGAAAAAATAAATTATTTTTCTACCAATTTTTTGCTCTTTCGAAATTTACTACACCTCGTTATATCAAAGCATACAATGGATGGACAGACAAGATCAGTGATTTGCAAGGGCCGGCCAAGCTTTACATGTATGTTCGCACTGCTTTAATTAACCCGAGAGAAAAAAACCTCGGTTTTTATCTTCAGATTTTCCTCGAAATGCTTTTTCGAAGACAAGTCAGTTGAAAAGTGTCGAATAGGTCTTTTTACTTTACGGGAGTACTCAGTCGTTCTCACAAATCTTGAAACAGTCTCCATTTTGTTTCTTCAGAGAAAATTTTCTATTCTCATCTTAAATGTACTGTTCTTCTGTTTTTCCAGCAGCCAGCGGTTTGAGATGAGCGGGCAAATTTAATGCATCAAAAAACAACAGAGGCTCTGAAAACTCATTCAATCAAGATGCTGACGGGCAAACGCCCCACCTTTGAGAATTGCTGCATGCCACTGGTCATTTATATGCTAATCAAGTCCACGTGAATTAGACTAACATTCGCTTAGAAGATTATCTCCAGGCGAGTTTTTAATTTGACGCTCTGCCATTCAATTTTTCTGCCATCCGCGTGTTTATATGTCTGTAAATTTTCTCGACACAAGTGGAGTTGCATCCACTATTAAATATTTCTTATGCTATGTGTAAACTGAGATGCTGATCAGAACTTGACTTCAAATATTGTAAGCTGGCTTCTGGCTTCGTTGTCTTTTAGATCAATGTGAAATCCTTCATCCTCTTTAGTTTTTTGTCTCACGCCTAATTGGCCTCCATATTGTAGAAAACGTATGCTCATCTCCTTCAGGTTTAGCCTAATTTATGAATTAAAGGTTTCCAAATATACACCTGAAACTTATAATTACATAGCTTCCAGTTTCAAAGAAAACATCTAGAAATGGATTGATATGGATAGATCTTATCAATATTGGACTAAATATGTGCCTTTCCACACGCCCAGTTTTTATTTTTCCAAAGTGCTGGACCGAAAGTGCATTTAATTTGTAATCTGGATTGGTTAAAGCTATCGATCCATTAGAGAGTAATAGATTGATCAGGTTCAAGGAAATTTAGGCCAACCTCATCTGTTGGAAGTGAAAAAATATTCTGTTGCTGTCGATTAGAGGCGGCTTTTTTTTTACTAATTTCGATTTTTTTTTTACTAATTTTTACTTTTTTTACTAATTTTTTTTACTAATTTCGACTTTTTTTTTTACTAATTTTTACTTTTTTTTACTATTTGTTTTTACTATTTTACTAATTACTAATTAAGTTTTTGAGATGAAAGTGCATGTCATTTATAATAGCCCCATATGCTTCAAAATTTTATGAGAAATCACAAAAATGTCCTCTTTTTTATCATTTAACGAATTCAACTTCTCCGGAAATCTTCTAAGCGAATGTTAGTCTAGCTCACTTGGAATTGACTTGCATATAAATGAATAGTGGCATTCAGCAATGCTTAAAAATGGGGTCGCTGCTCGTCAGCATCTTAATTAAGCGAGATTTCTGAGCTTCCGTTTTTTCGATGCACTAAATTTGTCCGCTCGTCTCAAACTGCTGGCGGCTGGAAAAAATCAGAAGGACAGTACAACTTAGATAATAAAGGAATTTTTTTTTTGAAGAAACAAAATGGGGATGGTTTCAAGTTTTTGTGAGAACGACCGAATACTCCAGTAACGTAAAAAGACCTAATAGACCCTTTTCAACTGACTTGTCTTCGAAAAAGCATTTCGAGGAAAATCTGAGGATAAAAACCGAGGTTTTTTTCTCTCGGGTTAATTAAAGCAGTGCGAACATACATGTAAAGCTTGGCCGGCCCTTGCAAATCACTGATCTTGTCTGTCCATCCATTGTATGCTTTGATATAAAGAGGTGTAGTAAATTTCGAAAGAGCAAAGAATTGGTAGAAAAAAAAATTTTTTTTTCGTGAGGGTCCGTTTAAAAGCTTTCTACAGTTTTCTAACATTCCGGGCTCTGGAATTACTCCATTTTATAAATTGATTTCAAGTAAATTTCAAATACAGCGACAAGACATTTTTTTATTATTAACATGATGTGAACTCCTGGATTAGGAACTCATTGCGCATGTTCAGCAATGGGTATGGTTATACTTCATATGTAATATTTGAGAGTCCGTATTTTTTGGAAGATTTCAAGCGTGATTTACAAGCCAATCAAGTCCGCGTGAGGTATAATACAATATAATCTCCTTCCATGTTAGCCTAATTGCTGATATAAATGTTTCCTAATGTACACTCGAAACTTGTAATTATATAGCTTACATTTTCAAAGAAAACATCTAGAAATGGGTTGATATCTGATAGATTTTATCAATGCTAGACTAAGTTTTTGCTTTTCCACAAGCACAGTTTTTGCTCTTCCAAGTTTTTGGGTTAAAATTGCATTTCATTTGTAACAGCCCCATATGCTTCAAAATTTTGTGAGAAATTTGCAAAAACGTTTTCTCATCTATCGTTAAACGACTTCCCCTTCCCGGGTATACTGGTGAATTGGCTCAATGAGGAGACCATGGTCTAATTTTTTTTTGATTTACAATTATTTCAGATTTTGCGGGGTGAAAGCATACTGTCTAAAGAATCAATAATTTTGTTCAATTTTGACTCTGAAGCAAAAAGTGCTGTGGATAATCTGGTCATATCGTTCTTAGCATCACCTGTCTAATCGGTATATTTAGAGGAAAAAATGCAAGAGATGAAATATAGAGATTCTTTTCTGGCATCCAATATGCGATTGGAAAATGTTATTCCCCATTTTCTAATAAAAGGATTGATTGTCGTTTCTTGTTGCTTCCATTACATGTAAACAAGATTAAGTTCAAACGGCTTAACAGCTAAATTTTTGGCCCTTCATGTTTATGTTTCACTTAAAAGTGTTCATGAACTGTTCACTCTATCGGATCAGCAGAAATTCACGGTTTCAGCTCGTAAAACTACAAGTATTGAAGACCTGTGAACAGAATGTGATCAACTTATCAATGTTGAACTTTTACAGAAACTATTAAAGGTTGACACCTATAATCGACAACACAGTGTAATATCCGTGCACTGTGTTCGGTTACGGGTTGTTTTGGTGTTTTTTTCTTAAACAATATAAACCTCGGATTTACTTATGAAAATACTCTAAGCCTAAGACTTTAATTTAATTATGAAGATGTAAATATTCAAACGGTTCAATATAGAGTTAGAATCATTGATTGGAATCCAGTCAAGAATAATTATTCCTTGACGTCTCCAGTCAAGATGCAATTCCGTGGTGATTCCCAAAAAATTTATGATGCTTTCTTTATATTGTTAATATCCGGTTTACTCTCAGTAACCATCTCTTTTTGTTCTCCCATTTACTGTGAAAATTTCGAATTGTGCGTTCACTATGTATTTTCTGAGCATGTCATACATTAAGTTCTATGTTTTACTACACTACCTCCCTCTTAGAAAATGTGAGTTTTCCACTCACTCACATGCAAGAGTTTCAAAGGTCCATTTTCGAGTTCATATATTCCTCTGCTTTTTCAATCCCGTGCCTGTCATAAATATTACGGGCCTTCTCGTCTTCCATAATTTTTTTGCCTGAAGAATAATTTTGAACAAGTCCTCCCGACCACCATTGTCCGGATGATAGAGCATTGCAGACGTTTTGAAAAGTCTCTGGATAGTACTGGTTGTGGGCCCTTGTGGCAGGAATAGAAGCTCATAAAATTTCGGAGGTCGACTGAACGGGCTCTGCACGTTGATCGCCTCCAGCCTCCGCTGGATGACCTTCTTTGAGGTCTGCTCTGTTCTTACCCCACTCCTTATTTTTCTGATATCTATCTCGGCATTCTCCAACTCCCGAGCTAAACACTCCCGCTCATCCACCAGAGGGATACATTCTCTTGTCTTTGTTTCGGCTACATTCGTAACCTCCGCCAACTCTTTCTTCAATATTTCCCCCTGCCTCCTGCAGGACTCCCACTGATTCCCAACGTATTCAAGCAGTCGTTTGGTCTCAAGCAATTGATCGCTGAACCTTTGACTTTCAAGTTTTAACTGCCGGAGCTCCTCCTCGAGCCGAGCCCCGGCAGTTCCCAGCATTTCGCTGTTGTCAATCTTCTTTTGCTGTTCCTCTGTTTTCTGATGCATCCCATTTAACTCCATAACACTAATTGTGGCTCTATCCACTATATTGGGCGTTGGTTGCAGCTGCGTCAATGGCACCACATATCATTTGTTTGAGGTTACTCCAACAATCCAATAAATTTAGTGCCTAACTATCGACCTGACCTCAAACAACTCGGGTAGATAGTAGCAATAATCGCCGATTTTTGGTTCTGCCATTCCTACATATCATACATTCCTACATATCTAAGTCTATCCCATCTGTGTCACCAGTGTAATATCCGTGCACTGTGTACGGTTACGGGTTGGGTTGGGGTTTTTTCCTTAGCACTTTAAACCTCGGGTTTACTTATGAAAATCCTCTAAGTCTAAGACTTTAGTTTAATTATGAAGATGTCAATATGCAAACGGTTCAATATAGAGTTAGAATTATTGACTTGAAATTCAATAAAATTCAAAAATCGAGAAGGTATAAAGCTATTAAGAGAAAGGCAGCTCAATTATATGGGGTTTAGTTTTGAATATAGTCTTTGGTTTCGGTCCTATCAATGGTTGATTATTCTTACGTTAATTTTACCCATTTTTTGTTAATCTCTTTGGGATTTTGTCATATTTATTTTTTACCGCACCGGTCCCTGTTATTTAAACTAACAGATAGCAGGTTTACCTGCCTGACGATTCCAGTCAAGAATAAACATTCCTTGAAGTCTCCCGTCAAAATGAAATTCCGTGATGATCCCACAATATTTATGATGCTTTCCTTTTATTGTTAAAATCCGATTTACTCTTAGTAACCATCTCTTTTTGTTCTCTCATTTATTGTGATTTGGACTTACAAAACTACATTTAATGCGACAGGAATTCACCGTATAGTGGATATGAAAATACAAAAGCGAACTGCACAAATTTCGAATTGTGCGTTTACTATATGTTTTATGAGCATGTCATACATTGAGTTCTATGGTTTACTTCAACCGGAGTATATTTTCACTTCCAACATGGGAGGATGGCCTAAACATCCTTGAATCTGATCAATCTAGTACTCTCTTAGTTTCGTTTATAAACAAAAAGTGAGCAACCTATAGGGATACAATTTGAAATGCCCTAATTTGCATTATTATCTTAGTTATTAACCAAAACTCAGAAAATTGTTTGGTTTGCTGGTTGGAATTATTTGAGTGGTTTTAACAAACGAATTTAGTATTCGGCAGTGCTAAACGGTTAGGTATTTGGACTTACAAAACTACATTTAATGCGACAGGAATTCACCGTATAGTGGATATGAAAATACAAAAGCGAACTGCACAACTTCTTATCTCGACAGCTTGTAAACCACTAATAACGAATTGGGTTGTATGCAAACTTCCTTGTCATTGATAAGAAATAAGACGTTACCGAATCAAAAAAGTGGTTTGAGTTTTTAATATTATTAAGAAATTTTCGGATCTTTTCTGTTTTGCGCCCCCTCAACTTAGTGGGCCTATATGATTTAGCCCCCCAGGAGCGCGTGCTATATAATAGCATATAACTTATAGCTCGGGGGCGTAAATTACACTGGGTTGGGGGGGGGGTTGAAATAGAATAGATCCATAGTTTCTTTAAGTTTTGCGATTTTCATTTTTGCAAGATTTGTCATGTTTCTCGATTTTTTTCGGTCGATATACCTCTCTCAAGTCTTGTGCGTGGGTTAATGGGAATATTTAAATGGATCAAATTGTCGTTAAGGGTAAGAGATTCAAGAGTTTTAGCTATGGTTATATATTTGTTTGATTGGAGTAAGTCAACTCCTGTAAATTTCGACTGTATTTATCAATTTTTACATGCTGTTCTTTATAATTGGCGTTTGATACTAATTCGATGCTATTGTCAATTTGTAAATGTATATAGGAGTTGACTTGCCGCCACCGAGCCGACCGACTATCCTTTAAGGGAAAAGGCATCCTTTTAGTTGACCTTTTTTGTATCGCAGATAGACCTGCAATATTTCGAGAGTCAAAACCAGGCTGCAAAAGAGCGATGACAAAATGTTCGCACGAACTAAGGGACTGTACAACTGACTTATCCGAGCCTGTCCCAGCTTTTACAAAAAACCCGACAAACGGACTCTATCTGACATCTAAATGAACTTCTTCAAAAGTAAGTACATCGAGACAACCAAATGGACTTGGAGACTCTTATGCAGATGTGGAGACTTTAACATCTTTGAAAAGTGACGACAAACTTAAAACGGGTCTTTCCCATTATAGCCCCCCCCCCCAGCTTAGTGGTCAGATAACCTAAAGCCCCCCCCCCCAATCATGGTAATTATACCATAATCGGGGGGCTATAATTTCATGGGGGGCTATAATGGGAAAGACCCCTTAAAACTTGGACTGCAAAAGGGAGAAACAACCTAGGGAGCTTGCCCTGAAGTCTATTCTACTACTACTACTACTAGAGCTTCCAGAGAAGGGATCACTGCTAAATAAATAAGTCAAATTTTATGACAAACGGCGACTCCTGAATCTGCTGCCACTTCCGATGTGCTTGGAACTCAAGAATTTTGAACGAGGAGGTAAGCAATTATCTGAAAATAGCTGACAACTGGAACTATTTTGCTTTATTTAAAATTTTTTCAGCTGCATTGTCAATTCGAGTTTAAAAATTTTCCAGATTTTGATGTTGTTGCAAGAAGAGCACGTTTTGAGATATATCAATCGACAGCTGCACAGAGGGCATTCTACGATTCCTAACAGAGATTTAGTGCATTATTTCAGTCCGTACTTGGGTGTTGCCGACCCGGAAACTCGTCGTAAGTTGCTAGCTTTTACTTTTAGGAGGGTACTAAGTTTTATATACATTTTCAATTATTTGCTTCAATTGTCCATTGTTCATAGCTCAATAAGTGAGAATGAGCAAGAGTTTTGTTCTCTATATTTTGCTGTGATAAAGCCTAATTGTTGTGATAAACTTATTAAATAGTTTCATATCATGAAATGGGACTGTATTATATGCAAAAAGAATATTCACCACAACTCCTACAGTGTCCCCTGTCAAAAATGCAAGGAATATGCCCACATCAAATGTGCAGACGTCTCGAAAACAGCCAAAAACGTGGAGTGGATCTGTTTATACTGTTTTAGGCCCGCGATTCCCCGAGTTAGCCCAGACTCTGCTTCGCTTGTTGGTCCTGGTGACCTTCAGGAGCAAGCTGGCTGTGAGAGGGGCCGGGAACCGGGCCAAGCCATAGCGGGAGACGTACGCCCAAATTTTCAAAACCCAGTGAACCCCCAAAGCCAACAAACACCAGAACAAAGTTTTTGGGCAGCGCTAGAAAAACCAGAAGACCTGCTTCCTATCTACCAAGAAATCGTTACCTGGAAGCCAAGCTTCATGAGAATCAACAAATGCAAAGCAGGCAACTCTTTTACCAACGCACTAAACGACGCCCTTAAACCTCTTGCAGACCAATCAGCAAATGCCCCCTTCTCATTGCTCGCTGCCATGATCATGCCCCACCTACTGCTCTGCCGGACCAAGAAGGCCGACGACAACTCTGCCAATAAAACGCTAAGCCGACGTCTTGACCTTTGGTTTAGTGGAAAACTGATGGAACTTTTCCATGAGGCAGGAGCATTGCAAAAACGAAAGCCAGCAGCCAAACAAAAAATAAGTGAGCCCAAACCAATCAAACGTTTCAATGAAATGATGAAAGAAGGAAAAGTCTCAGGCGCGATGCGAGTGCTGGCCGGCGAAAAAGGAGGAGTCCTTCCGTTGAAACACAAGATTGGAGACAGCGATGTTTTGAGTATTCTTCTTTCGAAGCACCCACCTGCATCCTCGTTGAACGAACAATGTCTTGTTACAGGACAACAGCCCCTTGCTTACCACCCAGCAGTCTTCGAAAGAATCGATGCAGCATTGGTTGAAAAAGCTGTCCTGCGCACTAACGGAGCACATGGTCCGTCCGGCTTAGACTCAGCGCAATGGAGAAGGATTTTGACCTGTTTCGAAAAGAACTCTGACAACCTTAAGAACACAGTCGCAGCTATTGCCAAACGAATCGCGACCCAAAAACTCGAATCAGAAACCCTGATGCCATACAACAGCTGCCGACTCATTCCTCTGGACAAAAACCCTGGAGTTAGACCGATAGGAATTGGTGAAGTACTTCGGAGGATAGTCGGAAGATGTATCGCCAAAAGTTTGGATGCAGAACTACGCTCAATAGCCGGAAACGACCAGCTTTGCATGGGTCAGACCGCGGGAATCGAGTACTCTATTCACTCCCTGCGAACCGAATTTGAGAAAGACTCCTGTGAAGCTCTGCTACTTATAGATGCAACGAATGCCTTCAACAACCTGAACAGAGCAACAGCGCTTGAAAACATAAGGAGAATCTGCCCTTCTATCTACTGCGCCCTAAAAAACTCCTACCAAACCCCCAGCAATCTATACGTCGACAAGCAGACCCTTCTTTCCCAGGAAGGATGTACACAAGGGGATCCCTTGGCAATGCTAATGTATGGCATTGCGTCAAGGCCGCTGATAGACAGAATGAACATGGAATCAGTTTCGCAAAAATGGTACGCTGACGATGGCACTGCAGTGGGAACAATTGAAAAACTCCTGTTGTTCTTCAAGCAGCTGAACAAAATTGGTGAAGGATTTGGATACTTGTCAACGCCCCCAAATGCCAGCTAATTGTCAAGCCTCACACCATTGAAAAAGCGAAACATATTTTCAATAACACAAATGTACAAATCGTTGACGGTGCACGAGTTCTCGGCTCTGTAATAGGGTCTGAAGCAGCCTGCCAGAAGGTTGTTCAAGAGCAATCAGAAACACAACAAAAACTTCTGAAGAACCTAAGCGAGTTCGCCAAATCGTCACCGCAAGCAGCCTATCACTGTTTTTCCCGAGGCGCTCAAAGTAAATTGACATTCTTGCTACGTACAACCCCAAAAGCTGATACCATCCTAGCTGACTCAGAGAACATCATACGTAGAAGACTAATACCGAATATGACCGACCAGGACTCCCCCGATGATGGTATGAGATCCCTGTTAAGTGTACCTGTAAAGAATGGCGGGATGGCAATCAGAGCTCCTGACGATTTAGTCCCCGCGTATGACCAATCGAAACTTCTCAGCAGCCCACTAGATCATTTTGACGTAACAACAGCGACACTACATCAAGAGAGAATCAAAACAGACATACGAAGACAAAAACAAACCCAAAACAACCAGAAGTCAGAAGAAATTCTTGCAAACATGACCGAAGATCTCAAATATTCAGTACAACTAGCCAGTGAGAAAGGCGCGTCTACATGGTTGAATGCACTGCCTATAGAACGACATGACCTTTGGTTAACCAAAACCGAGTTCAGAGACGCCCTATGCATTCGATATGGCTGGCAATTCAAAAATATTCCCGAGAAGTGTGCGTGTGGCTCGAAGTTTCTTGTATCCAATGCCCTTCACTGCCCTAAGGGAGGATATCCAATAACCAGGCATAATGAAGTAAGAGATCTCTTCGCCGAGCTTATGCGAAAAACTTGTTACGATATCGAAGTTGAACCTCACCTGCAGCCTCTCAGCAATGAGAGCCTAAAACCCGCAACCTGCAAGGACGAGGAAGCACGATTAGATATCTCAGCTAAAGGCCTATGGGGTTCTCACTTTGAGAAATCATACTATGATGTTAAAGTCTTCAACCCGTTTGCTCCAACAAACAGACGTATTGGAATCAAAGAGAGCTACAAGTTCCACGAAACGACGAAGAAAACCAAATACCTGGACAGAATTGTTGAAGTTGAGCATAGCTCTTTTATCCCTCTGATCTCGACCACAGGAGGAAGCGGCCCCGGCTCCACAATAGTTATAAAACGACTTGCATCAAGAATTGCTGAAAAGACGAAAGACACGTATCCTAACGTCATAAATTTCATCAGAACATCCCTGAGCTTCGCCCTACTTAGAAGCACAATCCTTTGTATAAGAGGGCACAGAGGACAACGCTCTTACAAGGAGGAGTCTTCACCCTGTGCATTTAATGCCGAAGTCAACCCATAAATCTGTACATATAAACCTAATTTGAAACCTAACGTGAACTTACATGTATACTGTTTCATACCAAACTTTGACCTCCAGAAACTGACTGGTAATTTATTCATTTCATTAGCAGACGTGGTGCTCATTTTTCATTCCAACAGCACACAGTGCACTTTGAATTTTCGTCTTTACGATCAGTTGCTTTGATTTTGCTCTTTTTGTTTGACCTCGAATGATGTTAGCACCGTTCTGTTATTGTTGACCTTTATTGAATTCAAGTTATTTCATATTTTAAAATCTATTGAGAAGCCTATATTGTAACATTTTATTATAGAGCTAAACAGTGAAGTCTTTCAAAAGACGATCAACATGTGCTGCAAAGTAACAATTCTTGACGTAAGATTAATTGCACTATGCTTTTTGATTTAGGGCGTAAACATGTAGCTTATCAGGTTTTGGTTTCTCTTGCTTTGTGAAACGTCGATTGTTTGAAAACTTATAACCTAGTAGTTAGTCTATTGGGAAATATTTGATACATGATGTTGGTTCCTAAAGGTGAAGGTAAATTAAGCATGACTTAGATTTGTTCTATAAAACCAGGACAAAAGAAATAAAACATTTGAAGCAGAAATGGCGGCGAATTGTGAAACTTGTTGAAAAACCAGAACGAAAAATGTTTTATATTTTTTTAAAGATAAAGAGTAGCTGGTTACAGTAGACTAGTTAATGTTTGAGCTGTTCTGTTTTTATCCCCGTGTTTATGATCCCCATAGCAACTTTGATGACATCCACGATGATTTAACACCCCATGTGGGCTCTGTTTATGACCAGAAGAAACTTTTTGAACAGGAACGGCGCAACCGTCCATGAACTTTAGTACCAAATCATAATAATAAAAGATCTAATCGAAAAAGCAGAGCATATATTTTCCAATAATAAAAGGAAATAGTTCATCGATGTAAGGTTTTGGGCAGTGTTATAGAGTCTGGTAGGTCAAGATAGATTTGTAGACAAAGCATTAAAGCATCACCAATCGCTTTTGCAAAAATTTGCTCGCCATACTAAGGATTAATAAAAAAGATGTATTTTAATCGTTAATTCCACCAGTTCGAGGTACGGTATAATTATTGAAACTATTAATTGAGACATTAATTTTTGGTTTGTAATAATGGTATCAAAATCGAATTGATACTGAATTTAGTTCAGATTTTGCAGGAAAATGATGAGCGAGAACCGAGATAAAGCAACAGCTTATTATTATCTACAGTGAAAAATACTTTTTATAATCTCCAATAAAACAATAAAAAAGGCAACAGGTCCGAATGTACAAATGAGAGTAGCTCACTTGATATCTGTTGAAAAAATGGCATTGAGTTGTCGTGACGCCCTGCCCTTGAAGTAATAACCATTTTGACCTTATGAAAGGCGAGTTTTGTGGTATTCACTTACGCCATGATTAGGATCTGTTGAGTTGCCAATTATGGCCTTGTCAATGAAATTTTCATTGCGGCACATAGTTCCAATCGATGCGTCGACGGTCGCATAAGCGTGCGAGATCCGCGGATGCATATGATTGAGCTTCGTAATAGAGCGAAGCTTATCTTGGTCCTTATATGTATGTGATGTGCTATGCGTAGGAGTCCTCCTTTTTCTCGCTCAGTTTCCCTGCGATGCGTCTCATTGCTTTAGAAGCAAATTTGTTCATGTTTTATTTTCTCAATTTGCTGTTGTTATTGTTGTAGCTGTCGCACAGAGCTGCAATTCACAGGTAATTTTGGCGGGATACAGGCGCTTATTGCCGTTTTAACTGGTACCCTGGTTGCATTTGTATAATAATAATAATAGATAGATATATGAGTAGTAGTGTGTGACTGCCATGGTGAATGACATGCGGTCCCCGGGTTACGGGGACTAGGAGGGGCATCGTCAACATCGCGGAAAGGGACAAGGAAGGCTGATTATTCTGTGCAGTGGGGTCTTGTAGAACTGGTGGTAATAAATCCAGCCATTTGGCTACCTCTACTGGTCTTTCCCACAGGTCAATAACTTTCAGGTCCGTGGTGTTATTACGTCAGTTGATAATGTGCTTTACGTCATGTGGTGTTACATCACATTTGGGACAGCGGTTATCAACATTGTCACAGATCCTAGTCTGGTAAGAGTTTAGCAGGGGACAGTATCCCGTTCTCAGACTTCTTGGTTTTTAGTTTTTGATCTTTTCGCGTCATATTGCTGAGTAACGATCTTGTTCTTCGCTTGCCTCCTTTCGGTTTTCTTCAAGAGACGTAGTAACTTTGATGGTTCTCTCATACTCATAGGCAGGGTCAGTCAGAAGAAGGGTGTTGGGACCGTGTGTGCGAACGACAGCGAGAAAGGTCTCTATACCTCTTTGTAGTATAGTTAACCATCGATAGTGTTAGTTCTTTGCTGATAATATTCGCTGTACTAGCGGTTAGTATCTGTGAGTTTGGCGTTTTTCTTGATTTGATCATCAGCTTTTGTTGGACCGCGTTTTGTGTTGAGATCTTTGTATGCCTTCTGAGTTTTGTGAGTAATTGGGTATATTCTCTTTAAGCACAGGATTCAGGTGAGGATTTTATGCCCTTCTACTACACCAATTTCGTCTTCAAGAATTTTTTTCTTATTCTATGTGCTTCATTTGTGTGATGAGGTGGTATGTAGTAACATTTTACCCAAAGTCTGGTCCTTGGCGTGGAGTTCATTAAGAAGACCTTTCATTAAGTGGATTGAGCCTGTTGCATTTCCATCTGCTTACCGTTTTTGGGTAATATGGTCATGAATTGGCATGATGAGAGGACAGTATCGGTGCTCCATACTTTGCCATAGCTAACGGTTTGCCCACTGGTGCCGTATTGAAATTTGAGAGTTAAGTTGTTTCTGTAAAGGTTTGATTGTAACTGGTATCATTTCATGAGGGAATTGTTTAACGAGGGGCATAAATTTGTATTTTTTGAGCCCAAATTTGCTATCGAGGCGTTTCTTGGTCAGGAGAATGCCTTCTGTATTCTGATTTTTAAATGCGCTCAGAAAGTTAATGGCGCGTTCAATACCACACTTTTGACCTTGGCATAATTATACATTTCCTCCAAGTTGTGTGAGATCTTGCTTCAAGAATTTCGTGATGCTTCGTCCTAAGATTCGTTGCATCACTTCACTGATACAAGTTAAGAAGCCGTCGCATTTTCTGGGCATCCAGGCCTAAAGTTCCATGGCTTTCACCTGTTTTCAATGACAGCTCGATTAGCAATTACATTAAACCTTTCAAAGACCGAGGAATGGTTTGGCAGTGAGTTAAGTGGGTCGTCGGGTATAATCAATTGTCGGGTTTTAGGGGTTTTCTTTTTTGGTGTTTCTCCTGCGGGATTTGGATAAGGTTTTGTTGGGTCTTCACCATTATAGCCCCCCAGCTTAGTGGTCAGATAACCTATTGTCCCCAATCAAGGTAATTATACCATAATGGGTGAGCTATAATTTCATGGGGGGGGGCTATAATGGGAAAGACCCGTTTTGTTTACCCCTTTGAGTCTTACTTTATCGTTACAGAGAGGACGCTACCTGTTGATTCTTCGCGAAGGCATCTGTTAGCGTTTGAGATCTTTTTTTGAAGTTACGTTTCCCTTGCTCTTCATGAGTTGCTCCTGCAAAGATTTCGACGAAGAGCTCATTTATGTTCCCTGATAGCATTGATCAAAGGCCCTGGCAATGTTTTTCGCAATGGATGCGTCATAGTCTACTTTTTTGCGCTAGGATGAAGTGGGGGCTTCATAAAAGAGCAGATCATGACAGTTTCCAATTTTTCAGCAACTTGGTTGCCGAAAGGATTGTGGATATTGTGCCGGTGAACTTGAATCCTGCTTTGTTTCTGTCGATCAAGTAGAACGCAGCTGTCCAATGTACGGCTTGCTTGTAAAAGTTTTTCAGGTTTTCGTTCAAGTCATTTTCGTATTTTTTTCAGAAATCAGAGGGCTGGCAGATATGATTTTTCACAGCAGGCGATGTAATGCTGCTTCTAGTTTGCGTCGGCAGGTGATGTTGTCCTGTGCAGTGTTTGCATATGAAACGCGAATGGTGTTGGTTCCGACATCTTCAGCGCGACCTAGGACTATGGATCACCTCAAATCTCACGTGGAACGATAACTGTACCACGAGAACGAAGAAGGGATTAAGTGCACTGTTCCAACTGAAACGAAACCTGTCTACAAACAGCACGCGAAACAGTAAGCTAAATTCTTACGTTGGTTACGTTGTGCCAGTCCTGACCTACTGCTCTCAAGCATGGCAGCCGAACAAGTCGAATCTTGCGAAGTTTGAAAGGGTGCAGGAAATTGCTACCAAGTGGATACTGAATGCAAGTTTTGAATACAAAGATCGACTTCTACAGCTAAAGCTGCTGCCTCTCAGCTTATATGTCGAAATGCACAATCTCCTGCTTCTGATATCATTGGATAGAAACGAATACGACGTTGTTGTTGATCTACCTAGAGTCACCGAAGATAAAACTCGACAGCATACAAGAGGAGAACTGACGATCGGAACGAATCGACTCTACAAAACCGATGAAAACTTCTTCCATCGTACAAAATTATTATACAATATCATTATCAGAGTGTACACCAGCTACGGAAAATATCTCAATAAAGACACCATCTCCAAAATCTACTGGGACTACTTTCTGAGAAAATATGACAAGAGGGACAAATGCACTTGGCGAATTGTTTGCAAATGTGACCACTGCAATAACTGGAAAAAACTAGACTAAACTAAAACTACCTTTGGACTGAACTCATGTGGGTCTAACAAACCCTTGGATTTATTTATGTTTAAATCCTAAAGCCTTTACTACTACTACTACTACTACTGACAGTCCGCTGCATTGCACGTGCATATAGGTTCCGCAGTTATAGCAGATTCCGCTGCTTGTAAGGTGGTTTGAAAATTTAGGGCATTGCTTTTGGGTTTCTGCCATTGTTTGGACTAAGGAGATCACTACTTAGGAGCGTGTAGGGATTTAGTAGAGAAAATTTGTAAATAAAATAGGGAAATATGATATTAAATCAAGAAGATTTATAGCTAGCATAAAATTTGCTCTGAGCGAGAAAATTATGCCATAGGGCAGAACATGCTGCTATTGGGAGACAAGGAGGCAATAGCGACAGGGGCAGCCTAATTTGTTTTGAGCAGGAAAAAAGTTTGACTGATATTAGGATTCACCTGCAAACAGAAATCAATGTCCTTCCTGTGAGCTCTGCTCGGAAGCGTGGTCTTTAGGATACTGAAGTTGAGAGAAAATGTTGCGTGACGTGTCTGTCGAAGAAAAAAGGCAATTCGTTTGTTTTAACTCCATTTGCTTTATGTTTGTGGCTTATTTGTGAGCAATATATTCATACTTTACCTTTCAGTATTTCGAGTTTGTCTGTTTATTGCTCTTTATTTTCTTGAAAAATTTATTGGTTCGGAATGTGAAATTATAGTTTGTTCCATTTATTTTGTTCCATTTTTGCATTGTTTTCAATAAATATAAAACCTAGTGTCTTATTAAGGGGATTGAGTATTTTCTGTAGTTTTGTTTGTAAGAATAGGCTACGATGTCGTTTTTGAAAACCGTTACAAATTACAGTGAAATGGCCGGAGAACTAGTGAAGCTCCCAGAGATTAGATATGAATGTCAGAGGCTCTGATTTTGGTACCGAACCGGAATACCGTATTATTACTCAACGGCAAATCGATTTCTTATACCTTCAGAACTTAATCATAACTAAGAGAACTAACGTGGAATATCTTAGAGAAAGAACACAAACATTCCATGTAGTTGGATTTTTTTGGCTTATGAGAGAATTTTTATTCAAATGCTATGTTTATCTCTGGGAGCAGAACTTTAAGTGCCTTTTTTAATCCGCGAAGTCAAATTAATAATTATAATTAAATATTAATTATAATTTTAAATGACTTCTGTTCTGAAGTTTACTTTAGTGATCAAACATCGTCAGCTTTTACTTCAAAGGTCATACAATAATGTGGAACTGCTTGTAAGGGTCTTTTAAATAGGTTGTCATATAATAATCAAGAAATATCAATTTAGAATCCGAAAATAATTTTGAAATTTCGATTTTTCACAAGAAATGTAGCAGCGCAGGAAATGTTTGTAACGCAAATAGAATTGTTATAAAATTACCATTAAACAGATTGACAATAAAAATTGTTGCCCTTTTTTGAATACTAATCAATGGACATCAGAGTGATTAATTGTACATCTCAGTAGGTTTGGATTGAAAAACTGTGAATGAAATATATTGTGAACAGAAGAAAATGAAACTTGAAAATTTTTTTCTGATAAAAAGAATCCCCCACCCAGACGTGGTTGTTTCTATAAGTAGCCTGAATAATGAAGCGAAACTAGAAATACCTTCAGTTAAACAAGGACAAGCTTTATTTTTAAGGTTTTTCGGGTCTTTTTAAAAAATGTTGTGCTTAATGTTATGCTAAAAAGTTTTTTTTAACTTTTAGCAATAAAAATGTTTGACAATCAAAATTTAGACGCGAAAAATTGAGCCTAACTGTTACAAGCTTAGAATATTTTGAAAATTTTGTCATCAGATTGAAATAGTTATGGAATCAAGTGCGAAAAGTTCTATTCACTTTGTATAACAGCGTGAAACATCTGTTTCCGAACAATAACCTAAAAATCGGAGAATTGCTTTGACCTAAAAAACTCACTGAGTCAAATTGTTTCAAGTATACTTTTTACCGGTAAAATATGGAGTTGAACGTGAAACCACAGCTTCTGGACAATAATGGTAGAATTTGAATGAGGAAATTCGAGGGCAGCTGTTAAGAGCCGCTTGAAGCTTATATCGTTTAAATTGTTTTTAAAATACTGAGAGCCATCAAACTAAGAATAGGACTGAAAAATGCGGAAAGGAGCAATTCATAAGATTGTATGATGTTTTTGGAAAATTGATGTAGACGTTGCAATAACATTTAATATTCAAGATACTATATTATCAATAATTTTTGCCATGTATAATTATCTTTTATTGTTTTATCTCAATCAAGATTTATATACCTCAATTTTGCTGTCAGGACGGCAGGCTGGCTATTTGCTACTGAGTTAAAACAGAAATTTTTCATTTGCGGTGTAACTTGCAATATACAGATATAATCTACAGAACAAAAAGAAGTAATTTTGTTTTGAACAACAGAATCATCGATGAGGATCACTGCTCATAGACGAGGTGAAGTGCTGCCTCCATTCTTTTTTTCTTTTGAGTTCAATAACCTTCTGAGTTTGATTTTGAACGATAGAGGGAAATTGCAATAAACTTAATTGCCCTCAAACGAAGTTTGTAGCAATAATATTTGTCCTGTTGTCTGTTTTATGCGATTTTTCGCTTAACCGATTTTTCTTTTGACCCGTTTGTCTTTTTGTCCTCAAAACGGAATATACATGTACCACTCCGAGGACATTAAGTTCTCTTAGAACTTCACGCCTAACCAGTCTCTAAGAATGCGGTTCACGAAACTGTTTTGAGGAGACGATTTCATTGTGCAGAGGGCTGTTCTTTATCTTGAAAATTTGACCCCCAGTCACCCACCCATTCAATGACCCCACTCACCCCCAAACTCTCTCTATCTGGCGCTTTCGACCCCTTTCTCGTTCACCGCCCTCCCAACCGTACCCCACCCCCACCCGAATCGCTTGACAACCCCTCAATCGCTCGACCCCCGGCCCCCACTATTAGGCTATCTCTGAGCAATGCAAGCATCTCTGAGCCCCAGTAAGATACTACCAAAGCGAACCGCTCGCCGATCGTTTGAGAACAATTCGCCCGACTTTTGTCGAATTTTTAAATTAATTTGCTCAGAAAAATTTTGTTGTTTTGTCGTCACCTTCACAATGGTTTTTCTATGAGCAACCATTATAGACTGAAATTGAACATTATATTGTTATAAAAAAATTGTATGTGCTTAATCAGTCATTAACATTTTTCATTGCTCTCAAACGAAGTTTGTAGCAATTATATTAGTCCTGTCAGTCTTATTTTATTCGATTTTTGGCTTGACCAATTTTCCGTCTGACGCCTTTGACTTTTCGTCCTCAAAAACGGGATAAACAGGTAGTGCCCAGCGAGCATGAAGTGCTCTTAGAGCTTTTCAGCTCTGTTTCAGCTCAAACTGTTTGGGAGACTTATAGATATGGTGTGAAGGGTGGTTTTTAGAGGTTGAAGACACCCCCACTGTTGACCCCCTACTATTGCCGACCCCCAACCTCTCTGTTACCCCCACCCCACTGTTGCCCGCCCCCTCCCTCCCCCATCAGCCCCCCGGTGTACCCTCCGACCCCGTGGCTACGTTCGAACAACCGATCGCTAAGAACAAGGAATTTTATCCCAATTTTACCCCAAGTTCTTTGAAAATTGTTGTCATCTTTTGGTTTTTTCAGCCCTAAGTGTCAACGAAACTCCTCTAGGGTTTTGTATTAGCTTACTTTATGGCTTCTGGTGGTAGTGGAATGGTTTCACCATTTTAACAACACACATTTTAGCATTTTTCGATAAAACGTTCAATTTTTTTGATATTAATTATTGATTATTCACGTCTTTCCAGACACAGGGGCCAAAAACGTCCTTAACGGTTTGATGATAAGTTAATGAAACAAATGAATTTGCCATGGAATAGCTTCCAATTTGTTAATATGACAAATTTCAGCGATTTTTTTTTAAATAAAAATTGCATTTTTAAGTTTTTTGAGTTGTTTTTTGTTTTTTAGGTTTCTCCAGCCTCAAGAGACACATAACCTCCTCTAAGGTTTGATAATAAGTTACTGCATATCTTCTAGATGTAATGGAATGTTTTTCAAGCTTTTAATGTCAGCAATTTTTTATAACATTTGCAATTTTTTCAAGTTTTTCGAATCTTTTTGAGTTTTTGATCAATTTTCCGGGACCAGGGTCCTAGGGACCTGCTCCATGGTTTGATGATAAGCTGTCGCACAGTTTCTAGAGTTGATGGAATGGTTATCAATACTTAAAGGACTCCAGCTTTAGCATTTTTTTTTTGTTAAAATTCATTTAATACGTCAAGTTTCTGGATCTCTATGAGGCAGTGAAACTATTTAAAGCTTGAAATAGGGTTACTGGATAGGCTCTTAAGACATTGAAATGGCTTTGAAGATTTTAGTATCTTGAATTCTTGCAAGATTTTGTTAAAATTTTCAATTGTTATCAAAATTATTGTCCTTTTCCTGAGTTTAACGATCATTACTGGCCAACGAAGCTTTTCAAGTCTTACAGATGGGTTCCTTGACATAACTCCGGAGACAGAAAGTAGTTGTGAACATTCACTGCAAAATCGGCAAGCTTTTCTTTTAAATATTGCAATGTTTTGCAGTTTTCAAAATATCAGTTTTTATTTGATTTATTTCCTAACAACGCTAAAAAACTAAGTTGCAAAATTGAATCAAGCTAAAGCTAGCCTCACTAAATCGTGGCTTGCTACTGACAAAGCCAACCACTCGGTGGTCGTTTGTGAGCAATTCGCCCAATGTTAGTCGGTTATTAATTGCTCTCAAACGAAGTTTGTAGCAAATATATTAGTCCTGTCGGTCTTTTTTTCTATGCAATTTTTCGCTTGACCAATTTTTCGTCTGAAGCCTATGACTTATCGTCTTCAAAAACGGGACAAACAGGTAGCGCCGAGTGGGCATTAAGTGCTCTTGGAGCCTTTCAGATGTGTTTCAGCTCAAATTCTTTGGGAGACTATAGATATGGTGTGAAGGGTGGTTATTATGTTGAAGACACCCCCACTGTTGACCCCCCTACTAATGTCGATCCCCAACCGCGCTGTTTTCTCCACCCCACTGCTGCCCACTCCCTCCCTCCCCATCAGCCCCCCATGTACCCTCCCACCCGTGGCTACGTTCGAACAACCGATCGTTAAATACACCCCCACTGTTGACCCCCCACTTTTGCCCCCACCCCCCCCACTGCGCTGTTGCCCTCCACCCCACTATTGCCCCTCCCCCCTCACTCACTCGCCATCAGCCCCCCCCCCCCCCCCCGGATAGACCCCCTCCCCTCCGTGGCTACGTTCGAACAACCGACCGCTAAGAACAAGGAAGTTAATAATAATTTTAACAATTTTTTTCAAGCTTTGAGAATTTTTGTCATTTTTTGAGTTGTTTCAGCCCTAGATGTCAAGGAACCTCCTCTAGGGTTTAGTATTAGCTTATTGCATGGCTTCTAGTGGTAATGGAGTGGTTTCAGCATTTTAACATCACGAATTTTAGCATTTTTTGACAAAACGTTCAATTTTTTTCAAATTTTTGATATTCATTTTTCATTATTCACGTCTTTCCAGTCACAGAGGCCAAAAAAGTCCTTAAGGTTTTGATGATAAGTTAATGAAGCAAATTAATTTGCCATGGAATAGCTTCCATTTTGTTAATATGACAAATTTCAGCGATTTTTTTTAAAATAAAACTTGCATTAAGTTTTTTTGAGGTTTTTTTTTGTTTTTTAGGTTTTTCCAGCCTCAAGAGCCACATAGCCTCCTCTAAGGTTTGATAATAAGTTACTGCATATCTTCTAGATGTAATGGAATGTTTTTCAGGCTTTTAATGTCAGCAATTTTATATAACATTTGCAATTTTTTCAAGTTTTTCGAATCTTTTTGAGTTTTTGATCATTTTTTCGGGACCAGGGTCCTAGGGACCTGCTCCATGGTTTGATGATAAGCTATCGCACAGTTTCTAGAGTTGATGGAATGGTTTTCAATACTTAAAGGACTCCAGCTTTAGCATTTTTTTTGTTAAAATTCATTTAATACGTAGGGTTAATGGATCTTTATGAGGCAGTGAAACTATTTAAAGCTTGAAATAGGGTTACTGGATAGGCTCTTAAGACATTGAAATGGCTTTGAAGATTTTAGTATCTTGAATTTTTGCAAGTTTTTGTTAAAATTTTCAATTGGTATCAAAATTATTGTCCTTTTCTTGAGTTTAACGATCATTACTGGCCAACGAAGCTTTTCAAGTCTTACAGATGGGTTCCTTGACATAACTCCGGAGACAGAAAATAGTTGTGAACATTCACTGCGAAATCGGCAAGCTTTTCTTTTAAATATTGCAATGTTCTGCAGTTTTCAAAATATCAGTTTTTATTTGATTTATTTCCTAACAACGCTAAAAAACTAAGTTGCAAAGTTGAATCAAGCTAAAGCTAGCCTCACTAAATTGTGGCTTGCTACTGACAAAGCCAACCACTCGGCGGTCGTTTGTGAGCAATTCGCCCGATGTTAGTCGGTTATTAATTGCTCTCAAACGAAGTTTGTAGCAAATATATTAGTCCTATCGGTCTTTTTTTTCTATGCAATTTTTCGCTTGACCAATTTCTCCTCTGAAGCCTATGACTTATCGTCTTCAAAAACGGGACAAACAGGTAGCGCCCAGCGGGCATTAAGTGCTCTTGGCGCCTTTCAGATGTGTTCCAGCTCAAACTCTTTGGGAGACTATAGATATGGTGTGAAGGGTGGTTATTATGTTGAAGACACCCCCCACTGTTGACCCCCCTACTAATGCCGACCCCCAACCGCGCTGTTTTCCCCACCCCACTGCTGCCTACTCCCTCCCCATCAGCCCCCCATGTACCCTCCCACCCGTGGCTACGTTCGAACAACCGATCGTTAAATACACCCCCACTGTTGACCCCCCACTTTTGCCCCCATCCCCCCACTGCGCTGTTGCCCTCCACCCCACTATTGCCCCTCCCCCCTCACTCACTCGCCCTCAGCCCCCCCCCCCCCGGATAGACCCCCTCCCCTCCGTGGCTACGTTCGAACAACCGACCGCTAAGAACAAGGAATTTAATAATAATTTTAACAATTTTTTTCAAGCTTTGAGAATTTTTGTCATTTTTTGAGTTGTTTCAGCCCTAGACGTCAAGGAAACTCCTCTAGTGTTTAGTATTAGCTTATTGCATGGCTTCTAGTGGTAATGGAGTGGTTTCAGCATTTTAACATCACGAATTTTAGCATTTTTTGACAAAACGTTCAATTTTTTTCAAATTTTTGATATTCATTTTTCATTATTCACGTCTTTCCAGACACAGGGGCCAAAAAAGTCCTTAAGGTTTTGATTATAAGTTAATGAAGCAAATTAATTTGCCATGGAATAGCTTCCAATTTGTTAATATGACAAATTTCAGCGATTTTTTTTTATAAAACTTGCATTTTTTTTTGTTTTTTTTTGGTTTTTTTTGTTTTTTAGGTTTTTCCAGCCTCAAGAGCCACATAACGTCCTCTAAGGTTTGATAATAAGTTACTGCATATCTTCTAGATGTAATGGAATGTTTTTCAGGCTTTTAATGTCAGCAATTTTTTATAACATTTGCAATTTTTTTAAGTTTTTCGAATCTGAGTTTTTTTATCATTTTTCCGGGACCAGGGTCCTAGGGACCTGCTCCATGGTTTGATGATAAGCTGTCGCACAGTTTCTAGAGTTGATGGAATGGTTATCAATACTTAAAGGACTCCAGCTTTAGCATTTTTTTTGTTGTTAAAATTCATTTAATACGTCAAGTTTATGGATCTTTATGAGGCAGTGAAACTATTTAAAGCTTGAAATAGGGTTACCGGATAGGCTCTTAAAACATTGAAATGGCTTTGAAGATTTTAGTATCTTGAATTAGTATCTTGAATTTTAGCAAGATTTTGTTAAAATTTTCAATTGTTATCAAAATTATTGTCCTTTTCTTGAGTTTAACGATCATTACTGGCCAACGAAGCTTTTCAAGTCTTACAGATGGGTTCCTTGACATAACTCCGGAGACAGAAAATAGTTGTGAACATTCACTGCGAAATCGGCAAGCTTTTCTGTTAAATTTTGCAATGTTTTGCAGTTTTCAAAATATCAGTTTTTATTTGATTTATTTCCTAACAACGCTAAAAAACTAAGTTGCAAAGTTGAATCAAGCTAAAGCTAGCCTCACTAAATCGTGGCTAGCTACTGACAAAGCCAACCACTCGGCGGTCGTTTGTAAGCAATTCGCCCAATGTTAGTTGTTATTAATTGCTCTCAAACGAAGTTTGTAGCAATTATATTAGTCCTGTCGGTCTTTTTTTCTATGCAATTTTTCGCTTGACCAATTTTTCGTCTGACGCCTTTGACTTATCGTCTTCAAAGACGGGACAAACAGGTACTGCCCAGTGGGCATTAGGTGCTCTTGGAGCCTTTCAGATGTGCTTCAGCTCAAACTCTTTGGGAGACTATAGATATGGTGTGAAGGGTGGTTCTTAGGTTGAAGACAACCGCACTGTTGACCCCCCTACTAATGCCGACCCCCAACCGCGCTGTTTCCCCAACCCCACTGCTGCCCACTCCCTCCCTTCCCATCAGCCCCCCCCCATGTACCCTCCCACCCGTGGCTACGTTCGAACAACCGATCGTTAAATACACCCCCACTGTTGACCCCCCACTTTTGCCCCCACCCCCCACTGCGCTGTTGCCCTCCACCCCACTATTGCCCCTCCCCCCTCACTCACTCGCCATCAGCCCCCCCCCCCTCGGATTGACCCCCTCCCCTCCGTGGCTACGTTCGAACAACCGACCGCTAAGAACAAGGAATTTAATAATAATTTTAACAATTTTTTTCAAGCTTTGAGAATTTTTGTCATTTTTTGAGTTGTTTCAACCCTAGATGTCAAGGAACCTCCTCTAGGGTTTAGTATTAGCTTATTGCATGGCTTCTAGTGGTAATGGAGTGGTTTCAGCATTTTAACATCACGAATTTTAGCATTTTTTGACAAAACGTTCAATTTTTTTCAAATTTTTGATATTCATTTTTCATTATTCACGTCTTTCCAGACACAGGGGCCAAAAAAGTCCTTAAGGTTTTGATTATAAGTTAATGAAGCAAATTAATTTGCCATGGAATAGCTTCCAATTTGTTAATATGACAAATTTCAGCGATTTTTTTTTATAAAACTTGCATTTTTTTTTGTTTTTTTTTTGTTTTTTTTTGTTTTTTAGGTTTTTCCAGCCTCAAGAGCCACATAACCTCCTCTAAGGTTTGACAATAAGTTACTGCATATCTTCTAGATGTAATGGAATGTTTTTCAGGCTTTTAATGTCAGCAATTTTATATAACATTTGCATTTTTTTCAAGTTTTTCGAATCTTTTATCATTTTTTCCGGGACCAGGGTCCTAGGGACCTGCTCCATGGTTTGATGATAAGCTGTCGCATAGTTTCTAGAGTTGATGGAAGGGTTATTTTTACTTTAATGACTCCAGCTTTAGCATTTTTTTTTTGGTAAAGTTCATTTTTTTCAAATTTTCCGAAAGTTATTATACGGCAAGTTAATGGATCTTTATGAGCCAGTGAAACTATTTAAAGCTTTAAATAGGGTTACTGGATAGTCTCTAAGACATTGAAATGGCTGTGAAGATTTTAGTATCTTGAATTTTTGCAAGATTTTGTTAAAATTTTCAATTGTTATCAAAATTATTAACCTTTTCTTGAGTTTAACTACCATTACTGGCCAACGAAGCTTTTCAAGTCTTGCGGATGGGTTTTTTGACATAACTCCGGAGACAAAAAATAGTATTGAACATTCAATGCGAAATCGGGAAGCCTTTTTTAAATTTTTGCAGTATTTTTGCAATTTTCAAAATATCAGTTTTTGTATTCTTTTCCTAACAACGCTAAAAAACTAAAAGTTGCAAAGTTGAATCAAGCTTAAGCTAGCCCCACTAAACCGTGGCTAGCTACTGACAAAGCCAACCACTCGGCGGTCGTTTGAGAGCAATTCGCCCGACGTTAGTCGGTTATTAATTGCTCTGAAACGAAGTCATCAATTGCTCTCAAACGAAGTTCTATTGTCATCAAGAATAACTTCGAGAGGGCGATAAATTGTGTGGTGATGTTGTTTTAAGCAACTTCCGCTGAGATAGCGACAGTTTCGTATATTATCGATAAAATTGCATGATGACGACAGAATATTTCTCAATTTTGCTGCTGATAAAAAGTAGCCATAAAATTGATTTATAGCAATAAGTAAAGTTTTTTTCAAGTCAGCGTCCGATTTGTTCAATATTCTATGCTTGTATTTACACTAGTCTGCCTAGATCTATAACTTCTGTTCTAATTAGAGTAGTTGCTAAACCCAGACCCCTGTTTTCGTGACCAGACTGCGAGATTTTGCCCAACTGTTGCAATCTATATAAATGCGATAAAACAGGCATAAAATCTGAAAACTAATTACAATTGTTTTGCCGCATTTCCATATTTTTTAAAGTTAAGTATATGATGGAGTGTATTTCTTTTTATGATGGCTTTAAAAAATCTTTCATCAGTACTGCAGCTCAATTTTATGGCTGATTGCTTTTAGCAGTGCACAATTCGGAAATACTTTAGCGTTACCATGCGATTTCATCCATAAATTATTACGCAACTATTGTTATCTCAGCGGGAGTTCATTTAAAAAATACCACGAGGTGGGTATTGTTCTCTCGAACTTAGTCAATAAATTGGCTTCGCCTCGGAGTTTGATAACTTATCAATGCTCCATTCATGATAATCTTAAAATGATTAGTCTTTTATAAAAATGGTTAATGGATTCTGGTGGTTATTTTTTTCTCGAACTTGTTGGTTTTTAGAGTAAATAAAACTGTAAACTTTGCTATTTGATGGAGGTTTATTTATTAGCTTTTCTAATAATAGTAAAATGATCTTGGATTCTGAATATAGAAAGCATACGCAACTAAGAGTGTGAGATAGCTCAACTTCAGGTTGAAATATAGTTTCTAATCTGCAGACAACGAAATAAGCAAGTGTCTCCGTTTCTTATTATCATTGTTCTAGCTTTTAATTTACTGTGTGCACGATAACAATTTAAATCGACAATATTCAGCTGATCAAGTTATCAAAGTATTTACCATTTCAAATTAAAGTAAAGCAACCGCCACCGTTTTAAATTATCGAAACTGTGAGCTCAGGCCGAATGTACATAACATCACAAATTAGAGTGAACACCGACAATAACGTAATGGCTTCCAGTTCAAAAGTAAGTTTAAGACTGCAAAATTTATGGTTCATAACGATTATCGATTTGATTTATGCATCTGTGCTTTCTTTGTTTGAAGAGACGGAACTCGAAAACTTATTATAATTTTTTGAACTGAAACTGCAAACAACTGTTCATTTAAGACAGCTCAAAATACATGCATATTATTCAGTTTTTATGTATCGATGGCTAACTGTGAACCATTTTACTGTTATAACTGTAACGATCGTTGAAGTTTCGTATCTAGGCTTGTTCTTACTTTTGCAAACGATTGCATTGAAATGCCTCTAGGAAGAAGAAAAGGATCGGTTGCGGTATGTTACTTATTAAATTTATTTTCCCTCTTTTTCGAATTTTAAGTTATTTTTAGACCATTTTTAATTTCTCCTTTCAAGTTTCATTTTGATAGATCTACCTTAAGTTGCTGCTGGAGTGCGTCAAAATAATAATTACACTGTCCAATTCTTAAATTCCTGTTGGTCAATAAAATGAACCTGAAATACTGCTGAAATAAAACATGCAGTTTTTCAATAGTTTTCTGTCTCTTGCCATTTTTTGTACTGGTGTAAGTTGTTAATGTGTCTCTGATTGAATACCGCTGGTCGAAAATTTTTCCTTTATTCATATATGTATCTCGCATAGGGCTGCTTAATGGATGTTGCTCCATGCTTAATTAAGTATGGTTGTACTTCTTTTCACCCCGACTCTTCTATTTTACACCTCTTCTATTTCCCTGCTTATTTTACACCATATTTCACCCCTCCGTAATTAAAACCCACAAACTTTTCAACTAGATTGGCTTTCCCAAAATCTACGTATTTTATTTTCAGACAACATTAAGCCCAAATCCTACTTATTTCCAATTATCTTCACTAAATGTGCCAATTATATAAAAATAAAATCCAGGGTGAAATGATGGAGGTGTGAAGAAGCAGGACACCTCATTGGTATCCCTAGCGCTTAATGCAATGCCCCTTTGCTGACTGGGTCTTCCTGCCTCCAAAATTTTTTTCTCGGTTTTTATTTTCATTTTTCTGCATTAATTTGCTGTTTGTGTTGTTGGTTTCAAGGTTGAGGTTAATATTGGCTATCACTGTTCTTAATATAGATATGGTTCAAGGTTAGCTTGTGTTTAGAATGAGAAGTTTCTGACTATCCAACCATCATCTTCTGTTGCTGCGCGGCCACGGAGCTTCTCAGTAGCTGTAAGTAAACTTTCACGCAGCGTTCACTGAATCTAGTTCAAGTTTTATTATATAGTCTTTCGTGGAACACAAGGCTGCTGTTCAAATCGTGAAGTACAACAATTGTTAACAACCTCGCCATTGCTACCAAAAAGGTGCCCCAGACTCAAGATAGGCAAAGTTTTTTTTTCAAAAAAAGAACTCATGTGAGCTTGCGTGTCAAACATGCTCATGAAAACACGCATCGTAAGTGCTCCCCGAAGACCTTTTGAGCACTAAGAAGAAAAACAAAACTAGCCTAGAGAATTTGGAAACTTCGCATGAAAAATTGCTGTGAAAAAAGGGACTGGGAGAGCATTTGGGCTGATAGTTCTTTCTTAAATATCTCGCTCAAAATAGGTTGACGAATCAAAATGATAAGCAAAATGTTTTTAATAGTTCGGCTAGGTATTAATAATTTAGTGGAAAGAAAACAATGATTAGTCATTTTTCAGCTATGATATTCTTGCTATATCCTCAGTGCATAAAATATAATTATCTAAGAACTGGTGGCAAACATTTTTAATTGCTCTCCAACAATTCTTGAAGCAATTAATCAAATTGTATGTCTTTTTAATGCAAAGTTGTTGCTTGTTTGTTTTTGAGCTTTGATCAAACATTCTGTGTCTTGTTGGGTGTCTTTTTCACGCGTACATTCTTCATTTTTGAGTGATCTAAGATGCTCTCATGGTGAAATGAAGTTTGCTGCTAATATAACAGCGATTTTGAGCGAAAGAAAAACAAAGCCATTGTAGGATGTTGGCCGACTGCCTTGAATTCAGGGGTTCGAAACCTTGTGGGTTCTGTTTTTTTACCCGTAAAATATATCTAAGCTACGCCTCCGGTAAATGAATTTTTTTAGAAACCTGCATCAGTAAGCCTACTTTACGGTTTCACAACCTCTTTGACTCATTTTTTACTTATCATATTGAAACCATTTTGTGCTATTTTATTTAAAGAAAAATTCTTTTGCTACCGATTGATTTCAATAAGTAGCAAGAGTTTTTATTCATTTCTCTACTAAACATGTTTTTCTGTGTCTGCCATATGGTTGTCGAGATATCACTCCAGCAAGAACACATTTGAGACATTACTGCAATTAATCGGCATGTATATTTAGGAAAACCAAATGGGTACTCGCAAAATTTCGATGGGCACTGCTAGCAGTTGAACAGAATTAGCTATTGTTTCCTTAACCCTCTGAGCTTTGTATTTAGAGATCAACACTACTTGTTTTTTGATTGGTGGAAATAATATTTGGATAACCATCTAAAGAAAAGCAGCTATTTTTGAATTTCTGTCTAGTCATGTCTCAAGGAAGCAAACTGCCTCCGATGTGTATGACATGCTGTTAATGTAAACTTCAAATTCATCTAAGTTATTGGAGGTTGCTCCAATAGTTTGAGGAACAAAATGGAAGCTTTTCGCGTCAAAGCTCGTTTGATATGTCCTAGTTGTTGCAAAAGTACTATTCATTATATTTTCATTGCTGTTGTAGTATGTCTTTTGTACATGTATCAAATTTTTAATTGCTCTTGAACGCAGTTCATAGCAATAATTGTAAACGTGTGTGTCTTTTTTTATGCAAATTTTTCGCTGGACAATTTTGATCTTTTCTTCTAGAACATTCTTTGACTTCTCAAGTGACTTGTTTACGCTTTCGTTCATCATTTTTGAGTGATCTCTAGTGCTCCGAAGTAAAGCTTGTTGCTAATATAGAATCGGTTGCAGCATTAGAAAATTAAGTGACTCGTAGCGCAGTGGTTAGTGCGCGTGGACATGGAGCGGGAGGTCAGTGGTACGAATCCCGGTGGTGTCGAGGATTTTTGCACCCATAAAGAAAAATGGATCTATACTAAAGACCATGAATTAAATTACCTCGCCTGTCGTTCAAGAGCAATTCTTCCGACATTTGTCGGTTTATGTTTAATAGCCGCCCTCATCTTCTCAGCCGGCTATTATAGCGCTCCTATTTTTTTTTTACTTCGTCGAATAAAAAAATTTTCGCTTTACCTCATTTTGCCGCCTTTTCAACATTTTGCGTGAAATCTTTTTGACTTCTCTAGGCTAGTTTCTCTCTTCTCTCATTCTGCTAAAAGTAATTTTGAACATCAGTTGCTCAGCAAAGCAATTCAAGATGAACAGAGTCAGTATGAAAAATTGAAGTCAGAAGTAGAAACGGGATAAACCCATAAAGCCCAATTTTAGATGCCCGCTATTTGAACGTCGTTCCTATAAGTCTTATTTAACATCTCTAATGCTTATTGTTATTGATATTAGCCCCTGTAGCCTCTCTCTAAGAAACAGAAGTATGTTCAACCACGAAATGCCATCAAAATAAATCGAACTTAAAAAATGTTTTTGTACAAAAATGTTTTTTTTTTCAATATCTTCTGTTATTTCAATCCCAATCATGCTTATTGGAATCAACGGCGGCTATTTTCCGGCAATCTGCCGGGTATGTTTAATTATTGTATTTTTCGATCTTTTCCGTTTGTGTCCCCCCCCCCCCCCCCAGCTTAGTGGGCGCATCCCAGACGCACGTGCCATATTTTTACGTTATGATTTACTATGTCGTGGCACGTGTTCAGTAACTGGGGCACAAACGGAGAAGATCCGCATTTTTTGCAAGTGTTTTTCTGATTTGTTACGGGAAATCAACGGCAATAAGTTACAATAATTTGCTGCTTCACTCTTGCTATTACTCTAATTGGTTGCGTAAATATCAACTGACAACGAGCTGCTGGAACTCATATCAGAGAGAAGAAAAAGTTTTCAAAATTTGATGTTGATTTTGAAGTTTGCTGTGAAAAAACAATGAACTAAATATTTGAGTGAACTAAATGAGTGAGCTAAAAGGATTAACGAAAAACAAAATGATGCATCGTCAAGTTAAAGACCTAGGAATTCGTTTGTGCATTCAAAATTTTTTAGCGGTTCAAAATTTGGATTACTTAATGATATCCACGTGTTTCAGGGAAAGTTATCAGGACTTACTTCGCAATCTGGCGAAGGGAGTCGCTCCCGTAGTCCTCAAATCTTCAAGAAAATGAACACAAAGGATAAGGTAAGTAGCCAATTGTCCAAATGTTACTTGTTCAATTGCTGCATTGATTTTCTTTGTTACCATTTGACTGCTTTCATAACTATCTAGATGGTTTGTGTCGCTTATGTTCTGTACGTAAAGAACCCCGAAGGTGTCTCGATAAATATGTATGTTTTTAATAAAGGCAAAGTTATGGTGCAGTTGGCATGATTTTTGGATAGAACACCTTAGTAACAATGTATTTAGTTGTCTGCAAAGAGTCAGGAAAATCATAGCGCATCTGTTTAAAGACTTGGGAACCTAACAGAGATCAAACAATGTTTAATGCTTGCTTTTTTTTCTGTTGAAGCTGTAAGCATGATGCTTTGAATGCTATTGTTATCAATTCTGAGTTATTAATTTTTATCGTGAAGGAAGAGTCAGACGGATCTAGTCTGATGACAGACGAAACTGCCCGAGCACTCAACACCGCGGGTGACTTAAACACCTCAGACAAGTGCAGTTATAAAACTCATAAATTGACTGATGCTGTCAATGATGATTTCGTTAATATATCTTGCGATGAAATCAAGGTATCCAACGTGCAAAATGAAAGGTTCTGGTGCAAACTTTTCAGTTGAACGAACATAATCGAGCGCAGAGCTTTTTTAAAATTTTGTTGGCTTGGTTGGATGTGGGAGAAAGGGATTTCTTTGATGTTTAGATATTTTGAGATTGTTGTTCCTGGTGGTTATTAGTGGCTTTGATAACTTAGAACTGGATCCTCTTCACCGTTCAAGAATACCGAATCTATTGATTGTGATAGCTAGTCACTATATACTGCCGAGATGTCATAACTTGTGTTACAGATATACAAAGATGAACAAATTATTTGTTCAGGTATTTATAATAGTTGATTTTTTTGCGGTGGAGAATAATCAGGGTAGATAAAGGAGTTAAAATCTGATCTCTCTCCTTTGAGCTGGCGGTTAACATGATTGTCCATTTTCAAACTTATGAAGGCTGTCTATTTTGCATTGTATTCAAGTTAAGGTTCAATTGGTAGTTTGCACCAGAGCTTCCGAAGACGGAAACGAAGTCGAAGAATTCGTCGAAGAAGATGAGATTACTGTTGACGACAGTGATCAAGTTGAAGGCGCGTTGTCGAACTTCATGAACAAATTTGTCGAAAAAATTAGCGACACTTTTCAAGGACCAACAAAGGTCAGTAAATAGCAATGCGTTCAGCGCACGCATGGCATGAGAAGAGAAAACTGGAATTTTGTTAGAACTTCGGAATTAACCTTCTGACCTTTTGGTAACTCCTGCATGACCTTTCACCTCTTCATTTGACATTGTGGTCCCGAACCCCATATTTGTGTAACTTCAGCCCTAAACTAAACTTATTTTGTTTTTAGCTTATCACCCCACATTGATGCTTTGATTAAATTTGCCATTTGGTGTGAGTGTTATTTGGTGTGAGAAGGATGGGGTTTATAGTTGTGTGCGTATTTACTCGCACTTCGATTTCTCTGATTAGAACACGCATACCTCGTAGATCGAATGTTTACGCTGTTCATAACAGTCGAGTAACTAACTATACAAGAATTTTAACTTCTAGGTTGATAGCCGCTGTGATTAATTTAAAAACTCTTTGAAGCCACGGCGAGGCTATTAGTGGTCTCATCTCGTTGACTCTCAAAAATGACTTCCTCACTTTGAAATTCTTTTCTTTACTTTAATTCAAAGAGATAAATTCAAGCGAGTGTGTGTCACTCTAATTAAAAGTCATTTGAGAGCAGCGAAAATAAGTAGCAATGTTCTTAATCAAAATATAGTATTTCCCACATTTAATAAAAAGAATTTATTTTGGCCTGTTTCTTTTACTATTTTTTCGAGACTGCAGATTTACGAAGCTATTGTGGCTATTTGCTGCCATTCTTCCAGCTGTTTTTTTAACTATCCAAAGGATTTGGATAGTATTGGTACGGTTTTTTGGAGATCTGTTCACACAAATGACTTCATGTGAATGAGAAGCCAAATAGGTGTAGTGATATTAATCACACTGGAGTAGTACAAGGATCAAAAAAGCACGTGAAATTTTTCAAACTATTTTTTGACGTCAATATGCAGGTATTGGTCTTCATAAAATCATAATGGTTTTTTTAAATTTTGAGCGCATCTTTTTTTGAATTAATTTGCCCGAATTGTACGCGTATCTTTTAATATCCTGTCTTGTATAATCATTAATGACAAGTGTTATCGGCATTCGAATGAGGTATTAATGAAAGCAGTTAATTGTTTCAGTTCATTGCTAATGGCTTTTATGGGTGTAACACTACTTCCTTCCAAAAAATGTTTTCCAGTTCTAACCGTATTTAATTGCTCTCAGACGCAGTTTTGTAGTACGTAACAAACCTATTAGTCCTGTGCTCTTTTTAATGTGATTCTTGAGTTGATTAGTGTTTTGTGTGACCCTTTTGACTTTTCGTCCTCAAGAAAGGGATAAACGGGTAACGCTGCATGATGGGTGCCAGTTTCGTTGGCCATTTTCTATTTTAGTTCATGAATGAATTAAATTTATTTTGATGGTTAGATAGAGGTACAAATTGAGGTATTTTAAAAACAATAAACATGAGCCGAACGAGGACAGTCAGTGAGAAAAACGGTTCTCTTCGAGTGGATGACCAAATGGAAACCCCACATAAAGAAATGTTAATTCTATTTTTTCTGCGCTATCAAAAACATGTCTCATTGAAGCTTTTGCAGAAATTTTTGAGTGCTGAATTTTGTTAGATTTTTAAACATGTTGGCTGAATTTTTATAGATTGCAGGACGTTAGAAGCATTTTTGCCTTAAATAACTTCTTTGTAATGGTTTCTTCTTGAGTTTTTGTCCGTTTGCGTGGTGGGTATAATAGTCATCGAGATGCTCTTGTACTTTGTTTTTGATTGTTTAAAACTTCTTTTAGGTATGATCTATTTGTAAAGCCATAGATTAGAGCGCCGAAGTTGATTTTAATCTTTGCGAGTGCTGAGTAGAAAATGAGGTGTCTGCGGGATAACATTTTTTGTAACTTCTAAATCAGTTCACAGAAACGTGTCAGCTTTCTTCTTGGTTCATAGGGTGTCTAAATATCAAGTTTTTATCTAGATGTAAGCCACGATTTTTGCTGGAACCATTTCTTTGAAATAGTTGAGGTCATTTGGTGTATCGTTGCTGGCAAAAAAGCGGCCGATTTCACATTTGCCGGCATTCAGGTTAAGCATTACGGATAGCAATTGGGATACAACTATAGCATTTTTCTCTAAGACTTCTGCAGATTTTTTCCAGAGCAAAGTAGACTAGTATCAACTGCATAAAGAACAATTTTGCAATCCGTTGCGGATTAAGGCAGAACGTTGATGTACAAAAAATCAAAAGGGGCCCCAGAATTGACCCCCGCGGGACTCCATAATTTGACTTTGCGCTGATATTGAGTTATATCAGAGGACACATTGTTTTCTGTCGCGCAGATAGATCTCATTGAGATTCCTAATTATTCATTTTTTTAAGGAGTCTGTGATGATCTACTGTGTCGAAAGTTTTTTCAAGTCAAGCGAGCTCAAATGTCCAAAATTTCTGTTTTCCATTACTGTGCGGATTTCTTCTGTTAGTTCTTCGACAGCGTCAATGCAATTCAAATTCTGCCGAGATCCGAATTGACTTGGGTTGAAAATGTCATGCTTTTTAATGCAACTTAACATTCTTTCGTTTATTAGTGATCTCCTGAATGTGCTTAGTAAACTTATTGGTCGATCGTTTTCTGGCAAAGAAGTGTCACCAATTTTATGAATGCCGATTACTTTTGCCTTTTTTCCAAAAGTTGGGAAAATTATCCTCGTCAATGCATTGGTGAAAATATCTGATAAAGGCTTAACGAGAGCTGGACTCGAAATTTTGCAAACTTAATGGTTTATGTTGTCCTTACCAGCTGACGTTTTTTAAGGTTTTTAAAATAACTTTTTATAGGTGTTTTAGCTAATATAAAAAAGTTATGACTAATTGTGCGACCAGAAAAAGGAATAGTTGTTGTTTGAGGAAAATTTGCTACCAATTTAGGTCCCATTTTGCAGGGAAATTATTCATTTTGTCTGCAGTTTTGGTTTCTGGTTTGATTGGCAGTTTATTATCAGAGCAAAACGGTTCAATGCTGATTAATCCGATCAGTGTGTTTTCTTCTGATATACGCAAGGTTTCTGTGGCACATTATTAACACGGTGAACTTCAAGTTTGTAGATATTTTTTATGTTACTGTTGTGATCACCTGCTGTCAACTTTGAGATTTGATCATTTAACTTAAAGGAATGTTGGTGGCAGCAATATCATCTAACTTCTCCATTTTTCAAGTAGAATTATCAGGTGTTTTTTTGTTCTGTCTTTTTTGTACATGGGAGCTCGGTGAAAACGGGATAGTGATGGCTTATGTCTGTTGTTCGACTGGCTTATGTCGACTGTTCTATTTATTTGTAGCAAGTACGTGGTCAATGCATTTTGGGGAAGTTAGTGTCACTGTTGTTGAATAGAAATTGTACTGGTGTAATTCGTATGAATTCACGAGTTCCTGATAACTGACAACTTCGGCTGTCTCAATTTTGTGTCAAGAATAAATTCTATGCAGACAATTGAATATCCATCTAAGTTGACTGTTACTTCAATTAGTTTTTCAACTTCGGAGTTAACTGAGAGTTTTATTGTTCGGAGGTGGGTATATCAAGAGAATATTCAGAATGCTTTGCGCCTCGAACACGAACAAACATATTCTCAAATTTTGCGCAAAAAGCTGCAGTCTTTCTGAATAATTTGCGAGACCACTTCCTTTTATATTTTGTCTGTTTGTTACTTGTGACGGAAAGTATCCGTCTATTTAAGTATCCGTCTATTTTGGACACTTCAGCTGCTTTATTGTCTCTGAGCTAAGTCTCACAGGGAGACAGTACTTCTGGTTCAGTTTGAAACTATTTAGCAAGTAGAGATTATAATACTCAGTGAAGATTCCAATTGCCGTCAAAAGTTTTTGAGATTGTTTTTTAACCTTTTGTGAATGTTTGTGTTGTTTCCCAGTGCAATCATTTTTTAAAACTTAAATTTGGTTTTGACCGCAATCAAAGATTGTGGCATTGCTGAAGAGCAGTGTTTCATCATGAAGTTACATCGGTAGTTTTTAGAATTTGCTACTACCTGTTGAAAATATTCTACAGGTGAGCTTCCAGGCCGCTTGGGAATTTTCTGGTCGCCAGGAGTGTACAGACTTCTATGAATTTTTGATCGCTGTCTCTTAATTTCAATGTTTTGAATATCATCAACTGCTATAAGTGAATATTTCACATGAGATAAATTTATCACCGTGTTTTGTAAAAACTGACGCTACGATTTTGGTAGTAATCAGACCATTTTTTTCTGCTTTGTTCTTATTGCTAACTGATGGGTGGTAGCACTCATCATAAATTGAGCGTTCATTAAGGGGATTTATTTGTCTTGTCAACCACAATTTTCTTAATTAATTTCTTTTTTGTAATAAAAATTTTTCAATTAAATTTGGGGGTGAAACATGGCATGCTTTAAAATTTCCTGGATTGGTCGGATAGTTTAAGTATTCCTCGTAAAACGAGCGAACGACCTGCAAATGAAACATCTTTATTTTGAAGAGGCATGATCCAAATAATTTGCACTCGAGAACTGTTTTCCAAATCATCAACTCGATTTTCGATAGCTAGGATTTGTTCATCTTTACTAGATAAAACCTTCATTAAATGGGAAATAATTGCTCTTAAATTGGGACTTTCAATCAAATTCAGTAAATTTTTTCAGACATTTTCAAGACTAATTTCAGAGCGAATCAAATGAATTACTTCAGAAAATTTCTAGCTGCTCATTTGTGTTTTCAGCTCTACGCCAGCACCAAAAGAACTTGCTCTTCTCAATTGATTTGATAACCTCTTATTAATTTCCCGAGCTAACTTGTGATGAGTGTTCTGTTTTGTATTTATTATAACCTTTCTACCCTGTTCACGTGTCGTTGACCCACCACTGTATCTTATGTTTGCATGCCCATTGCATCATATTTGTGCAGATAATATCAAAGATGCATATACACCGAGATTTGATGCTCACAGATAGTCTACACAGTGGAATACTCAGTAGCATAGTAAGCTAGCGACAGTAATAATGACAAAATTCTCGAAAAGGAAAAAGCCAGGCTGTAATCGTATTTATTGTAGTTAAGAAATTTACAAAATTGTAAGGGGGGAAGTTGGAAAAAGCAATTTGATTGATCGGCTGTTTTTTTTATGAAAGGTTGAAAAGTTCCATCTGAGCTGTTACATTTGTATTTCTGATTGAGAGCTAGGACATTTACCGTTTAAAATCTATGACAAGAACTCATTCGAGTTATCACTTTGTGAACTCTATTGCTTTCCAGGGCGTCGCGGAGTACCGCAACTATTACGACAGTTCGGACAATTGGCAGTTTGCGGGAGGAACTCAACAGGGAAATGTGAAGAGACGAATAGCTGACATAATCCAGGCGGAAAATGAACTGGACATGGGATCCAGTAGTCTGCAAGTGGACTCTCTCCACATATCCAAGTCCAACCAGAAGGACGATAATGTCAGCCATACTTCCGAGTACAAACCGGTCAGTTGTTTCACGTTCCTCTCAGATGAAAATCTGCTGTTAAAACTAAAGACTTGATGATGTCCAGAGAAATCGACCAGCAGCAATCGACTAGCTTCAAAAATAGGGCTCAAATTCACACGATTGTTTTAAACGTACACTTCTGTCTTTCATTTACATCTTTGAATTTTGTTGCTGATTGCTGCATTGTCTTACACAATGTTTGTAGATGACGTCATTGGAGAAGGAGTGGGAGTTCATAATGTGCAGTGACAGTTTGGACAGGGTGAAGAAATTTCTAGATGCTCATCCATTCCAAGAAGAACCAAATGACCAAGTCAGATTTGTCAACTATCGCTCCAAAATCAATGGCAACACCGTTCTCCACTACGCTGCACAATTTGTGAGTAATTTTTAGTTTGGAAACCAATTAACGCTTCAACCCATAGCTTGAAAATTTGAGTCAGGAGATTACTACGTCAAGATTAGTGGGCGTTTAACTTTTGCGCTTCCAGGCCCACGTGCTATATAACAATATATACACGTGCTGTGTAATTTCTAAGTGTTCGGGGGGGGGGGGGGTGCTGGGCAGAATAGCGGAATAGAGCCAATATTGACACATTTTTTTTCAGGGCAACACGGGCATGGCTGCGGAACTTGTTCAAAACAGAGGAGTGGACTGTTCCATTATCAACAATGTAAGTAACTTTTTTCTAATTTTCTACTCACAGTTCGTAGTTCAATTTTCGATAGAATTGTTAAGCATCGTGCCAAAATAAAATGGGAACAGGTTTTTACGTTGCTTTTTGTCATAATCGCTACAATGGTGGAAGAGAAATCGACCAGAAGTAATCACGTAATCGCATCTTCTTCGGGCCCAAAAAGTATCGCAGGTTTATTAGAAACTCAAGAGTAAGAATATTGAATTAACAATTAATTGTTTGGAGAAGAGAAGTCTTTGGCTTCAAGAAATTCGGTACAAGATATTCGCTTATCAGCGAAGTCTAAAGCATTAAGTGTAGTCGGTGTTGTCTTTTTTAATCAAAATTTTGTCTGGTCGATTCAAATTTTTGAATACATTTCTCGCTTCACTTAATTTTTCTGTAACAGATTTTTTTATGAGAGAATTCCAGAATGTTGGCTTTCAAAACTCGGGTTTTTTAAGACTTAATTATAACAAATCAACTAACTTTTTTCTAGCTGATAAGTAGCTGCTGATCTTGAAAATGAAGGCTTTGATTGAGCTCAATCTGTTTATCCGTGTTTTTAGGTTTGTGCTAGTGTTTCAAGTACAATAGTTTTAAAAGAGAAGGGTTCAAGTAAAGAGAAAAAATTTAACTTGTTGTTTAAACAGACATGTCCCTGATCTTGGAACGCTTTGGAAGATTGATTTGACATCAATTATGGCAAGATCATGTACTTCAAATGATCCTATTTTTTGTCCTTTCAAAAAGCACGAAAATTATCAATTGCCACGTTTTCTTATATTGCCGATTTTGACGGTGTAACGATGAAGGTGTGTGTTATGTTTTCCTAAATTTTGCAGAATAGGTATCTATGCTAAATAACTCATGTTTTTGCATTCTGTATAATAGCCGCAAAGCTGTAAGATAAGTGGAGCTATATTGCGGTGTTCGTGGTTCGTCTGACGCTCTTTTTGTCTTTTTTCGTTTTACATATATATATTCAAACAGCAAAGCCGAAAAAGTCAAATTTTCTGAATGAATTCTTTCTCTCATGTACGGCTTTTGCGAGCTTGACGCCTTTTCTCTCTTTTTTTCTCTCTCTCTCTCTCTCTCTAGCAAAAGCTTTTAGGTCATTTGGGTGATAGATTTTGGTCATACGTGACTTACCTCACTCATTAAAATGGCTTTTCTACTTTAAAACAGTTTAAGTTTAATTAGTTCATGGTCAACAAAACTGAAATGTTTAAAGTTCCCAAATAAAAGGTCTTCAGCGGAGTGAATTAAAGCCTAATTGGTTTATCGCTGAGTGTTTTGTACATAGTTATTTGAGCGGCGGCGATACTTTTTTTCAGCTTATATCTGTTTCTATCTGTATTATACGGCACCCAAGTCGATTTTGCACTTTCGGCAATCTGTCGGTTATATTAATAATTAATAGCCGCCGTCAGCCTCTCAACGGTTATTTTTTAGGCGCTCTTCTTTTTACAATTCAAAGAATTTGAATTTTATTGGGGCGCTGTCTTTTTAAAAAGATTGCTCACAAAAGTTGAAGTCAAGTTGAAGTGATGATTTTGGTCACGGCAAAACAAGAAATGGAGCGAAAGAGCAAGTGATTGTGCGGCGCCAATGTTTTTCGCTGATTTCAAAGTAGAGTGAGAAAATGGTGTTCGAACAAAAGTTCGGTTTCCCTCGTGACTTTTATTTCACATGCGGCATTTTGAGAGTTTTTTTTGCTATGTTTGGACGTTATATTGCTTTCAATTGTCCTAATTCTTGTTATCTTTTGATCACGTTTTTCGTTTTACATAAGTCACGATTTTCACATCTGACTTCTGACCTATTCACTCACTGTTTCAACTGAACGGATTTTAAATTCTTTCACGCATTGAAATGTGATGAATACTGTCAGTCAAAGCAGCGAAATCAGAAGAAACGGGATGAACTGATAAAGCCCGGTCATTCAGTCAAAGTGCATTAGATTATGAAAGTTCAGACCGGCTGCTAGCTGACATCAGTTTTAAGCTGAATAGCGTTCTGTTAAGAAGCTTAATGAAAAATAATTGCCGAGTTTAACTAAAACTACACCTCAAATTAGAACCTTTGACACTTAGGAAAAAATTGTGCTTCTAGCCCGACTTGCGTCAACGGCGGCTGTTTTCCGGCAATATGTCGGCTCTGTTTTCCAATTGCTCTCGAACGAATATTAAAGCTATTTTTATTATTAACGTGTGCGTCTTAACGCAAAATTTTTTTGAGCATTTCTGCGCTTTTGTTCTAGAGCATTCTTTGACTTCTGGAGCGACTCTTTCACGCTTGAGTTCTACATTTTTTGAGTGATATATGTTGCTCTCATACTGAAATAAAGTTTGTTGCTAATATAGAAGTGATTGTGTGCGATAGAGAGTCAAGTGAACTGCTTATTGACATCTTGAAGGTCCGGAGTTTGAACCCCTGTTGGTTTGTTCTTGCATTCATAAAATTTTTCTAAGCTACACTCGAAATGAATTGAAATTGCCCCGCCTGCCGTGCAAGAGCAATCAAGTCAATGATAGTCGGACCATTTGTAGCAATTATATTAGTCCTGTCGGTCTTTTTTTATGCGATTTTTCGCTTGACCGATTTTTTCGTCTGGCGCTTTTGACTTTTCGTCCTCAAAAATGGGATAAACAGGTAGCGCCCAGCGGGCATTACGTGCTCTTAGAGCCTTTTAGCTCTGTTTCAGCTCAAACTGTTTTGGATCATACTTACGGTGTGAAGAGTGGTTCTTAGAGGTTGAAGACACCCCACCCCCACTGTTGACCCCCCCCCACTATTACCACCAGCCCCGCCACCGGCGCTCTTGCCCCCCACCCCACTGTTGCTCAACCTTCAGCCCCTAGTGACCCCCCCAGCACCCGGTGGCTACTGACGAACAACCGATCGCTAAAAACACGCAATTTTATACTAATTTTCGGATTTTTTTTTCAAGCTTTTTGGAAAATTTTTGTCAGTTTTTGAGATCTTTCAGCCCTGGGTGTCAAGGAACCTCCTCTAGGGTTTTATAATAGGTTACTGCATAATTTCTAATGGCAGTGCAATTGTTTCAACAATTTTCGCGAATTTTAGCATTTGACAAAACGCGCAAATTTTTTAAATTTTTTTCATTCATTTTTCATTATTCACATATTTCCGGGCGCAAGGGGCAGAAAACTTCCTTAGGGTTTTGAGAATAAGTTGCTGAAAAAGTTTTTTTGCCATGTAATAGCTTTCACTTTCTTAATATGACAAATTTAGCAAATTTTTTTGATAAAACTTGCATTTCATGTTTTCTGAATTTTTGTCCTTTTTAGGTTTTTCTTGTCCCAAGAATCGGCGAACCTCCTGCAGGTTTCGGTAATAGGTTACTGCATAGCTTCTAGTGGTAATAGAATGGTATTCAGCGTTTTAACATCACGAACTTTGGCAAATTTTTTATGAAACTTGCAATTTTTTTCAAATTTATAAAATTTATTGTCATTATCTAAGTATTCCGAGAGCCAGGAAATCTCCTATAGCGTTTGATAATAGGGTTCTAAAAATTTTCATTGGTCGTGGAATGGTTTTCAGCATTTTATTATTACAAATTTTAGCAAAATTTTGATAAAATTTGCGATTTTTAATTTGAAATTTTTCTCAGTTTTTAGGTTTCTCCAACTTCAAGGGCCAACGAACCTCCTGCAGGGTTTGATAATAGGTAATAGAAGGGTTTTCAACAGTTTAACATCAAGAATTTTAGCAATTTTTTTTTATGAAACTTGCATTTTTTTCAAATTTTTTAAATATTTTGTCATTTTTGGTTTCTCCAACCTCAAGCGCCACCCAACCTCCCACAGCACCCGGTGGCTACTGACGAACAACCGATCGCTAAAAACACGCAATTTTATAATAATTTTCGGACTTTTTTCAAGGTTTTTGGAAAATTTTTGTCAGTTTTTGAGTTCTTTCAGCCCTGGGTGTCAAGGAACCTCCTCTAGGGTTTTATAATAGGTTACTGCATAATTTCTAATGGCAGTGCAATTGTTTCAACAATTTTAACATCGTGAATTTTAGCATTTGACAAAACGTGCAAATTTTTTAAATTTTTTTCATTCATTTTTCATTATTCACGTATTTCCGGGCGCAAGGGGCAGAAAACTTCCTTAGGGTTTTGAGAATAAGTTGCTGAAAAAGTTTTTTTTGCCATGTAATAGCTTTCACTTTCTTAATATGACAAATTTAGCAAATTTTTTCGATAAAACTTGCATTTCATGTTTTCTGAATTTTTGTCCTTTTTAGGTTTTTCTTGTCCCAAGAACCGGCGAACCTCCTGCAGGTTTTGGTAATAGGTTACTGCATAGCTTCTAGTGGTAATAGAATGGTATTCAGCGTTTTAACATCACGAACTTTGGCAAATTTTTTATGAAACTTGCAATTTTTTTCAAATTTATAAAATTTATTGTCATTATCTAAGTATTCCGAGAGCCAGGAAATCTCCTATAGCGTTTGATAATAGGGTTCTAAAAATTTTCATTGGTCGTGGAATGGTTTTCAGCATTTTATTATTACAAATTTTAGCAAAATTTTGATAAAATTTGCGATTTTTAATTTTTTGAAATTTTTCTCAGTTTTTAGGTTTCTCCAACTTCAAGGGCCAACGAACCTCCTGCAGGGTTTGATAATAGGTAATAGAAGGGTTTTCAACAGTTTAACATCAAGAATTTTAGCAATTTTTTTTTATGAAACTTGCATTTTTTTTCAAATTTTTTAAATATTTTGTCATTTTTGGTTTCTCCAACCTCAAGCGCCACCCAACCTCCCACAGCACCCGGTGGCTACTGACGAACAACCGATCGCTAAAAACACGCAATTTTATAATAATTTTCGGACTTTTTTCAAGGTTTTTGGAAAATTTTTGTCAGTTTTTGAGTTCTTTCAGCCCTGGGTGTCAAGGAACCTCCTCTAGGGTTTTATAATAGGTTACTGCATAGTTCCTAATGGTAGTGCAATTGTTTCAACAATTTTAACTTCGCGAATTTTAGCATTTGGCAAAACGTGCAATTTTTTTCAATTTCTTTATTCATTTTTCATTATTCACGTATTTCCGGGCGCAAGGGGCAGAAAACTTCCTTAGGGTTTTGAGAATAAATTGCTGAAAAAGTTTTTTTTGCCATGTAATAGCTTTCACTTTCTTAATATGACAAATTTAGCAAATTTTTTCGATAAAACTTGCATTTCATGTTTTCTGAATTTTTGTCCTTTTTAGGTTTTTCTTGTCCCAAGAACCGGCGAACCTCCTGCAGGTTTTGGTAATAGGTTACTGCATAGCTTCTAGTGGTAATAGAATGGTATTCAGCTTTTTAACATCATTAACTTTGGCAATTTTTCATGAAACTTGCAATTTCTTTCAAATTTATAACATTTATTGTCATTATTTAAGTTTTCCGAGGTCCAGGAGCCAGGAAATCTCCTATAGCGTTTGATAATAGGTAATAGAAGGGTTTTCAACAGTTTAACATCAAGAATTTTAGCAATTTTTTAAATGAAACTTGCATTTTTTTTTCAAATTTTTTAAATATTTTGCCATTTTTAGGTTTCTCCAAACTCAAGCGCCACCCAACCTCCACCAGGGTTTAATAACAGGTTACTGCATATTTTCTGGGGGTTATGGAATTGTTTTTCAATATTTTAACCTCTTTAATTTTAGCAATTTTTTTTGACAAAATTTACAATTTTCAAGTTTTTTGAAAATGTCATTTTTGAGGTTTTTCCAACCTGAATTGCCAACGATCCTCCTTAAACGTTTGATGATTACTGCATAGCTTCTAGATAATTGCATGTTTTTCAAAGTTTTAATAAGAACAATTTGTAAATATTTGCAATTTTTTCAAGTTTTTTGAATCTTTTTGAATTTCTTATCATTTTTCCGGCACCAGGGTCCTAGTTCTCCAAGGTTTGATGATGGGCTGTTGCTTAGTTTCTAGAGTTAATGGAATGATTATCAATATTTTAATGACTACACCTATGACAAATTCTAGCAATTTAATTTTTGTCAGATTTTCGGAAAATTATTATGTTCCCAGTTTATGAATCTTTATGAGCCAGTGAAACTGTTTAAAGCTTCAAATAGGGAAACTGGATAGTCTCTTGAGACAAATTAATCGTTTTGACGATTTTATTACTTGGAATTTTTGCACGATTTTTTTTAAAATTTGCGATTGTTTTGAAGGTTTTGAATATTTTGTCTCCTTTTTTGAGTTAACAATCATTACTGGCCAACGAAGCTTTTCAAGTCGTGCAGATGGGTTACTTGACATAACTCTAGAGACAAAAAATAATTTACAACATTTTCACTGCAAAATTTGGAAGCTTTTCTGTTAATTTTTGCAATATTGCAATTTTTTTAAATCAGTTTTTTATTTGATTTAATAACGAGGCTAGAAAACTAAGTTAAATAGTCGAAACAAGCTAAAGCTAGCCTCATTTAACCGTGGATGGCTACTGCCGAGGCCAACCGCTCGCCGGTTTTTCTTGAGACATTGAAATCGTTTTTAAGATTTTAATATATTGAATTTCAGCAAGATCTTGGTAAAATTTGCGATTTTTAAATTTTTTTGAATGTTTTTGTCCTTCTACGATCATTACTGGCCAACGAAGCTTTTCAGGTCAAGCAGATAAGTTACTTGATATAAATCCAGAGAAAAAATAGTTTTGAACATTTTCACTGCGAAATGTGGAAGCTTATTTTAAAACTTTGCAATATTTTGTAGTTTTTTAAAATATCAATTTTTTTTATTTATTTACTAAAAAGGCTAGAAAACTAAAACATGCAGAGTCGAATAAAGCTAAAGCTAGCCTCACTAAACTGTGGCTAGCTACTGACAAAGCCAACCGCTCGCTGGTCGTTTGAGAGCAATTCGCCCGACCTTAGTCGGTTGTTTCAGATTATTTTTTTTAACTTAAAAACTGTAAAACAGATGGAAAATTCCTTGTTCACAATTTATTTGTTCACAAGTAATATAGCGGCCCTGTTTTTTTTTACTTTCCATGGGGGCGTTGTTTTTACTCCTTAAATTGGGATTATGGAAACAGTGGCGTCTGTTTTCTGTCATTTTGCCAGGTATGTTGTGTCTAAGAAAACGGTTGTTTTTTAATTGCTGATAGAGCGAACGCTTGCTGAACTTCTTTGAGTTTTTGAAGTCCAAAGGATTTGGATTGTATTGGGGCCCTGATTTTTTTCACATGTTTTCAACTTTTTCTTGTCAATGAGAAGCCAAATTAGAGTGGTGATTCTATTAAAAATGGAGTATTAAAGGAATAAAAAGCGAGTAGTTGTAGAGCTCGAACTTTTTTCTACCTGCATTTAAAGTGGCATAAGAAATTGGTGCTTGATCAAATTTTTGGTTTTTTTGAGAATTTATTAAGTGCGGCTTTTTGACTTCTTTTCAACGTCGTTGATCCTGATTTTCGCGAATGCTGTCAAAGGCAATACACGTGTTTTTATGCTACGTAGTTGCTTTTATTTTGAATCTCTCAACGGGAGGCTAATGGGGTTTTTATGTCTTCATTGTTTAGAAAAACTGCTTTTTTTGTGTTTCACCTGTATTTGTTGTTTATTGTTCTCAGACAAATTTTGAAGCAGTTGGTTGTCTTATGCAAAGTAAAAGTGGTTTGTCTTATAAAAGTGGTTGTCTTATGCAAAATTTCTGCTTGACCGTGTTGTTCTGGAACAGTCTTTCTTTTTTACGTCTCTAGTGACTTTTTCATGCTTGACTTTTTGATTCTTTTCGAGTGATTAAAATTGCGCGCATTCAGAAATGAAGTCTGTTGCTAAAATTGATAAAGCCGATTTGTGCAAAGACTGAATATAGCCTCTGTTGGGTAGTGGGTAATGACACCGACTCTCATCCCAAACCCGATTCGAAACCCTCACTTGTCAGAAGTTCTTGCACCCGAAAAATTTCTCGCACGCCGGCAGTCGTTCGAGAGTAATTCGTCCGACGTTATTTGTTCTGTTTCAGTCGCATTACATAGTCCCAGTAAATTGATTCTATGTAATGTTTGCAGTTAATAACCAGAGATTTTTTTTATGGCGGACACTTCTTTTCCTTAAATATTAGCAGGTTTTCATTTTTGCCCGCTTTTTGTTCTTTTAGTCGTCTCAGGGTACTACAGGTTACTGCATATTTTCTGGGGGTTATGGAATTGTTTTTCAATATTTTAACCTCTCTAATTTTAGCAATTTTTTTTGACAAAATTTACAATTTTCAAGTTTTTTGAAAATGTCATTTTTTAGGTTTCTCCAACCTGAATTGCCAACGAACCTCCCTAAACGTTTGATGATTACTGCATAGCTTCTAGATAATTGCATGTTTTTCAGTTTTAATAAGAACAATTTGTAAAAAATATTTGCAATTTTTTCAAGTTTTTTGAATCTTTTTGAATTTTTTATCATTTTTCCGGCACCAGGGTCCTAGTTCTCCAAGCTTTGATGATGGGCTGTTGCTTAGTTTCTAGAGTTAATGGAATGATTATCAATATTTTAATGACTACACCTTTGACAAATTTCTAGCAATTTAATTTTTGTCAGATTTTCGGAAAATTATTATGTTCCCAGTTTATGAATCTTTGAGCCAGTGAAACTGTTTAAAGCTTCAAATAGGGAAAATGGATAGTCTCTTGAGACAAATTAATTGTTTTGACGATTTTATTACTTGGAATTTTTGCACGATTTTAAAATTTGCGATTGTTTTCAAGGTTTTGAATATTTTCTCTCCTTTTTTGAGTTAACAATCATTACTGGCCAACGAAGCTTTTCAAGTCGTGCAGATGGGTTACTTGTCATAACTCTAGAGACAAAAAATAATTTACAACATTTTCACTGCAAAATTTGGAAGCTTTTCTGTTAATTTTTGCAATATTGCAATTTTTAAAATCAGTTTTTTATTTGATTTAATAACGAGGCTAGAAAACTAAGTTAAATAGTCGAAACAAGCTAAAGCTAGCCTCATTTAACCGTGGATGGCTACTGCCGAGGCCAACCGCTCGCCGGTTTTTCTTGAGACATTAAAATCGTTTTTAAGATTTTAATATATTGAATTTCAGCAAGATCTTGGTAAAATTTGCGATTTTTAAAATTTTTTGAATGTTTTTGTTCTTCTACGATCATTACTGGCCAACGAAGATTTTCAGGTCAAGCAGATAAGTTACTTGATATAAATCCAGAGAAAAAATAGTTTTGAACATTTTCACTGCGAAATGTGGAAGCTTTTTTTAAAAATTTGCAATATTTTGCAGTTTTTTGAAATATCAATTTTTTTTATTTATTTACTAAAAAGGCTAGAAAACTAAAACATGCAGAGTCGAATCAAGCTAAAGCTAGCCTCACTAAACTGTGGCTAGCTACTGACAAAGCCAACCGCTCGCTGGTCGTTTGAGAGCAATTCGCCCGACCTTAGTCGGTTGTTTCAGATTATTTTTTTAACTTAAAAACTGTAAAACAGATGGAAAATTCCTTGTTCACAATTTCTTTGTTCACAATTAATATAGCGGCCCTGTTTTTTTTAACTTTCCATGGGGGCGTTGTTTTTACTCCTTAAATCGGGATTATGGAAACAGTGGCGTCTGTTTTCTGTCATTTTGCCAGGTATGTTGTGTCTAAGAAAACGGTTGTTTTTTAATTGCTGATAGAGCGAACGCTTGCTGAACTTCTTTGAATTTTTGAAGTCCAAAGGATTTGGATTGTATTGGGGCCCTAATTTTTTTCACATGTTTTCAACTTTTTCTTGTCAATGAGAAGCCAAATTAGAGTGGTGATTCTATTAAAAATGGAGTATTAAAGGAATAAAAAGCGAGTAGTTGTAGAGCTCGAACTTTTTTCTACCTGCATTTAAAGTGGCATAAGAAATTGGTGCTTGATCAAATTTTTCGTTTTTTTGAGAATTTATTAAGTGCGGCTTTTTGACTTCTTTTCAACGTCGTTGATCTTGATTTTCGCGAATGCTGTCAAAGGCAATACACGTGTTTTTATGCTACGTAGTTGCTTTTATTTTGAATCTCTCAACGGGAGGCTAATGGGGTTTTTATGTCTTCATTGTTTAGAAAAACTGCTATTTTTGTGTTTCACCTGTATTTGTTGTTTATTGTTCTCAGACAAATTTTGAAGCAGTTGGTTGTCTTATGCAAAGTAAAAGTGGTTTGTCTTATAAAAGTGGTTGTCTTATGCAAAATTTCTGCTTGACCGTGTTGTTCTGGAACAGTCTTTCTTTTTTACGTCTCTAGTGACTTTTTCATGCTTGACTTTTTGATTCTTTTCGAGTGATTTAAATTGCGCGCATTCAGAAATGAAGTCTGTTGCTAAAATTGATAAAGCCGATTTGTGCAAAGACTGAATATAGCCTCTGTTGGGTAGTGGGTAATGACACCGACTCTCATCCCAAACCCGATTCGAAACCCTCACTTGTCAGAAGTTCTTGCACCCGAAAAATTTCTCGAACGCCGGCAGTCGTTCGAGAGTAATTCGTCCGACGTTATTTGTTCTGTTTCAGTCGCATTACATAGTCCCAGTAAATTGATTCTATGTAATGTTTGCAGTTAATAACCAGAGATTTTTTTTATGGCGGACACTTCTTTTCCTTAAATATTAGCAGGTTTTCATTTTTGCCCGCTTTTTGTTCTTTTAGTCGTCTCGGCATATGCTCGCGGTAGTGACAGCTAACATTGATTTTTCTTAAGTGAGCTTATTTAACGTATTTTATTGATTTTTATCACTATGTTCCTTAGGAAATGGAGGAATGTATGTACTTTTTTAAACCGTTACATGGTATGACGTGCCTAAAGAAGTCATCACATCGTCACGTGTTATAATTGCTTAACGTCGAGAAATGGGAAACAAACATTTTTTAATACTTAATTTTACCTCATGTGTTTTTGTTTGTTGGGTTATGAGCTCTCCTGAAACGCAAGGGCTTGATCTGTTAACATTTTGAAAGTCAGGTTATTAAATTTTAACAGCCGCCCTCAGCATCTCTATTTTACAATCCAAACTTTTTGGATTGTAATGGTGTGCTGTCTCTTGTAAAGATCTATTCACACTTTTTTCGGCTTTTTCACGTCAGTGAAAAGTCAAATTGTCGATGATTTTAATCTGGTTGGAGCAGTAAGGGGAGCTAAAAAGCTAGTAAGTTTGAAGCGTTACTATTTATCATCCGCCTTTTAAGTGGTGTGAGGAGTTGGTATATGAATAAATATTAGGTTTTTTTGAAAGTTTTTATTTTACGTGCGGCAATTTGACTGCTGTTTTCAGTGTTTCTTTTGAGTGCTATTATTATGATACAGAAGGCAGAAGTTATCTTATTTAACGTTTCCATTTGATTATATGTTGGTTTCAGTAAAATTATATTTACAAATACATTTGTCTTGTCCTTTTTTAATGTCCCTTACTTGATATCAATAACGGATTTCGTCGGCCTTATGTTGCAATCAAACTTCTTCCTTTTTCATTGATTTTTATTATTGTTCTTTAGGAAATGGAGGAATATATGTGCTTTTTTACCGTTACATTGTATGACGTGCCTAAGAAGTTTATCACATAGTTATAATAAATTAACGTCGAGAAATGGGGAAAGAGAAATTGGTTTTTGTTTTTTTTAAACATAATTTTGAGCTGATGTTTTTTTTTGTTTGTGGGGTTATGAGCTCTGCTGAAACGAGAGCGCTAATTTTTTAAACATGATGATAGTCAGGTTATTAATAGCCGCCGTCAGCCTCTCAATGGCTATTATATAGGCGCTCTCATTTTTTTTATTCGCTTTACCACGTTTTTAATCACGTTTTTCGTTTTACATGTGTCACGATTTTCACGTTTGAATTCTGATTTAATTCACTCACTGATGCAACTAAATGGATTTTAAATTCTTCACGCACTGAATTAGGCAAATTGGTGAATACGGTCAATGTCAAAAGAGCAAAATCAAAATAGACGGGATAAACCGATAAAGCCCGGTTATTAAGTCATGGTGCATTAGGTTATCAAAGTTCATTAGAGTGTTTGCTAGCTGACATTGCTATCAAGTTTATTACCTTCGAGCTCAGAAGCTGAATTAAGTATAGTTTAAGAGTCTAACGGAAACTGCGCGCCAAATTAGAACACTTTGATACTGTTAAAAAACGGGAAAAAATTGGGTGAATTTGTCTTTTTTTCTTTCTTATTCAATCCCGATGCGCATCAAGCGCGTCAACGGCGGCTATTTTCCGGCAATCTTCCGGCTATGTTTGAATTTTAGTGGCCGCTCTCAGCTTCTCAACTGGCTACTATAGCGCTCCTATTTTGCAATCCAAAGTATTTGGTTCACAATTTTTTTCGGCTTTTTCAAGTCAGTGAAAAGTCTAATTAATCGATGATTTCAATCTGGTTGGAGCAGTAAGGGGAGCTAAAAAGCGAGTAAGTTTGAAGCGTGACTTTTTTCTTGTGCCTTCAAAGTGGAGTGAGAAGTTGGTATATGTTTAATAAATATTAGGTTTTTGAAAGTTTTTTTTTTAAAGTGCGGCAATTTGACTGCTGTTTTCAGTGATTCTCCTCTTGAGTGCTAATATGGTGATACTCATATTCTAATGGCTCCCATTTGCATTCCATCGAACTCATCGATTGACACCTAATGCTTTTTCTTTACTTTGACGCTATTTGTCATAAAATTTTATTGAAAATTAGATTTTTGTCACCTTTTTAATTTCTGTTGTTTTATCACCTAATATCAATAATGACAACACCATTAGTTCCTAAGGAGAGATAAATGATTAAACTGTTGCTGTTAGACTAATGGTTTTTTTTATTTCGGCGAGAAAATTTTAGTGGGGGCTAAGTGAATTTTCGAGTTGATTCTGGCGTTTTCCGGCTGTGTTTTTTACACTCTTATAGATCTGTTCTTTGTTTTTTTTTTCGTTTTTTGCCAACGAGCTGTCAAGTTTGGGTAGTGAATGAACGGAGAGACAGAGTCAGAGTTTTATGGCCTCAGACTCTTCTATTTTTAAATAGGTGTGATGAATATGTGTCTGAATAGATTTTTCAATTTTAAACAATTTTTTTCCACGTGTGGCAATTTGAAATATATTCTTGTTTTTTCGCGCAGTTTTTTTTTAATTGGTTTGACAAGGTTGTACATGCGTTCTAATAATGATCAATTGGTTTTTTTTGGTTTCATCAAGGTCAGTTAATGGTTTATGTATTGGAAACTTTATTATTAAAAATTCATTTTCTCCCGTTTTAATTTTTTTTTGTTTTTGTCTGAGTCGCACTGACGAATACTCTCATTTGCTCTCTGATAAGGCGTTATTTAAACTGGTTATTGTTTTCAATTGATATCAAAACAACTGTTAAGTCACAATTATTTTTCAAATGATATCAGTAATTTTTTAAGTCTCACTCAGTGTTTTTGTTCTATTGGTTGCCCTGTCTCTCAGTCTGGCAAGTCTCTCTAGCTCTCTAATTACTTAAATTTAAAGCTGAGCGAACATTCCAATTCGTATTGAACGTTTTAAACAAGTATGACCCAACTAATTCTGAAAAATATTATCATTTTTTTGAGTTTTGCCCATTTTTGTTATTTTCGTTGTGCTGTAAATGATTCTCGTTAATGGAAGATCCCGGCTCTCCTAAGGAATAATTTCTTCTGATGAAATTTTTTTTCTTAGATAACGAATTTCACGACTGTCACGTTTTTTTAAAAAAAACCGCTGATTTAGTTTTGACCGTATTTGCAGTTTTTTCTCTCTTAGGCTCGTTAATCACAGGTCTCACTGGCTCTCTAGTTCAGCATATATCGTTAAATTGAAGTTTTCTTGTCTTCTATAAAAAATTTTTGTGACCATGACGCTTTTTCTTTTAAACAAGATGAAAGAGCAGTGATTTGTTTTCATTTTTGCATGCTTAGTGTTCTTGCTTAACCCGATATCAGTAGTGACAGGTGTCATAGACTTTATGAATAAAATTGGAAACAGACACTGTAACATGGGTTCCGTTATTAGCTAATGATTGTTAATCTTTTTGGTTTTGGTCTCTTAGTCTCACTATTGACTGATCTGATTTTTTTTCTACGTGAAATAAGATCGAATCTTGTTGACGGTTTCAGGTTTTAGCTAACATTATCTATCCTGTAGCTATTCGTTTTCAAACAACCTTTAGCGAATATTGTGCCTGCATTTGTTAAATTTTTTACTTTATATCTCGGTTGTAGCTATAATTTTTTATATGCTTTCTAATAAGCAGTTATTATTTGTTCAAAATTTGGGCGGTCTTTATTACGTATTTAAGAGAAAATTATTGTTGGAAAATAAGAGAATTTAACAGAAAATTTAAGAGTTGTATTAAATTGGAATGTCTCGATACTTGCTGTCTGTTGTCTTTTTACTTTGTCTCCTATTTGTTTGCTACAAAAGGGGTGTTTCCCGTCTAATTTTTTTTATTTTTTGAATTTTTACAATGACTCAGTAAAAAGTTTTTTTTCGAAAAAGACTTCTAAAATCTTGAATCAGTTATTTATAATATTTGAGCCATTTCGTTTTTGTATTTGTTATGTGCTATGCCGACCATTAAATGTTGTTTTTTCTAGGGAGGCTGACTTTAAAGTATTTAGTTTGTTTAGTTCTGCGTGTTTTAATTCAGGACTCGTCCTGCTATATTTTTAAATTTCGTTTTACATGAGTCACCACTTTCAACTTTGACTTCTGACTGACCACATTCGCTGTTTCAACTTGAAGTTAGAATTCAAGCAGGAAATTTACGCAACTTTAGTCAAGATCAAAAGAAACGGGATGAGCAAATAAATCCCGGGCACTAAAACAATGTTTCATGGATGAATGCATGAAATGATCAAAGTTCAGAGTATGCTGCTAATTGGTATTAGTATTGATCTCTTTGTCCTCAAATATAGAAACTGAATTCGCCATTATTGTTGGATCTAATAAAATTGCAGGCCAAATTAGAACACATTTTTTGACACCAAGAAAAAAGTTAGGCAATCGTCAATTATTCTTATTTCTCTCTAACTGTGGCGATCTCGACGCCGGTCAATGCCGGCTATTTTCCCACAATTTACCTGCTATGTTTGAAATTACGTTTAATGGTAGTTCAAGGGATAATCTGTAGAATTTTCCCGCAAAAGTTCTTCCAGCGCAAAGACTTTGTAATAAATATTTGACCTCGATAGTTCTATCTTATGCGCCTTAACGAGCTCCCTTTTGAATTATGTTGTGACAAATCTTGCGAAAGAAATGATTGATTGTAGATCGGAATGACAGCACTGCACACTCTGGCTCAGTACAGACCCAAGTCAGCAGAGTTTGGAGGTGTCCAGAAACAAGCAGACTTGTCCTCCCCTGGCGTCAGCAAAATGATCATAATGGCAAAGTGAGACACGCGCATTTTATTTAAAAAATTAGATCCAATTTAAGTGAAAAATCAGAATTTTGTGCGCTTATCTTTTATTATAGCTGCGAAGCTATCAGCTGAGCGTAGCCATGTTGCGGTGATCTTGATTTCTACTACTCGAAGAGGAATATTGGTGTTTAATTTGAAGCATTATTAATAGCCGCCCTCATCTTCTCAGCCGGCTATTATAGCGCTCCTATTTTTTTACAATCCAAGAATTAGATTGTATTGGTGCTCTGTCTTTTTTTAAATCTTTCAAGGTTAACAGGTCATTTTCAGTAGTTTTTGAACCCATAATGTTGCAGTTTTTTCGTATTTTTTCGGATTTTTTGTTGGACCAGTCTGAAATTGAGGTTTGTAAAAGTTGGTGAAGGTCTTTTGCAAGACGTAATTACTTTTCATGGCCATTTTAAGAGCTATATGTATTGCTACACTAAACATAAACACGGTAATTTATTCTAATTTTTAAAAATTTTTCAAGCTTTTGAATATTTTTTTGTTTCAGCTCTTGGTGTCACAATAATAGGTTATTTTATAGCTTCTAGTGGCAATGGAACGGTTTTAAACTTCACGAATTTAACCATTTTTTTATTAAACTTGCAGTTTTTTCCAATTTTCTGACATTAATTGTCATTATTCAAGTTTTCCAGCTCCAGGGGGCAAGAAATCTCGTCTAGGATTTGCTAATACTTTACTGCAAAATTTTTGTTGGCCATGGCGTAAGCCAATTTTTTCAAATTTTTGAAAATTGTTAATTTTTAGGTTTCTCTAACCTGAACAGCCAAAAAATTTCCTTTAGGTTTTGATAATGGGTTACTGCATAGTTTCTATTGGTAATGGTGAATGTGTTTCAAGATTTTAATATTACAAATTTTAGCGATTTTCAAATTGTAATTTTTTCTTTGACTTCCTGAAATTTTAGTCCTTTTCCTCAGTGGCCAGGGGTTTGCTGCTATTGAGTTTGCTAGTATGTTATTGCAGAGTTACCAGCGGCAACAAAATAGTCTTCTGTTTTTTTTAGATTGCAAATACAAGTAATTTTTTAAATAAAGCTTGTAATTTAAATTTTTTTGATTGTTTATAGCTGCGAAGCTGTAAGCTGAGCGTAGCTATATTGCGGTGGGTGCTCTTGGTTTTTTGTTTCGTCGTCTGACACTCTTTTTTCGTTTTACATTTGTTCACACAGCAAAGCTGAAAAAGTCAAATTTTTTGAATGACTTCTTCCTCTCACTAACGGCTCTTGCGCGCGTGACGTCATTTCTCACTCGCTTTACCGAAATTTTTTAGGTTATTTGCGTGGTTAGATTTTGATCGTATGTGACTTACCTCACTCAATAAAATGACTTTTGCACTTTAAAACATAAGTTTAATTTGAATTTGTTTAAGGTCAAAGGAACTCATATGTCCAGTAAAGGTCCCTAATAAGAGGCTTCTGTGGAATGAATTTTAACAAGCTTTACCAATTTATCGCTGAATGTTTTTTTACCTAGCTTTTTGAGCGGCGTCGATTTTTTTTTCAATTTAGATCTATCTTTCTATCTCTATTATATGGCACGCAGGTCTATTCTTTCGCAGCTATTCCGGCAATCTGCCGGCTATGTTTTTAAATTTTTTGAATTTTGTCATATTTTGAGTAACTATCTTTATTGGCCAACGAAACTTTTTAAATGTTGCAGATGAGTTACAAGACAGAACTCCTCAGAGAAAAAATAAGTTTGAACATTTTTTCCTGACACATTTTGCCGCTTTTTCGACATTTTGCGTGAAATCTTTTTGACTTCTCTAGGCTAGTTTCACTCTTCTGTCATTCTGCTCAAAGTCCTTTTAAACAGCAGCTGCTCAGCAAAGCAATTCAAAATGAAGAGAGTCAGTATTAAAAAAAATCAAAGTCAGAAATAGAAACGGGATAAACCCATAAAATCGATTTTTAGACGCCCGGTACTTGAACTTTGTTCTCAAAAGTTTTAGTTACTATCTTTAATGCTTATTGGTATTGATACTAGACCCTGTAGCCTCGCACTGAGAGACAGGAGTATGTTAAATTACGCAACGACATCAAAATAAATCGCACTTAAAAATATTTTATTCAAAAATCAATTTTTGTTGATATTTTCTTTTCTTTCAATCCCAAAAGAGTTATGGGGATCAACGGCGGCTATTTTACGGCAATCTGCCGGGTATGTTTTGTTTGATCATGATCTGACTTCCTTCTTTGCGAACATCTATCTCTGGTTATGAAAGTTGACTATGGACTTCAACCGTAACTTTGTTTGTATTCTATAGTAATTAAAAACTGATGGAAATATTCAAGGTGAAAAGGTCATTTTGAGAGTTTTTGGTCCCATAAAAGTTTCTCCTACCTATCTAAGGTACAGACCAACATCCACCTATCAAAGCTCCTGCCTAACCACTCCCCACCTATAGCCAATACTTAAATACTTATCCCCCACCTACACATTAACCCCCCCCCCCCCTTAATTACGTACCCCCACCAACCTACACTTAACTAAACGCCATACCTACCCCCTGGACACAAATTTACTGCCTAAACCACCCCTTCCGGCCACAACTATCTTAGTCTTGCCACCCTTACAGCAAATTAACCTCTCCAACTACCAACACCTCTCGCACCTATCTAGGGCCCCCACCACACAACCACTTACCTAACAAAAATTTGGCTGTTTTCTATTTATATATTGCTTGTTTAATAGCAGCCGTCAGCCTTTCAACGGCTATTATTTAGTCCTCTCCTTTTTACAATCCGAAGAAATTGAATTGTTTTGGGGCGCTGTCTCTTTTAAAATTCAAAGAATTTGAATTGTATTGGTGCGCTGTCTTTTTTTAAGATCTGGTCATGCTTTTTTCGGCTTTTTCACGTCAGTGAGAAGTCAAATTAGAATGGTGATTTTGGTCTCACTGAAATAATAAAGGGAGCGAAAAATGGGAGCAGGTTTGAGGCGTAACTTTTTTCAAATTACCTTTAAAGTGGAGTGAGAAATCGGTGTTTGAACAATTTGGCGGTTTTATAATATGGATTTTTTTTCAGGTGCGTCAACTTGACTTCTCTTTTCAGAGTTTCCTCTCCATCAGTGCTTTTAAAACAGTACATATGTGTTCTAATTGTGCCTATTTGCCTTTGCTTGAATTCAGTAAGGGGCAGCTAACAGTTTTTATGGCTGCCACTATTTGTTGTCATAAAATATTAGTGAATTTTACCTTTTGCCCCTTTTTTTAAAAAAATTATCAATTGTTAGAGGTTTACCCCCTCCAATGTTGCCACCCCATCAGCCCTCCAGTGCATCCATCCCTCTGAACTCACTTACGCCTCTTCAATTAAGCTAAAGGTAGCCTCACTAAACCGTGCCTAGCTACTGACGAAGCCAACAGCTCGCCAGTCGTTTGAGAGCAATTCGCCCGACGTTAGTCAGTTATGCTCTGTTGTCTTATCTCATAGTATCATCAATGACAGGTCTGATTGTTTGTTATTGAGGAATAAAAGAGCTCAATTAATGGCTCGAGTTAATAGCTAGTAGTTTTCATGACTTTGACACTATACTTTTTCTCAAAAATTTTTAGTTATTTTTTGAGTTCTGTTAGTATTTATTGTACTTTTCGAAGTTTTATCAATTAATCTTATCGGGGACAGGTCTCTGATGCTGCTAATAGGGGTTAAGTTGATCGATTTAATTGTTTTTGTTAAAAAAAGCTAAAGCTTTCTATGACTTTGATACTAATTGTTTTCAATAATAATCATAAAATTTTTTGAGTTTTGCGAGTTTTTCTTTGCAACTTTGTTGTCTTAAATCTTAGTGCCTTTATTGACAAGTGTCATTGGTTGCCTAAAAGGCTCCAATTAAAGCAAGTCATTTCAGTTCTTAGCTATTGCTTTCTGTGTCTTATACGCTTGTTCATTTTTTAAAAAAAAATGTTATTGATTTTTTAGTTTTGATAGTATTTGTTGTACTCATTGCTGTCTTATCACTTAATCTCATTTATGACAGGTGTTAACATTGGTCCTTGAGGACTCAGTTAATTGATGTAATTTTATCTTTCAGTTGCGTTTGCCGTGTGTGACTTTATACAAAGTGCTTTCAAAAAGTTTCAGCAAATTTTATTGCATTTTTTTTTGGTTATTTTTGTCTTTAATGTTAATGAGAGGACTCGTCGACCTTTAATGGCGAGTTGCAAATGAGAGTTAGAGGAATATAGTTGACAGTTTCAGCTCATAGCAGTTGTTTTTTGATATTGATGGTGTCTTTTCAAAAAATAAAAGTTGAATTTTTAGTCTCGCTTGTTGTTCTTATGTTGTTTTATTTCTAAGTCTCATTACTAACAGCTCTCATTTGCCTTTTAAAGAGGAGTAAATGATTGTCATGCCATAAACTAGACAGTTCTTTGAATTGTATTTCAGGACTTGTCCTGCTATGTTTCATGATTTTTGAAGTAAAATTGGAGTAGTGGTTTTGGTCACGCCGGAACAGGAAGTGGCGCGAACAAGCGAGTGGTTTTGCAACTTGAAATTTTTAAACTCTTATTTTGAAATAGAATGAGAAAAATGAGTTTGAACAAAAATTCGCTTTATTGCTAGCTGTTTTTTTGTTCACATGTGGCAGTTTTTCAGTTTAATTTTTACTGTTTTTTTTTCAGTTTTTTGGATCGGATTTTTTTTCTAAATGGTTTTCCCTATACATTCGTAGTTCAATCTAGGCATAGTTTTTTTTGTTTGAACCACATTTCTTTTTCTCGCTAGTGGTTTTTTGCTCACATGCGGCATTTTGACTTTTTTGGAATTATTTTTGGCTCATTTTAAGGCTTCACAACCGCTCCCTCTCCCCCATGAACAAATTTTCAGCTCACTCATTTTATTGTCATGTGTGAATAATGCGTGCTCTTAGGCTATTAAGGTTTTGTATAAACAAATAAGAGTTGGTACGGGCCGTTACAATTTATTTATGATAAATAAGTAAAAGATCAGCTACATATGGCCATGTTTAATTGCTCTCGAACGAAGTTTTAAGCGATTGTTGTTAACGTGTGTCTTTATGCAAAATAATTGCTCGACCGTTTTAATCTATAAGATTCTTTGGATTTCACTTCTTGCTTGAAGTGTTTGAAGTTTGACCCCTCTCCCTTAAACCACCCCCCACCCCACACTCGCAGCACCGATGCCACCACCACCTCCTTTTCCCACCCCCCTCCCCCCCCCCCACTCCACATCATTCCACCCGTGAACCCGAACACGCGCTCAACACCACCCCGTCTCCTTATGTCCACCGCAGGCCCATCAATTAAACTAAAGCTAGCCTGCCTAAGCCGCAGTTAGCTCTTGACGAAGCCAACCGCTCGCCAGTCGTTGATTCTCAATTTTTCTCATTCTGCAAAGTGCCCCTTCGGTAGATCGGTGACCTCTTCTCTTTGATTTTTTCAGTCAAATGTTTAGTTCGTGTCTGCATTAATTCAGAGGATTTAATGCTACTGAAATATCCTCCTTTCAAATGCTGATTTTGATTTAATTGTATTGTTCAGCATGTTTCTGGTTCCCTCGATTAAGAAGAAGAGACACATGGATCTAGATGGACCTGAGCCCACTCTAGTGGGTCCATTTGTTAGGGACTTCTATGGACGAATGGCCTGTGATCTGCTGTCACCGGAGATCAACGATCAATATGGGAAGCTACGAGGTTGGTAACATATGTAATAATAGTGAAAAAACTTGAACCTTTATTTCAATAAATGCGACATGTTAGTTGCGGTAAATCCTTCCTGGGTTACCACTCGAAGATATGTACGGCTCTTTGGAAATTCCTCCAGGTAGTACTTTAAATCGAATTATTTTTAATTGCTATCAGACGTAGCAATTATACCAGAACTGCGGGCTGATGTGATTTTTTGGCTTGACCGATTTGTCGCCTTTCGCTTTGACTTTTCGAGTGACTGTTATCACGCTTCATCTCTTGATTTTTGTTTGATATAAACTGCTCTCATCTAAAATTTAGGCCGCTAACTTATTTCGAAGCAGCTTTTGGTTATTTTACTACTAAAAAGCAAAGCAGAAATTCGCCTGAATTAGGTTCCGTAATCAATTTAAATATTAAAGTGGTCTATAATAAGCTCTAATGCCATTATCTGAAGCCCCTCGGTGATGTTATACCCCCTCTCTGGCTTATGTAACCCCCCCCCCCCCATCATTGAACCCCCGTTGCCGTTAAAGAGCAATTTGGCCAACCGTAGTCGGCCATGATTTAGATTTTATGTCGCTGGTTTTGTAACGACAGCGGATCAATTCTCAATGGTGAAAATTTAAAAAGGAGAAAATTTAAAGAAAAATTAATTTAAGCTCAGTCATTAAAACAATGATAAGACAAAACTAGGCGAGGAGCCGATGGTTTGACTCTCAGCAAGAGCTTCCTTTTTCTTCTACTTGCATCGGTCTACATTATCAAAGACCACAAATTAGTTACTAAATTGTCATTTTACAGCTTTCAGAAGGAAACGAATATACAAGAAGGCGATGATTTGATATGCCGTAGCAGTTCTCTTCTTTCGTTTTCTTCTACACTTTGTTCAGATCATTATCAAACACCACAAATTCTTTGCCACGTTATCACTGAACAACTCTATAAAATTCATCTTACTGAGTTTTTTTATAGCCGCGAAGCGATAGCGGCTATTATTGGGGAAATCGTGTTTTTTTTACAATTCAAAGAATTTGAATTGTATTGGTGCGCTGTCTTTTTTTAAGATCTGTTCACGCTTTTTTCGTCATTTTCACGCCAGTGATAAGTCAAATTAGATTTTGGTCACACTAAAATAGTAAAGGGAGCGGACAATAGAGTAGGTTTGAGGAGTGACTTTTTTCAGATTACCTTTAAAGTGGAGTGAGAAATTGGTGTTGGAACAATTTCGCGGTTTTTGAGATGGATTTTTTTTCAGGTGCGTCACTTTGACTTCTGTTTTCAGAGTTTCCTCTCCTTCAGTGCTTTTAAGACGGTACATATATGTTCTAATTGTGCCTATTAGCCTTTGCATGAATTCATTAAGGGTCCGCTATAACTTTTTTTATGACTTTGCCACTATTTGTTGTCATAAAATTTTAGTGAATTTTAGATTTTGCCCCCTATTTTAAAATATATGTTGTCTTATCACTTAGTATCATCAAGGAAAGGTCTGATTGGTTGCTAATCAGGCAGAAAAGAATCTAATTAATGGCTCGGGCTAATAGCTAGTGGTTGTCATGACGTTTTCTCAAGAATTTTGAGTGAATTTTTGAGTTCTGCTAGTATTTGTTGTACATTTTGATGTCTTATCATTTAATCTCATTGGGGACAGTTCTTTGATGCTGATAATAGGAGTTGAATTTATCGGTTTTATCGTTTTTGTTCAAAGCTAATGCTTTCTATGACTTTGACACTAATTGTCTGCAATATTAATTATCGAATTTTTTGTTAGTTTTTCCAACTTTGTGGTTTTAACTCTTAGTCTCATTGTTGACAGATCTCATTGGGTGCTAAAAAGAAGGCTTCATTTAAAGAAAGTCATTTCAGTTCATCGCTTTTTCTTTTTGTGACTTATACGCTTGTTCGTCTTTCAAAAAATTCTTAGTGATTTTTTTATTTTTGCTAGTATGTGTACTTATTGCTAATGACAGGTTGCTAATGAGAAATAGTGTAATATAGTTGCTAGTTTCAATTCATATGTTTGAACTCGGTTGTCTTTGGATGTTGATCCTATCTTCTCAAAAAATAAACGTTGGTTTTCTTATATATTAGTGAGAGGAGTCGTCGACTTTTAATGACAGGTTGCTAATGAGAAATAGTGTAATATGGTTGCCAGTTTCACTTCATATGTTTGAATTCAGTTGTGTTTGGATGTTGATCCTGTCTTTTCAAAAAAAATAAAAGTTGATTTTTTAGTCTTGCTTGTTCTTGTGTTGTTTTATTGCTCAGTCTCATTACTAACAGCTCTCATTTGCCTTTTAAACCGGAATAAATGATTGTCAGGTCATAAATTAATACAATTCTTTGAATTGTTTTTCAGGACTTGGCCTGCTATGTTTTCAATTCGTTGTCTCCATCGAGGATTCTTACGACCTGACTTCTTGGAAATGACTTTTCCAATGACTTCAGTGACTTCTACAGCTTTGCAGTTGAAATTTGTATATGTGACGTCATTGGTGCTTTTAGGTCAATTGCGTGACTTACCTCACGCAAAAAAATGACTTCTGAACTCACTTATGGAAATTCAAATTTTATGAACATTTACTAATTAATAGTGCATCTAAGTAGTGCCAACTTTACATGCCCTAATTCTTGATTATTAGTCTTTATTTTTTAATATCAATTTTGAAAAGCTCTTTTAGACTTTTTTCTTATAGACCGTATGTGTCATAAAATTGAGAGTCCGAATATAACCCAAAAAGTCTAGCGTTCTATTAAAGGACGGTGGTCGATCTGTCTATCTTAGTTCTTTGGTTGTTTCAATTCATTTAAGGCCGCAAGCGTCTATCGCGGCTATTTTCCGGCATTCTGCCGGCTATTTTTTCACATTCTACTACTATTCGAACATATTTTTTTGTAGTGCTATGCGAGATTTGGCTTATAGGGTTTTGGTCAATATAGCACTTAGCAGCTCTTTCCTTTGAAGTTTTCCTTGTTTTAGCTGCGAAGCTGTAATCTGAGCGAAGCTATATCGCGGTGCTTTTGGTTTTTTGTTTTGTCTGACGCTCTTTTTTCGTTTTACATTTCGCATCTCAAAGCTGAAAAGTCTAATTTTCTGAATGACTTCTTCCTCTCACTAACTGCTTTTGCGCGCGTGACGTCTTTTCTCACTCTCTAGCAAAAGTTTTTTTGCGTGATTAGATTTTGATCATAAGTGACTTACCTCACTCAATAAAATTACTTTTGCACTTTAAAATTTAAGTTTATGTTGAATTAGGTTTAGGTCAAAGGAACTCAAGTGTGTAATAAAGGTCCCTAATGAAAAGACTTCTGCGCAATGAATTTTAACAAGCTTTATTAATTTATCGTTTATTTTTTTATATTGCTTTTTGAGCGGCATCGATAACTTTTTTTTAACTTATATCTGTATCTGTTTCTATCTCTATCATACGGCACGCAAGTCTATTCTTTCGCTGCTATTCCGGCAGTCTTCCGGCTATGTTTCAATTGTCGCAATTTTATTATCATGTTCCAATTTTAGGGATCTTTATGAGCCAGTGAAACTATTTGAAGCTTGAAATAGGGGTAATGGATAGTCTCTTGAGACAATGAAATGGTTTTGAAGATTTTAATATCGTGAATTTTATCAAGATTTTGTTAAAATTTGCTATTGTTTTCAAATTTTTCGAATAGTTTTGTTTTTGAGTTAAGCGATCACTGGCCAACGAAGCTTTGCAAGTCTTGCAGATGGGTTACTTGACATAACTCCAGAGAAAAAAAAAGTTTTAAACTTTTTTACTGCGAAATCTGGAAGCTTTTCTTTTAAATTTTCAATCTTTTGCAATTTTTTTAAAATATCAGTTTTTTATTTGATTTGTTTACTAACAAGGCTAGAAAACTAAAAGTTGCAGAGTCGAATCAAGGTAAAGCTAGCCTCACTAAACCGTCGCTAGCTACTGACAAAGCCAACCGCTCGCCGGTCGTTTGAGAGCAATTCGCTCGACGTTAGTCTGTTATGTTTTTGGCATTGGTTTACAATTTTCTCACCCAAAATGTTTGGGACATACGTCGATTCTAAATTGTAACTTTCGAACAGAAACTCTCATAAAAACTATTTTTAGAATGTTTACTCTAAGTAAACAATTAGCCTCACCATCGCTTCAAACAATATTCATAAAAGAGATTTGAAGTTTTGTCAAGTTGTTATTTCAATACAAGTAAACTACTAAAGAATTGAATAGAACAGTTAGAAAACGCTTACCTTTTATTTATCTATCGACTCTTAATCATAGAGTTTTACCCCAACCAGTCGACCCCTCCCATCAATCCCCTTCACCCACTGGTGCACCCTCCTCCACCTGTCGATTTGAACCTCCCTCCCCCGTGCGGCCATCGAAACCCTCCCCCGTGCGGCCATCGAAACCCTCCCCCTGTCGCTCGACCTCCCCCCCCCCTTCGAGACGCCCACCCCGCTTCCCTCTAATGCACTCCCTATTTCTAGCATCCCTAAGCCCCAGCTGGCTACTACAAAAGCCAATCGCTGGCCGTTCGTCTGAGAGCAATTTGCCCGACGTCATTCGGTTCACGTACTCTTCTGTATTTGTGAATGTTATAATATGGGCAGAAGTCCGGACTTGGCAAAAGTTCTAACATATGGTAGCTATGTTCAAATTGCCTAAAAGGATATGATATATAGAGTTCTATATTTCAATGCTCATGTGCTCCAATTTTTAAGTGAATTTCCTCGTATGCTGAAACGCGTGTTCTTTATCACCCTTGTGAATTCTTTACGTTTTCGCTTTGAGTGCATTATCCGCTCAATTATTAACTCGAATCGTTTTTCTGGTATCTGGACTTGAATGCAAAAAACATAATTATTTTTCGTAGCCTCTTTGTAATAATTGCCGAAACGGTGCCTCTTTGTAGTAACTGACACGTAAACCTCAAGTTGAAGCGAAATTAGCTTTTTAAGCAATTTGATCTCAAATATATTGATGTTTAGTGTATCTTTGTTTGCTTTAGAGACTTTCAGAGTGGGTGTGCCTGACGTGGATCTGGCCAAGAACAAGGATAAGCCATGGAAAGGTTAGTCATATATTCAAGGTGTTTATCATGAAACTGTATCTTGAAACATTGTCACTCTAGTTTTATACAATTAGTCAGCTGAGTCTACTGCACCATCTTATGTGTTCGAACGCTTGGCGTGAGTTGATTTGGTTTTGAGTAGATTTTTAGTCATGACTTCTGCGTGATCCAAAGAGTTTTTCCAAAATTTTAACTCCAACCTTTGTATTGTATGTCTGCAGTTGGCTACAATCAAGGTAGTAAAATAAGGTGACTCGGTACTGTGCGTTTGCTCATAACATTCCGAAGCACAAAAATGTTTTAACCAAAACAGATTTTGGTGAACTCTTGAATATAAAAGTCGATGGGTATTTCAAACGGCTTCAGTAGAGCTTTCAGGAAGCAATCTTCAAACTTGTAGAGTTGTAGAAAGCTTTCAAGATTTTTTAGAATGAAAGGTGAAACGGGAAAATTATTTTTGTGGACAGTTCTACTCAATAAGCGAAACAGCAGTTCTTCAAAAAATATTTAAAAAATCAGCGCCTCAGGACCTTCTTGAGTAATATTGTTGAGAAATATAGGTTCATTTTCAAATGAAAAATCAAGTACGAGAGCACAACAGGCAATCATATTTCTTTTAGACCAGTAAAATTACTTCTGATTTCTGTACTATTGTTCTTGAAACTTCAATGTCTCGTTACTTTACAATGCGTGTTAACAAAAAAAATGGATCAAGGGGTATGAGATCAGACAAAAAGTGAACATTGAACAGCTGTGAGAACGAAATTGTAGATTCAGCTAATAGAATCACTAAGGTTATTTTCGTCTACTGTTTGTTTGACAAATTCTAAGCTTTAGATACAAATGAGAGTCTTCTAAGCAAATGAAAAATAAGAAACGTCAAAAAATATATGTACTTAACTTTTTGGTGTCTATTCAGTGTTTGTCGTATCGGAAAAAAACGCTTCGGAGAAAGAGTTTTGTTCCCGAAAAATGCAATCTAAGCAGTGCTGCGTTTTTTCAATAGACCCTCAACTACCGAAATATTAAAAAAGATGAAAAATATTTTTTTTATTAGCAAGATTTATTTTTTTAGAACTTCTTCCGAACAGTAATCAGTAATCTAAGTCTTATTGAAATAGTTGAAACAAATTTGATCTATCTTGCTTTTCATGCAAAAGAATTGAACGGAATAAGTATTTTACAAGAAAAACTTTACAAGGAAACGATAGGTCGATTAATGGTTGAATTTCAGGTGCTCAAAAATGGATTTCAGCTCAAAACTGGAGTATTTTTTTGCTATTTCAATGTTTCAAAAATTTTTGCTTTTTGCACCTGTGTGCTTCTTTTATGGGCAGCCAAGTTTTTGTTCCTTTCAAAAAATTGACACTGAATTGCGTGCCTGACGTAATTTTTCGTTCTTGGTGGAGCGTTCATTTGAGTGATTAAGTTTTTGATCACTTAAGATTTGCCTCTCTTAAATTACCCTTATTCCAAGATTTTTGCTTACTTTAATTGAAGACGATGAGATCAACAGAGCATATGGCACTGTAATTGACGGTTATTTTAGGGCAGCTAGTAGAAACAAGTTATACCCTATATAATTTCTGCTAACTAAACTAAAAAAATTGACATTGTTTGTTTATCTATTTGAGACCGCAATTTTAGGAAGGGATGCTTGATTTTGGAAGGAAACGTAATTCCTAAGTCATAATTTAAAAAACTGACTAAATAGACAATGAAATTTGTAGTTATCATAAGTATATTTGGCAGTTTTTTTATGAATTAAAGTGATCAATGCAACTTTTTTCAGCTTGCAATTTGGTTCTTGCGTAGATTATAAATACGTGCTAATTTTAGGTTATTTTTTGTTATTCTTAAGCGCTTTACTTGTCCCTTTTAACACAAGAAAAATTTCTCTCTGATGCCATTATCTGTTTTTGGATATCTGATGTTTTTCTTAAGAAGCATCAGTTTTTTTATTAATAGCCGCGAAGCGATAGCGGCTATTATTGGGGACATCGTGGTTTTTTTTACAATTCAAAGAATTTGAATTGTATTGGGGCGCTGTCTTTTTTTTTAAGATCTGTTCACACATTTTCATGAGTTTTGAAGTCAAATTAGAGTAGTGATTTTGGTCACGCCGAAACAGGAAATGGAGCGAAAAAGCGAGTGGTTTTGCGGCGTGAATAGTTTTCGCTCTAATTTTAAAGTAAGTAAGAAAACACGGTGTTTGAACAAAAATTCGGTGTCTCGGTATTGGTTTTTCGTTCACATGCGGCAATTTCACTCTGATTTTTACTGTTTTTTCGATTTTTTGGATCGGATTTTTTTCTAAATGGTTTTCTCAATCCATTCACAGCTCATTCTAGGCCTAGTTTTTTGTTTCAATTAAATTTTCTTTTCTCGCTATTGGTTTTTTTGTTCACATGCGGCATTTCGACATTGATTTTCTGTTTATTTCTTTTTTTGTTCTGATTTTTTTTAAAATGGTTTTCTCAATTCACTCATAGTCTTTTCTAGGTCTAGTTTTTCTGTTTAGTCAATGAAAATTCTTTGAATTGTACGTCAGGACTTGTCCTGCTATGTTTTTTTAATTCGTCGTCTCCATCGATGATTCTTACGACCTGACTTCTTGGAATTGACTTCAGTGACTTCTATTGGTTTGCAGTTAAAATTTATGTACGTGACGTCGTTTCTGCTTTTAGGTCAATTGCGTGACTTACCTCACTCAAAAAAATGACTTCTGAACTCACTTATGGAGCTTTAATTTTTTATGAAGATTTACTAGTTAATAGTGTGCATCTAAGTAGTGCCAATCTTTCATGCCCTAATTCGTGATTATTAGTCTTGAGTTTTTGATTTCGAATATCAATTTTGAAATAGCTATTTAAGGGCTTTTTCCTTATAGAACGTATGTGTCAAAAAATTGACAGTCCGAAGCTAACCCAAAAAGTCTTGTGGTCAATTAAAGGACTGGTGGTCGATCTGTCTATCTTATTTCTTTAGGTGTTTCAATTCATGGAAGGCCACGAGCGTCTATCGCGGCTATTTTCCGGCAATCTGCCGGCTATGTTTTTAACATTAAAAAGTAGCTACTCTTTAAACTGCACTCCCCGGTTAACTACACGCACGAGCCCCTGTTCCTCAATACTGTTCTTTTGTATATAGAGATGTTTTGCACTAGTCATCGAGTTTTTTTTTGCGAAATTCTACAGGTAATGTTTTTTTTGTTGTAGCATTTCATTTCCACAAGATTTTCTGATAATTTCTAGTGTTCTAAAAGGGGTAGACAGGTAAAACTATCAGGAACAGTCAATCTCAAACCAAGCTCGAGCTAATTTTTGGGTGCTCTTTGTCTTTATGCTTGACCTATATTTCATTTAAAGCTGAGCTGCTAACGTATTTCGTGGAAGATTCCTAAGAATCGAATCAAAGTTTTTCAAAATTGGTTTCATTTCTCAATCGAATTTATAGAAGTGATCTTTAATATCATTTTATTTGTTCAAGTGGCGCTGTCCCCTTCCACGACTTAAAACAAAGTTGAATCCCGCCAATTGTTTGTAGCTGCAAGCTCAGTGTAGCTATATTGCGGTGTCCCTGGTTTATTTTGTACAAACCATGAACTTAATTGTAATTATGCTCAAAACGGGATGAACAGGTAACGTATTGGGTTCTGTTAGAGGCTCTGCTAAAGCCAGCTAGCTTAAGTTGTCCTTAAAGCACTTAGGATGCTGAAGCTGCTGGGAAAGGTAAATGATCAGGAATTCAAGGTAAATGATCAGGAATTTTATGCCCAAAATCGTGACGTTTTTTTTCGTCATTTATTTTGTTCTGTTGGTCATAATTTGTTAAGTTGACGTCTGTCAGAGTTCATAAAGGTTTTTCTGCCAGCCAACTTTTTTGATCACTGTTAATTGATCTTCATCATTTGCTTTACTTTTCCAGTTCCTTTTTTCATGTTTTTGAGAAAAAATGCCATTAAGTTTTTTAGCTTTTAAGGCCAAAGATTTTTTAAAGACAGAGAAATGGTTTTGAATATGTTCATATCGCTAATTGGACAAATTTTCATTGAAATTTGCGATTTCAAGTTAAAATTATGGTCATTTTTCTGTTTTTTAATTTTATGGGACTGATGAAACTTTTCAGAGAATGGGTTTGGCGAATGTAAATAGAGAAGTCGAGATCGACGAAATTGTTTTAATTTTTCTATAACAGGAATTTTCTCTAATTGAGTTCGATCTCGAGGGCCAAACGAGATTTTGTCAAAGCTTGTGCATAAGTTACTCCTTTTTGTATGGGTAAGGTTTAACTTTTTGTTCTTGCTTCTGTGTCTCTTATATGTATTTCCAGATTTTTCTAGACGGAGATATTGTTGTTCTATAGTTGTTTTGAGTCTGCAAAAATTGTCATTGAAGACTTAAGTATGGTAAATTAGACAGTGTTGCATCGATTTTTGTATATGTGTTAACTTTTTGTAATGTTGGTCCATTTTGAAATTTTCTTAACTGAATTCTGCATTAATTTTTTGGTGCTTCGTTCATGCATAATTTTTTGACATAAGTTTTGGTTTTCAAGATGTTGACACGAGAAGGTCCAGCAAATCTTCAGTAGTTTTTTCTAATTTCTTTTCTAAAACTTTTCGTCCGTTTTCCGACCTCTGTTTTCCTTTTTTTTAATTGACACGCTAATCTTAAAACTCTATACGAGGCTCATTTTTTCTTTTTCTCAAAATTTTTAAAACTGTTTTTGTTTGACTGGCATTAGTTAATTGGTACAGTATTTTTTGATTGCTCTCGAACAAAGTTTGTTGCAATTATTTTAGTCCTATGAGCGTTTTGGTGCGATTTTTTGCTTGACCATTTTTGTCTGACCTTTTTTTTTACTTTTGCACTCAAAAAGGGATCGGCAGGTAAATCCCTCTCTTGCAATTCACAACCCCCCTCCCACCCACACCCAACTCACCCATTCTTACGGCTAGCATAACTACGACCCAACTGGCTACTACCGACCTCAGCCGGTCGTTTCAGCGCAATTCGACCGACGTTAGTTGGTTATGTTTAGTTTATCATGATTGCATTTCAGGATTCGTGCTGCTTTGTTTTTTTGTTTCGCTTCCTCTAGCTAAGGCTGTTTCAGCGCATGGCCTAGTCGTTTGCGTGATTAGATTTTGATCTTAATGATTTACCTCATTCAGCAAAATGATTTCTGCGCTTGAAGGCTTAGTTTAGTTTGAAATAGTTGAATGTCAAAGAAACTCATATGTGCAATGAAAATCCTCAATAAAAGGCTTCCTTAGAGTGAATTTAAACTAGCCTTTTTATTATATTGTTGAGAATTTTCACAGTGCTTTAAGTAGCGTCGAAAGCTTTTGCTACTCATTTGTGTTACTGTTTCTATGTGTTGTCTACGGCACGCAAGTCCAGATTGCAGCTATTCGGACAATCTGCTTGCTATGCTTCTTGATTTTTGTTTTCCACTTTTCGACTTAAAGAATTCATTGTTACTTTTGAAGCTTACACGTGGTCTAAATGATAGCAGCAGATATTTTGGTTCCAAGGCATTAGTTTCAAGAATGTTCATTTGGCAAGCGAGTTCTTTCAAGGATATACTAATGAGGAATTGAAGAAACCTGTTATTCACTTGAATTCATGACAGTGGTTTTCATTAACGTTGAAACTGTTTTATAGAATTTTAGTGGATTTTTGAGTCTAGTCTGTTTTCCTTTTCTGTTTGTTTCTGCTGTCTCAAAAATTGAAGTTTTCGTAAATTGATCGGCTTCAGATTTTAGCTATGTCTAACTTGACTCAGATGCTCCTTATTTTTGAGAGGTTTTTGGTGAATTTTTCGATCTTGGTTTCCTTTGTTCCTTTTGTCCCTTTTTCACCTAACGGAACTGCCAAATATATTTTGACTTCTAAGTTGTTTTTATTTGCTGTGATTAAGACTTTTAATATCTAGTTTTGAGTTTTTAATTCTTGACAATTAAAAAGATTCTAATGTTCACCAAATTCCTGATTTTTTCCGTTTTGCTATGTCTGGTATTGATTTCTACTAGTTGGTTGTTTTGGGTTTTTATTGTCATTGCATTGTCTTTTCTAAGGACGCGTAGTGGCAATATTTATCGACAATGTTGTTCTTATGTTCTTAGTGTTTTAAAACTATTCAATATCAAGTCCAGAGGGTTACAGATTGATCTAAAACCGATATCTGTAGTCTTTCAAGTTGAAAAGTTGTTCACTCAACGCAGCGCATAAAAAAAACATCTTTCGCGTAGAAAAAAGTTATCCTGGTAGTTTTAGGCATTTTATCTGCTTTCTTGACTGTCAAAGTTTGATTTGGATGGGAAAATGTTGATTGTCAGGTCAATAATTAATTTAATTCTTTGGATTGCGATTGAGTACTTGTTCTGCTTTGCTTTTTTGTCTGAGAAAAATGTTTTGCTTTGCTGAGTTTTGGCATTTGCGTGATTTTTTTGGGTTTCATTTTTGATAATTCTGCTCAGTTGATCATCAAAGGAATCTACCATTAGAGAAAAGTCAATGTCGAAAAATGGTATGTAGCCCAAATTTTGATACCTGAACTACAATCGACTTTTCGTCATTTTAAAACAATTAATTTATTTTTTAATCCCAACAGGGGTCATGGAAATCTATGGCGGATTTTCTGCAATCTGGCGGGTATGTTTGCCACTCTAAAGTTGCTTTTGTTTTGCCTGCTAGTTTTGCTTTTGTTCTCTCGGATGGCATGTTTTCTGTTTTCGATTTTTGGCGTTTTGATTGGAATTATTTCGTCATAGTCAAGGTCTGAGCAAACACCAATTGTTGAGAGGTTGATGACAACCGTGTGGTATTCTTTTTAATCGACTAGATGTCATTACAATATTTGTAAACTTAGTCCATTTTTCTTTGCTGGGACTGCTGGTTTATGACATCCACTCTTTGGTCTTTGCTTTATAAACGGTGTCGATTAAACAGACAAAAAGATTGGTAGTCTGGTCATGACGCAGTGGTATGCCACTTTTTCTTTTCCGTTTTGTATTATGCTTTATCAGTGTTAATTGGGGAATATGCTATTCCGTCATTTGCAACTGTTATGGCAACGGGATTTGATTGTTGCTAAGCGGTTGATATAAAGTTACTCATTTCTGTTCAATCGAAAGTGAGGGAGGAGTTTTATCGTTCGAAACTTTATGAGGTCAGATTTTAAAGCCCGCTCGGCCGTCGTTTGCGAAAAAATTGTCGTTTCTTTTGAAAAGTGCTATTGCTACCGTAGCTCGAAACCAACTGCCGGAACTTAAATAGTCTCTGAAATAGGCACCGAACGGTTGCTAGCATTTAAAAAATTTCATGACTTTAAACTGAAGAATTCTGATCTCCAAAAATAGTTGAAATGTTTTCAGAGCCGGCAAAGCAGGCGACACCAGTTCACAAGACATCCATTTTCGAGTCAATATTTGGATCTTCAAAGCAGGACTCCAGTGCCAAAAACCGAGGAGCTCCAAATCAGGTTAATATTTCACAAAATTCTTTTTCCTGGCTTTCTGTTTGCCTTAAGGAACCCGTAGGTGCAACACAGTTTTTATGGTTATGACAATATCTAATATGGTACGTAAGTTTGGTATCCCGGATGCTCAATATCGATAGAAAGCTAATGGAAATCGATAGAACCCTGGTCTAAATGAGGCAACTTTAATATGAGACATGTATGCGGACTGTCACGGCAGAAGTTATAGTGCAAGACTTGTTGCAAGATAATCTGCGTTTGTGAGACTGTTACAAGATAGTGGGGACAGTTAAACCAGAGCTTTAACTTTGTTTTGAAAAGTTAATTTATTTATATTATTGAATCTGCAAATCATTGGAGGCAAACAGAAGTAAGACGTTGACTGCTAGAATTTAATTAAACTGGTGTTGATCAAAGCAAATAATTACCAAAGTACTTGCTGTAGTAATAACTTATTCTCAATCTCTTAGGGTCTTGCAAGTTCCTTCTTCTCTGGATCACTGAGAAAGGTAGTCATAATGCATACAAATACTCACTGTCAAGTCTTTCTCATTTATTCTTCAGCATCTTTCGCTTATTGACATCAAATCATAGGGAAATCAAAATCCAAGCTGATTAACTCGAATGCTCTGTAACTTTTGATCTTTAGTAAATTCAAACTGCTCTGGTTTCGTTAAACTTTATGCTCATCGAAAATAATAAAATAAACACTATATATTAAAGCAAAATTAACAAAGTGTCGTGCTGGTTTGAGGAAGTAATCATTCTTATGTTTTGAGGCTTAATAATAATGCTTATTTTTCTGAAAATTTATGTGGCTAATCTTCCAAAATTTTGCATCCATGTTATAGAATTACATGAGATTATCGTGATCAAAGTCATTATATCACATCGGTTCATGGTTTCGTGCCAGTAAATGATCAAATATCTCTTGATTGTTTTCAAGCCTATCTACGTCATCCTTCCAAAAGGAGAAGGGAACAAAGGTGAGTCCACAATGCTCACGCGGACACAAGGATTGCCTCAACGTGAACAGAACTAGATTTTTTTGTAAAACGTGCATTGGGTTTTTCAAGGAAAACTGTTTTCTTTTTCAACAGTAAAATTGGACTATCCAAATGGACGTTTTAACAATTTATATCTATGTAGATATTCATTTTTAAAGGGTAGTCCGCTCTCAGATCTAAAACATTTATCTGTGTTAAATAAAATAATTGTGAAGGATTATGAAATAAATTTTCACACAAAAGAAAACAGTTCGCATGTGGATAAGTTTTGGGACGGATTAAGGGGCTATTTGCACTTGTGTGTTGAGGTTTTCTGCTGATTGGTAGCACTTCATTTTGAAGTATCTATTGCGAGGTTTTTATTTCAGGTTTGCTTGATGCCGGCGATTGAAATTAAGTAACGCTCTGACATCGACAATATGATTCGTTGGAGAGTAATTGGGTCGACGTTAGTTTGTTGCATGTGTTATTCGACTAAAACTGCTCCCCAATTAGATTTTCGTTTTTAATTGATCTTAAACGAAGTTCATAGCAATTATTGTAAACGTGTTTGTCTTTTTTTTATGCAAAATTTTTGCTTGACCGTTTTTGCCTTTTTCTTCTAGAACATTCTTTGACGTCTCAATTGACTTTTTCACGCCTTCGTTCTTCATTTTTGAGTGATCTCTATTGTTCGCACTTCGAAGTAAAGCTTGTTGATAACATAAAATTGGTCGCAGCATAGCAAAAATATGGGCTTGTTAGTCGTGTGGGTAGTGCATCTGGTTATGGATCTGGAGGTCAATGGTTCGAATCCCGACGGGGTCAAATATTATTCCTCCCGCCTGTCGTTCGAGAGCAATTCTTCCGACATTAGTGGGTTTATGTTTCAATTTGAAGTCAACGTGGTCAATCGCGCCTTCTTGCTTTCCAACTAGCTCGGTTTGTTGTGTTGTTAATAGCTCCGATAGTGAGCTATTATTGGCCTTCTCTTTGTTTTTATTTTGTTGTAAAGATTTTTGTTACAACTATATGACGTAGATCACTTCAAATCTGCCTTTTGTTTATGCGTTCATGCAATTTTTAGTAATTTGGCTGCGTGACGTCATTTTTCACACAATTTTTTGTCCTTTCTCGTGATGAATTTTGTAGTCATTCGTGACTTACTCACTCTCAAAAATGACTTTCTCGCTTTCAAATTGACTTCTAGTTACTTCAGTTCAAGGAGATAAAATCAGCTGAGTATATGGCACTCTAATTGAAAGTTATTTGAGAGCAGCTAATGTACATTCATAATCATATCATAACGTGTCAGCAATTAATAAAGGTAATTTTCTGTTTTTTAAATTTTTTTAGTTGCCTAAAAGCTCTTGAAATGTGATCTTATGCCTCCCTAAAAGCAAGGCAAGACTGGGAAAACACTTTGATATCTTACAATTTTTTGTGTTGAAACTTCCAAAACAGTGAATCATTAATCCTAGTTAGTTTCTCCGGAAATTATGATCATATTAGCATTGGGTTTTTCAAGGAAAACTGTTTTCTTTTTCAACAGTAAAATTGGACTATCCAAATGGACGTTTTAACAATTTATATCTATGTAGATATTCATTTTTAAAGGGTAGTCCGCTCTCAGATCTAAAACATTTATCTGTGTTAAATAAAATAATTGTGAAGGATTATGAAATAAATTTTCACACAAAAGAAAACAGTTCGCATGTGGATAAGTTTTGGGACGGATTAAGGGGCTATTTGCACTTGTGTGTTGAGGTTTTCTGCTGATTGGTAGCACTTCATTTTGAAGTAGCTATTGCGAGGTTTTTATTTCAGGTTTGCTTGATGCCGGCGATTGAAATTAAGTAACGCTCTGACATCGACAATATGATTCGTTGGAGAGTAATTGGGTCGACGTTAGTTTGTTGCGTGTGTTATTCGACTAAAACTGCTCCCCAATTAGATTTTCGTTTTTAATTGATCTTAAACGAAGTTCATAGCAATTATTGTAAACGTGTTTGTCTTTTTTTTATGCAAAATTTTTGCTTGACCGTTTTTGCCTTTTTCTTCTAGAACATTCTTTGACGTCTCAATTGACTTTTTCACGCCTTCGTTCTTCATTTTTGAGTGATCTCTATTGTTCGCACTTCGAAGTAAAGCTTGTTGATAACATAAAATTGGTCGCAGCATAGCAAAAATATGGGCTTGTTAGTCGTGTGGGTAGTGCATCTGGTTATGGATCTGGAGGTCAATGGTTCGAATCCCGACGGGGTCAAATATTATTCCTCCCGCCTGTCGTTCGAGAGCAATTCTTCCGACATTAGTGGGTTTATGTTTCAATTTGAAGTCAACGTGGTCAATCGCGCCTTCTTGCTTTCCAACTAGCTCGGTTTGTTGTGTTGTTAATAGCTCCGATAGTGAGCTATTATTGGCCTTCTCTTTGTTTTTATTTTGTTGTAAAGATTTTTGTTACAACTATATGACGTAGATCACTTCAAATCTGCCTTTTGTTTATGCGTTCATGCAATTTTTAGTAATTTGGCTGCGTGACGTCATTTTTCACACAATTTTTTGTCCTTTCTCGTGATGAATTTTGTAGTCATTCGTGACTTACTCACTCTCAAAAATGACTTTCTCGCTTTCAAATTGACTTCTAGTTACTTCAGTTCAAGGAGATAAAATCAGCTGAGTATATGGCACTCTAATTGAAAGTTATTTGAGAGCAGCTAATGTACATTCATAATCATATCATAACGTGTCAGCAATTAATAAAGGTAATTTTCTGTTTTTTAAAATTTTTTAGTTGCCTAAAAGCTCTTGAAATGTGATCTTATGCCTCCCTAAAAGCAAGGCAAGACTGGGAAAACACTTTGATATCTTACAATTTTTTGTGTTGAAACTTCCAAAACAGTGAATCATTAATCCTAGTTAGTTTCTCCGGAAATTATGATCATATTAGCATTGGAGTTTGCGTATTATAGCGGTAATTCCGGGGAAAATGAGTTTTTGCGGTTACGTAGCTCAAGACACTATTGACACTGGCTTACATACCCCCTTTAAAACACTCACGTGCTCATTTTAAAATGCCGGAAGTCTGCAGTGCCAGAAGTTAAAATGCCAGAAGTTGCTACTTAGCCAGAAGTTCACTTCCGTTGACTTTCGTCATTTTAAAAGAATGTTTCGCGTTTTAAGCATGGTTACGTGACACCGCAGAAGTCACTTCGAAATTCTGACTTAATATCTTGAACTGCTCCGCAGTTCTCGATAAACACAAGAAGTTCTCATTGACTTCAAGCAGAGTCACGTAACCATTCATTAACTCATCTTTGTGTTTCCTTGCCAAGCGTCACGATCAGGGCAGTTAATGATTTTAACGCTTCAAGTTCAGTTGATTGAATTACTCAGTCGAATCAAGTTTTAATAATAAACGGGATTTATTTCCTGATCCCTATAACTTTTTAAACAGTAATAGATGCTCTAATGGTTTTTTTAGTTGCGCTCGAATGAAATATGAGGTCATTATTGCAGTCCTGCATCTTTTTTTAATTGCTCTCAAATGTAGTTTCGAACAATAGACTTTTATAGTTGCTTAGTTTCTAATATTTATTAATTAAGAACTTCTCGCAAGGTTCAAGGTGGGAAGGTCATTTTGAGAAAATTTCTTCCGAAAACAGTCCCTCCCTTATCAAAACTACAGAAAACCCCCTCCCAACTTACCTACCCCCTCGCCACCGACCTGTAACCACCTAACCAACACCACCCACCTACATAGCCCGTCCCCTCCCTCCTGCCCACAATTAATATACATTAATTAGGAACGTCTCGCAATGTTCAAGGTGGGAATATCATTTTGAGAAAATTTCTTCCCAAAACAGTCATATCATATCATATCATACAATTTCGACTGTCAAAACTATCAAAACTACAGAAAATCCCCTCCCAACCTACCTACCCCCTCGCCACCTGCCTATAACCACCTAACCAACACCGCCCACCTACATACCCCTACCCACATCCCCTTAGCAAAAATTTTGAAACTAAAAATTGTGTCTCCATTTTTAAATCATTTCTTAGTTTTATTATGCAATTAATTTGTTATTTCTTTTCTTCGTTTTTTCTTATTCATGTTAGGTTACGTTAGGGACTTTTCGAGTTATCTCCGGTATTCTACCGGCTATGTTTTTCAATCCGATTTCCCTTATTATCGACTTTTCGCCAGATAGTTTTTCTCGTTTGACTATTTAACTCTCGTACTTTAAAACGGGATAAACAGGTAAAGCCCGGAGGGCATTAAGTTGCTGATTCAGTTGTTCAAATTTAATGGATTCTTGCTTGACCTTTTGACGTTTCGAGTGACTTATACCGCCTGTATTTTTCGGTATCTAAATTGCCCATCAGTCGACAGAAGACAATAATCGGTCGTGATTGTAAATGGCGATGTCAGAATTCCTATATCCCATCCTAAATCAAGCTCATTTGCTAGCCTCTCTGTTAGTACCGCCTCTGGAATTTCGAAATTGTATGATATGGTATTATTGCCGAGTGGGATTGGGTGGTTTTCAGTGTACCCCCAATTTCATTGTGTGCATGATTGTTTTAGATATAGATGACTTCGTAAGCCTCTTTCTCTAACATGCGATATAGTTTTTTGAACGCCGTTAAATTACCATCCCTCGTCACTGTTTAAAACGCGTGATTTCGTTGCAAATTGGATGCAGCAGAAAAGCTAATTTTGCATGTTTAATAGCCGCCCTCTTCTCATTCGGCTATTATAGCGCTCTTATTAATACAATTCAAAGAATTTGAATTGTTTTGGGGTGCTGTCCTTTTACAACTGGAGGAGGAGTATTGGTGGAGCGTCTTTTTTGTTTTTTGATCTGTAATTTTCTTGGAGTGTATTTGAAACAGGAAGTGAAATGAGTGAAAAAAGTGTTTAAGTCCAATTGCTGAAGAGGAGAAAGAAGAGAGTGGTTTTCTGTTCAGGTCGCTTACTTTAGGAGGGAGAGAAAAGGTCTGGAAAAATATACTGTGTTTGGTGTTTTTAGTAACTCCAATTTTTTAGTCAGAGGTGTTTTTCACCGTCATCTAAACTAACAATAGTGCGTTTGAAAGCATTTTAAGCTTTGTTTTTGCTTTGTTTTAAGCTTTTACCGCAGTTTTTGTATTCCTTCTCTTTTTTGATAGCATTTGTGATTTGGGAAAATTGTTATTGAAATTATTTGTGCTAGCGCTTTTGGTTGTCTTATAATTCGAATAATATTAATTTTGAGTTGTTTTTGTTGAGGAGAATCGAGTAAATTGAGCAAATTTTCCTGTTTTTGAAGTTTCTTTTTGCCTCTTCTAGTTTTATTGTTCTCGCTGTATTTTGTCTCGACCAATTCTTAGTTAGGAAAAATTCTGAACGTGTTGTTACTATGAAGTGATACTAATGTAGATAGGATACTTTTCACTAAAAAACTTTATGCAAATTCTGATTTCTTGTACAGGTTTTTTCTGTTTTGCTTTTTCAATTGTTGTTTAATATTTGTCTGCGAAGTATTGGGTGCGTCACGGCGATTTGATATTGATTTTTACCTATTTTTGATCAGATTTTTTTTCTTAGTGGTTTTCGCAGTCCATTAATTGTCCATTCTAAGTTAAGTCTTTTGCTTGGTCAATAAAAATGTTTGAATTGTGTCAGGACTTGTCCTGCTGTGTTTTTATGCTTTACTTCTTCGAATAAAGAATTGTTTTGCTTTACCTCATTTTGCCGCTTTTTCGATATTTTGCATGAAATCGTTTTTTCTTTTTTGCTCATTCTGCTCAAAGTCCTTATAAACAACAGTTGTTCAGCAAGTCAATCTGATATGGACAGAATCTGTATCTAATAACGAACGATCAGAACTGGAAAAGGGAAAAACGCAGAATGCCCGGTTTTAGATGCCAGATGCTTGAACTTTGTTTTTATCGGTCTAGTTATCATCTCTAATGCATATTAATATTGATACAAATCCATGTATCCTCTCATTAAGAATCAGGAGTATGTATAGATACAAAATTGGATCAAAGAAACGCAAAATTAAAAATATCTTAGTAATGTTTTATTCTCTTCTGTTCTTTCAATCTCAACCTGGATTCTGGGAATCAATGGCGGCTATTTTCTGGCAATCTGCCGGATATGTACAGCATTTGAGCAATTTGTTTGCTTTTAGTAGATTAGTTTAATCGGAAAGAAATTCTGAATTTAAAGCTCTGGTTGTTCCATTTATATGAAAATGGACTGTTGTTCCATTGTTACAGACTAATAGTGAGTGTTCTATTAGAACGTAACTGTGTAGCGGATCTTTTTCTGCCTTTTCTGTTTGGGTTCTTTTCTATAATTGAAAGACTTTAAGTGGTTTTAATTTTCATTGAGCATGGAAAATTGATTCCACAATTTTATCTGCTCTGAATTGCTAAATAGATAATATGAATCTTAAAGAGAAGCGCTGCCTTTCCCGTATAACTGGAATGGTAGCTTGGAATTGGCAACTTTTTTGTAGCTGTCTGTTAAAGGGAGGGATAATTAAATAGTTATGCGCAGAGGGGGATGTGCAGGGATTAACATTAACCAGTTACTAACCAAAATGTAAATAGGCTGGGCTTAAATTTCACTTTGTTTAATCGGTTGACCATTTGCATATTTGACAAAGCTATTAGAGCTTCAAATTTTCACCTCCTCCTATTAGCCTTGAAGCGTGGATGGAAATAGTCGCCCTCCCCTCCCCGTCCCCTCTCTACCCTGTACCCGTGTTCTAGTTTGTATATGCATTGGTAGGCATGAACTCGCATTTTCCGTAATTTTCTTAGCTTTTTGAATTTTTTTAAAGCTAATTAGTGCAAGAAATTGAATATTAAATTCAACAAGGTGCTTGTGATCAGGTGAACTGAAAAATAACAATGAAATAATTATTATGTCGTAAAACATCGACTAATTTTTTGTCGACTATTTTTGCCCGTTTTTCACGATTGTTCTGTACAACGTGCATTTAGACATTAATGAAAGAACGTCTAATTTGTAAATAATTGAAGAAAATGAGCTCGCATCAAGAAATCTGTTTTATGATAATTGGAGCAGTTGCCCATAAAAGCCCCAATTTGTACGTTTTGCGGCAAAAGTACTTTTTGCGGCTTAATGACGCACGACGGTTATCCGTATATTAAGTTTTGCCTGTTTTATAAATATGTTGATTAATTGAAAATGTAGGTAACGTCTGTGAACTGAAGAAGATTTTGCAACATAAGAAACTTAGAAAATTTAATTTGGCTTCTTTTTGAAATGCTATAAAATAATGAGTTGCTTGAGTGTTGTTTAACGGAACAGCTTTTAACCCTTAACCGATTAATGTCTTCTGTTGACATTTAGTCCTGATTCTTGTTTCTGTTTGCTTTTACTCACTTAATAAAGTAGTCGTCTATGAGAGAGATTATTTTGATGCACAGATGAAATTTGAAAGTTGAGTTTAAACAACCTAGTCGATTCAGGATGTTAATCTTATAAGATTAACATCCTGTCTCGACTAGGGCATTGGCATGTCGTAATGCATGAGCGATAGAATTCGGAAGATAACTAACTGAACGCGAAGTTACCCTGTCTGTCAAAATAGTGAATTTGACGCCCATATTGATATTGAAATAATTAGCTTTTAACGAATTGGTTATTAAGACTTGATTAATGAATCTGCCTCCTGCAACTGTATACGATCAGAGTAGCTGTTTGTCGAAAGCGACCACATGACAAAAGCATTCCAACATCGGATGCGTTTATTAATAGTATTGGTGGGCCACACCAAGTGTCAGTCAAATTGATCATCATTTGTTGATATCGAAGTTAAAAATAATAAATTGATACCTGGAGCGCAAACATGAGTTTTGTGTCGAATTTCGGCTCGTTCCTGTGATGATTTCTAGTTAGCCGGCAACATTAAGTATAGATGAGAAAATCATTGGGCGATCTCTGCATTGATATCCAGGCATATGATCTCGAGTATCAGTGTCAGCGTACAAAGTTGGACGTCAATCTCAAGCAATAATAAAAAAATTATATCAGTTTTCACCACTATTGAATAATTGAAATTATTTGTCCTGAATTAAAAGGAATAATAGTAAACTTCTGTATGTATTCATACTTAGGTGTCACATGGCACTCCGTCGTCGGCACCTCCTCGGAGTCTTCCAATGCTGAGTCGTAGTCAGAGTAACGTCAAACCCATGGCATCATCAGTCTCTTCCGGTTCTACTCAGTACTCATCCGTCCGCCGTCCCCTCTCACACCAACACACTTCACAATTAGCTGCCTCTGGTAAAACCATTAAATCGATGCAACTTTAAACTTGTAAAATCTACCGGCCTTCTGTTTGCTATATTTTGTTGAGCTAGCTGTTGTTATTCCTGCGATGTGATAGCTATCGCAGTTGTTCATTGCTATCAAAGTTTGTGGCTAATATTTGGGTGCTGTTGGTCTTTTTTAATTTTGCTTGATTGTTTAATAGCCGCCCTCATCTTCTCAGCCGGCTATTATAGCGCTTCTATTTTTTTACGACTCGAAGAGGAGTATTGGAGAAGTCCTTTTTTTTAATCAATTTTATTGGAGTGAATTTTTAAGCGGGAAATGAAACGCGTGAAAAAATTTGGAGTGATTTGGGTGCTGAACAAAAGTGAAGAGCGGAGCGAAAAGAGAGTGGTTTTTTGTTCATACCGCTGTTTTTGAGAGAGCGAGAAATTGATGTGTGAAAAAATTTTCTGAGCGAGCGAAATTTTTTTGTTCACGTGCGGCTTTTAAAAGCAGTTTTTTTGCAATTTTTCTTGTTTATGAGGTGATTGTTATTGTATTAGATTTGGGCTTGTTTTAATAGGAATTGAAGGTTTCAAGCAGTTAATTTGAGTTCTATGCAAATTTGGAGGTTTTTGATCAGTTTTGCTGGTTTTTCGACGAAATTTAATGTATTTTGGCCTTTTGTTTTGTTTTACTGCTTTAAGTGCAATTTGCATAGAAGCTCGTTACTCAAGGAATATCAGGGATACAAATTGATTACAATTTTGTTGGTATAAAACATTTTTTTCTGAAGAAAAATGACAGAAAAATTGAGAATTTTTAAACCACGTTTTTTTAGATTTTTTAAACCACTTTTTTTCATTTTTTGCTTTTTTCGTTTTTCAATCGTAGACAGTTTTTTAGCTTATAACTTGCCCATTATTTCGCTAGCATTTCATTGCTCTCGTTGCTCAAATTAACTTTATTTGGCTTTATTTTTTCATGTAATATTTAAAAAACACGTTACTTTTTATCGTTTTTTTGTTCAATTTGGTTTTTAATGTCGTTTATATTCTTCTTCAACCTTTGATGTCATTTGGGGAGTTTTGTAGTGGAAGTCAGTTGTTGTAGCTCTTTTGGATGTCTCTCATTTTGATTGATATCAGTTTCGAGTTGTTTTTGTTGAACAAAATCGAGTAAATCAGAGCAAATTTTGGCCACTTTTTGTCTTTTTTCTGAGTTTTTTTGCCGATTTCTTCCAATTTGATGTTTTTTGCTGGCAACTTTTTCTCAATAAAGAGCAATTTTGTAGGTGTTGATACTGTGCATTTGCACTTGAAGGCTTAACAGGGCAGTTTTCATTTAAACAAATTATCCAAGTAATTGGTGGGCGATTGATCTAGCCAAATATATAACTAATTGATTTCTATAAGTTATGGATAGGAAACTGCATGTTATCTTTTTGTAGAGATTTTTGTTTGGATTTTTAGAGAATATTATTTTTTGATTTTGTCCTTTGTCAAGTTTCCAGTTCTCCAGTTTTTTCTTTGTGAATTGATTACACTGTCTGTCGATTGGTAAAATGCTGGTGATGCATCTGATCAGTGAGAATAGTCAAATTTCTACTTCGAGTCGTTTCCTGAATTCTTCCGGCTATGTTTTTTTTACTTCGTCGAATAAAAAAATGTTTCGCTTTACTTCATTTTGCCGCTTTTTCAACATTTTGCGTGATATCTTTTTGACTTCTCTAGGCTAGTTTCTCTCTTCTCTCATTCTGCTAAAAGTGATTTTGAACATCAGTTGCTCAGCAAAGCAATTCAAATTGAACAGAGTCAGTATAAAAAATTGAAGTCAGAAATAGAAAAGGGATAAACCCATAAAGCCCAATTTTAGATGCCCGCTATTTGAACGTCGTTCCTATAAGTCTTAGTTACCATCTTTAATGCTTATTGGTATTGATAGTAGCCCCTGTACCCTCTCTCTAGGAAACAGAAGTACGTTATGTTCAACTACGAAATACCATCAAAATAAAACGGACTTAAAAAAATGTTTGTGTACAAAAACATTTTTTTTCAATATCTTCTATTCTTTCAATCCCAATCATGCTTATTAGATTCAACGGCGGCTATTTTGCGGCAATGTGCCGGTTATGTTTTTTATTCTGACCGATTTGACACCTGATCCTGAGAAGCACAATAAACTGGCAAACTGTAGGCCATTAAGGTGCTAGTAAAGCTTTATTTATCGCCAGTGTAAATTTCACCAAAAATACTGAGGGTGCATATTTTAATGATTTAAAGTTTCGACTCCCTCACTTACCTTTGACAGGAAGTGGACAGCAAAAGTGAGTGGTTTCGGGGCTCAAATTCTTTTTGGGGGAAACGGTAATTCAACAATTTTTTGGTTCAACAGTTTTTCAAGTTTTAGTTCTGTAAATGTGTTTTGGAAAGCCATCCGTTGTTATCTTAATTAATAGGCGCCGTCAGTCGCTCAACGGCTATTTTTAAACCACTTTTTTTCAGAATTTTTAAACCACTTTTTTTTTAATTTTTTGCTTTTTTCGTTTTTTAATCGTAGACAGTTTTTTAGCTTGTTATAACTTGCCCATTATTTCGCTAGCATTTCATTGCTCTCGTTGCTCAAATTAACTTTATTTGGCTTTATTTTTTCATGTAATATTTAAAAAACACGTTAATTTTTATCGTTTTTTTTGTTCAATTTGGTTTTTAATGTCGTTTATATTCTTCTTCAACCTTTGATGGCATTTGGGGAGTTTTGTAGTGGAAGTCAGTTGTTGTAGCTCTTTTGGATGTCTCTCATTTGGATTGATATTAGTTTCGAGTTGTTTTTGTTGAACAAAATCGAGTAAATCAGAGCAAATTTTGGCCACTTTTTGTCTTTTTTCTGAGTTTTTTTGCCAATTTCTTCCAATTTGATGTTTTTTGCTGGCAACTTTTTCTCAGTAAAGAGCAATTTTGTAGGTGTTGATACTGTGCATTTGCACTTGGAGGCTTAACAGGGCAGTTTTCATTTGAACAAATTATACAAAACTGTAATTCGTTAAAAAGTTTTTCTTAGTTTTTTTTAGTTTGTTGTTTAACGTTTCTCTGCAAGTAATTGGTGGGCGATTGATCTAGCCAAATATATAACTAATTGATTTCTATAAGTTATGGATAGGAAACTGCATGTTATCTTTTTGTAGAGATTTTTGTTTGGATTTTTAGAGAATATTATTTTTTGATTTTGTCCTTTGTCAAGTTTCCAGTTCTCAGTTTTTTCTTTGAATTGATTACACTGTCTGTCGATTGGTAATATGCTGGTGATGCATCTGATCAGTGAGAATAGTCAAATTTCTACTTCGAGTCGTTTCCTGAATTCTTCCGGCTATGTTTTTTTTACTTCGTCGAATAAAAAAATGTTTCGCTTTACCTCATTTTGCCGCTTTTTCAACATTTTGCGTGATATCTTTTTGACTTCTCTAGGCTAGTTTCTCTCTTCTCTCATTCTGCTAAGAGTGATTTTGAACATCAGTTGCTCAGCAAAGCAATTCAAATTGAACAGAGTCAGTATAAAAAATTGAAGTCAGAAATAGAAAAGGGATAAACCCATAAAGCCCAATTTTAGATGCCCGCTATTTGAACTTCGTTCCTATAAGTCTTAGTTACCATCTTTAATGCTTATTGGTATTGATAGTAGCCCCTGTACCCTCTCTCTAGGAAACAGAAGTACGTTATGTTCAACTACGAAATACCATCAAAATAAATCGGACTTAAAAAATGTTTGTGTACAAAAACATTTTTTTTCAATATCTTCTATTCTTTCAATCGCAATCATGCTTATTAGAATCAGCGGCGGCTATTTTCCGGCAATCTGTTGGTTATGTTTTTTATTCTGAGCGATTTGACACCTGATCCTGAGAAGCACGATAAACTGGCAAACTGTAGGCCATTAAGGTGCTAGTAAAGCTTTATTTATCGCCAGTGTAAATTTAACCAAAAATACTGAGGATGCATATTTTAATGATTTAAAGTTTCGACTCCCTCACTTACCTTTGACAGGAAGTGGACAGCAAAAGTGAGTGGTTTCGGGGCTCAAATTCTTTTTGGGGGAAACGGTAATTCAACAATTTTTTGGTTCAACAGTTTTTTAAGTTTTAGTTCTGTAAATGTGTTTTGGAAAGCCATCCGTTGTTATCTTAATTAATAGGCGCCGTCAGTCGCTCAACGGCTATTTTTAAACCACTTTTTTTTTAGAATTTTTAAACCACTTTTTTTAAATTTTTGCTTTTTTCGTTTTTCAATCGTAGACAGTTTTTTAGCTTGTTATAACTTGCCCATTATTTCGCTAGCATTTCATTGCTCTCGTTGCTCAAATTAACTTTATTTGGCTTTATTTTTTCATGTAATATTTAAAAAACACGTTACTTTTTATCGTTTTTTTTGTTCAATTTGGTTTTTAATGTCGTTTATATTCTTCTTCAACCTTTGATGTCATTTGGGGAGTTTTGTAGTGGAAGTCAGTTGTTGTAGCTCTTTTGGATGTCTCTCATTTTGATTGATATTAGTTTCGAGTTGTTTTTGTTGAACAAAATCGAGTAAATCAGAGCAAATTTTGGCCACTTTTTGTCTTTTTTCTGAGTTTTTTTGCCGATTTCTTCCAATTTGATGTTTTTTGCTGGCAACTTTTTCTCAATAAAGAGCAATTTTGTAGGTGTTGATACTGTGCATTTGCACTTGAAGGCTTAACAGGGCAGTTTTCATTTAAACAAATTATCCAAAACTCTAATTCGTTAAAGAGTTTTTCCGAGTCTTTTTTTAGTTTGTTGTTTAACGTTTCTCTGCAAGTAATTGGTGGGCGATTGATCTAGCCAAATATATAACTAATTGATTTCTATAAGTTATGGATAGGAAACTGCATGTTATCTTTTTGTAGAGATTTTTGTTTGGATTTTTAGAGAATGTTATTTTTTGATTTTGTCCTTTGTCAAGTTTCCAGTTCTCCAGTTTTTTCTTTGTGAATTGGTTACACTGTGTGTCGATTGGTAATATGCTGGTGATGCATCTGATCAGTGAGAATAGTCAAATTTCTACTTCGAGTCGTTTCCGGAATTCTTCCGGCTATGTTTTCGTCGAATAAAAAAATGTTTCGCTTTACCTCATTTTGCCGCTTTTTCAACATTTTGCGTGATATCTTTTTGACTTCTCTAGGCTAGTTTCTCTCTTCTCTCATTCTGCTAAAAGTGATTTTGAACATCAGTTGCTCAGCAAAGCAATTCAAATTGAACAGAGTCAGTATAAAAAATTGAAGTCAGAAATAGAAAAGGGATAAACCCATAAAGCCCAATTTTAGATGCCCGCTATTTGAACGTCGTTCCTATAAGTCTTAGTTACCATGTTTAATGCTTATTGGTATTGATAGTAGCCCCTGTACCCTCTCTCTAGGAAACAGAAGTACGTTATGTTCAATTACGAAATACCAGCAAAATAAATCGGACTTAAAAAATGTTTGTGTACAAAAAACATTTTTTTTCAATATCTTCTATTCTTTCAATCGCAATCATGCTTATTAGAATCAACGGCGGCTATTTTCCGGCAATCTGCCGGTTATGTTTTTTATTCTGACCGATTTGACACCTGATCCTGAGAAGCACAATAAACTGGCAAACTGTAGGCCATTAAGGTGCTAGTAAAGCTTTATTTATCGCCAGTGTAAATTTCACCAAAAATACTGAGGATGCATATTTTAATGATTTAAAGTTTCGACTCCCTCACTTACCTTTGACAGGAAGTGGACAGCAAAAGTGAGTGGTTCCGTGGCTCAAATTCTTTTTGGGGGAAACGGTAATTCAACAATTTTTTGGTTCAACAGTTTTTTAAGTTTTAGTTTTGTAAATGTGTTTTGGAAAGCCATCCGTTGTTATCTTAATTAATAGGCGCCGTCAGTCGCTCAACGGCTATTTTTAAGCCACTTTTTTTTAGAATTTTTAAACCACTTTTTTTAATTTTTTGCTTTTTTCGTTTTCCAATCGTAGACAGTTTTTTAGCTTGTTATAACTTGCCCATTATTTCGCTAGCATTTCATTGCTCTCGTTGCTCAAATTGACTTTATTTGGCTTTATTTTTTCATGTAATATTTAAAAAACACGTTACTTTTTATCGTTTTTTTTTCAATTTGGCTTTTAATGTCGTTTATATTCTTCTTCAACCTATGATGTCATTTGTGGAGTTTTGTAGTGGAAGTCAGTTGTTGTAGCTCTTTTGGATGTCTCTCATTTTGATTGATATTAGTTTCGAGTTGTTTTGTTGAACAAAATCGAGTAAATCAGAGCAAATTTTGGCCACTTTTTGTCTTTTTTCTGAGTTTTTTTGCCGATTTCTTCCAATTTGATGTTTTTTGCTGGCAACTTTTTCTCAATAAAGAGCAATTTTGTAGGTGTTGATACTATGCATTTGCACTTGAAGGCTTAACAGGGTAGTTTTCATTTAAACAAATTATCCAAAACTCTAATTCGTTAAAGAGTTTTTCTGAGTCTTTTTTTAGTTTGTTGTTTAACGTTTCTCTGCAAGTAATTGGTGGGCGATTGATCTAGCTAAATATATAACTAATTGATTTCTATAAGTTATGGATAGGAAACTGCATGTTATCTTTTTGTAGAGATTTTTGTTTGGATTTTTAGAGAATATTATTTTTTGATTTTGTCCTTTGTCAAGTTTCCAGTTCTCCAGTTTTTTTCTTTGTGATTTGATTACACTGTGTGTCGATTGGTAATATGCTGGTGATGCATCTGATCAGTGAGAATAGTCAAATTTCTACTTCGAGTCGTTTCCGGAATTCTTCCGGCTATGTTTTTTTTTACTTTGTCGAATAAAAAAATGTTTCGCTTTACCTCATTTTGCCGCTTTTTCAACATTTTGCGTGATATCTTTTTGACTTCTCTAGGCTAGTTTCTCTCTTCTCTCATTCTGCTAAAAGTGATTTTGAACATCAGTTGCTCAGCAAAGCAATTCAAATTGAACAGAGTCAGTATAAAAAATTGAAGTCAGAAATAGAAAAGGGATAAACCCATAAAGCCCAATTTTAGATGCCCACTATTTGAACGTCGTTCCTATAAGTCTTAGTTACCATCTTTAATGCTTATTGGTATTGATAGTAGCCCCTGTACCCTCTCTCTAGGAAACAGAAGTACGTTATGTTCAACTACGAAATGCCATCAAAATAAATCGGACTTCAAAAATGTTTGTGTACAAAAACATTTTTTTTCAATATCGTCTATTCTTTCAAATCCCAATCATGCTTATTAGAATTAACGGCGGCTATTTTCCGGCAATCTGCCGGTTATGTTTTTTATTCTGACCGATTTGACACCTGATGCTGAGAAGCACGATAAACTGGCAAACTGTAGGCCATTAAGGTGCTAGTAAAGCTTTATTTATCGCCAGTGTAAATTTCACCAAAAATACTGAGGATGCATATTTTCATGATTTAAAGTTTCGACTCCCTCACTTACCTTTGACAGGAAGTGGACAGCAAAAGTGAGTGATTTCGGGGCTCATTCTTTTTGGCGGAAACGGTAATTCAACAATTTTTTGGTTCAACAGTTTTTTAAGTTTTAGTTCTGTAAATGTGTTTTTGAAAGCCATCCGTTGTTATCCCTATTAATAGGCGCCGTCAGTCGCTCAACGGCTATTGTTTAGGCGCTCTCCTTTTTTACAGTTCAAAAGAATTTGAATTGTATTGGGGCGCTGTCTTTTCAAGATCTGTAGTTTTTCAAGAGTAGTGATTTTGGTTACGCCGAAACAGGAAGTGGAGCGAAAAAGCGAGTGGTTTTGCAGCGTGCAATTTTCTCACTCTCATTTTAAAGTAGATTGCGAAAACGATGTTTGAACAAAAATTCGCTTTCTCGCTAGTGGTTTTCTGTTCACATGAGGCAATTTCACTTTGATTTTTACTGTTTTTTTTCAACTTTTTGGAGCAGATTTTTTCTTAAGTGTTTCTCAATCCATTAATAGGTGCTTCTAGGCCTAGTGTTTTGTTTGAACCAAATTTATCCCGCTAGTGGTTTTTTTCACGTGCGGCATATTAACTTTGATTTTTTTTATTTTTTCGATCTGATTTTTTTAGAAATAGTTTTCCCAATTCACTCAGTACGTTCCAGGTCTAATTTTTTTGTTTAGTCAATGAAAATTCTTTGAATTGTACGCCAGGACTTGGCCTGCTATGTTTTTTAAATTCGCCTTGCCCTTTGATCACGTTTTTTGTTTTACATAAGTTGCGATTTTCACGTTTGACCTCTGACTTACTTCACTCACTGTTTCAACTGAATGGATTTTAAATTCTTTTACACATTCAATTACCCAATGTGGTGAATACTGTCAAAGTCAAAAGATCAAAGTCAAAAGAGACAGGATAAAGCCCGGTAATTAAGTCATTGAGAATAAGGTTACCAAAGTGCATTAGTGCTTGCTAGCTGACATTGGTTTGTAACGTTATTAGCTTTCAGTTTAGCAGCTAAATTAGGTATAGTTTTAGAGTCCGGCTGAAACTGCACGCCAAATTAGAACACTTTTTTGACACTAAAAAACAAAAAAAAATTTAGGTCAATTTAGCTCTTCTTATTTTCTTTTTCTGTTTGAATCCCGATGTACATCATGCGCTTCAACGGCGGCTGTTTTCCGACAATCTGCCGGCTATGTTTTGAATAGCCGCCGTCAGCCTCTCAACGGCAATTATATAGGCGCTCTCCTTTTTACCATCCAAGAATTGGATTGTATTCGGGCTCTGTGTTTTTATTTTTTTTAAAATGTTTTCACACATATTTTATGACTTTGATCTTTCAAAACTTGATAAACAGGTAAGTCCCAGCGTTTTATTTGGAAGCCCTCAGGTGACTTTAGTAGTCTCTCAAATTCTAAGAGTGCTGAAGCTGCCAGGGAGACCTAAATTCGAGGTTAATAGGCCATTTTCCTGAGTTTTTAGTCCAAAAGGTTGCAATTGTTTTAAATGTTTTTCTGGTCATTTTTGAGGTTTTGTTTGACTAGTTTTGAATTTAAGTTCTTTAATATTAATTAATTGCTCTCAAGCGAAGTCCGTAACGATTATATTAGTCCTATATTGATCTTTTTTAATGCAATTTTTCGCTTGACCGATTTTTTGTCTCATTTGACTTTTTGTCGTCAAAAACGGGATAAACAGGTAGCGCCCAGCGGGCTTTAAGTTCTCTTAGATCCTTTCAGCTCACTAGTCTCCAAGGATGCAATTCACAAATTGTTAATTGTTTAGGAGACTTATACTTATGGTGTGAAGAAGTTCTTAGGATTTGTAGAAGTTGACCCCCAATCCCTATCCCCCCAATCCCTACCCCTGCACATCGTTCAGGTCGTAAGGGCCCCGTGAGGCCGAGAGCCCCAAAGACCCCCTCCCACTGTTGCCCCCCCCCACTGTTGCCCCCGGTGTATAGAAACGTGTAAAGCCCGAGGGTATTAACATTATGTGTAGCTGTCTTTGATCCGTTGTAGACTGTAAATGTACGTTTGACAGAAGCTACTGAGGAAGCTGAACTGTATTGTTTTAAAAGCAATTTCACTTCACAAAGACTTTCATCCACAAGAGCCAGTGAAGTTATTGCCCCCCCGCTGTTGAATTTTCAAAATAAACACCTTGAACGATCAATTAGCTGTAACATATTAAAAATGAGATTTAGGAGCGGTTAATATTTTGACTCGAGGAGTTACTCGATTTCTTTAGGCGCTGGTGCAGTTGGGTCCCCGAGGCGCAAGACAGGCGTAACATCTTTAGTCACCTCTCCTATCCAATCACAGCCCATCACAGAAGACCAGGAAAGCTAGATCATGCAATGCACTACCAACCTAAAGACATTAAAATCATGGACTGTCTAAGTTCTCTGAAGAGTGACTCTTCGTTTCTAATATTGATACTCAAATAGTTGATTTGTCAAATGTTTTAAATGAAAAAAAGTGCAGCCCTGTCATTGTATCATTCAGCGAGAAGTACTTGGCTCTTCATTGGAATGTATGAAGTTAGTTTTTCTCGCGAAAATTTCTTTTCCCTATTGGGTGTATCTTGGCCACTAGAGAATATTTACTGTGCCGAAATGAAGAGTAATCTGTGAATAATATAGTATTTCAATTTGCTGAATATAGATGTATTAGTAGAATTTTGGCAAATTTATTTTTTGCTATGTTTTCTATCAAAAATTTAGTTTTTACCATCAATTTTATTTGATCGAGATGCTTGCAAATTACTAGAATACTTTGGGGACAATTGTTTGGAGTGAAAAAAAGCTGAGCTGACTAACAATCGAAAAATATTTCAAGTGACAATCAAGTCAGCCCAAAACACGGTATGATAAACCGATAACTTATGTTAGTGTGAAATTATGAATGTGCTTCTCTATTAGGTGTTTAATAGACGCTGCCATTATCTGAAAGGTGATTTAGTCGTCTTTTAAAATAAAATCCGAAGGCTTTCAATTGTATCGGTGCGCTCATCTTTGCGACTCGATGAAGAGTTACTGTGATCTGTTTTTACGACTCGAAGAAACGTTATGGTTTTCTGTTTTCGAGACTCGTAGTGGAGTAATTGAATTCGAAGTATTTTTAAGGCAGTTTTGTGTTACAGAAATATGACATTGAGAAAAAATTGCTATTTTATCCAAATCTTTGCAGTTTCTTCTTTTCTTGAAAATTTGGGGAAATTGTTGTCCTATTTCAGCTTCCCTAATATTCTTTGAGCAAATAATTGTTCAAACTATAAAATTAAGTTGAGCAAACTATAAAATTAAATTTATAGTGTTGTTCTTATAAAGCTAAGATTTGTTCTAGTGGATAATAGCTATTTCAAAGGTTAGTTTTTGGTAATTACGACTCTTCCAGTCGTTTCCGGAATTCTTCTGGATTTTTCCTTAGTGAGTGGGCAGAAGTTCTGAAAGTTCAGGGTGTCAATTAAGTTTGAGAGTTAGTCTCAACCGCAAGGCTTCCCTCACTCCCCTGATTTTATAAAAAACAGTTTCACAACTAGGTTCAAAATAAACTGACCATGTTTGCTCTGGCAAGAATACCGTTTTGGAGGTGTGTTACTAACTGATGTCCAAGAATTCGAACTTTATACTCGTGACACTTTACCTTAGTCCAATTTTCGATATATTCGTCGTATAGGGTTGGGAGCGTTATCATTAGAAAGCCCGTCCAGCGTAGAATATGCAAATAAAAATGAACACATGAAAAAATTTCTAATAAACTAAAATATGTAAATAAATCGAAAACTTTGTTTGAATTTTTTTCCCGCGGAGTTATCGAATAGAAGTTTGTGAACAACAGACTGATTTTCGTCGTTTTGTTCGCAATTTCCGCATTTTTACGCATTTTTTGCCAATTTTGCTGCGAAGTATATTAAGATTCTAACGATAGTGTTAATTGCTCTTCAACGAAGTTCATAGCAATTATTGTAACCGTGTTGGTCTTTTTATGCGAATTTTTCGCTTGACCATTTTGCGCTTTTCTTCTAGAACATTCTTGACTTCTCAAGTGACTTTTTCACGCTTTCGCTTATTTTTGAGTGAACTCTATTGCTCTCACTCTGAAATAAAGCTTGTTTCTCATATAAAATCGGTTGTAGCATAGCAAAGATAAGTGCTCGATAGCCCAGTAGGCTGTGCATCTGGCTATGGAGCGGGAGGCTAGTGGTTCGAATTTCTGCGGGGGCAAATGTTTTTCCACCCGCAGTCGTTCGAGAGCAATTCTTTCGACATTAGTAGTTTTATGTTTCTGCGTTTACCTCCAAAGATTGAAGAGTTTTCAACTGTTTGACTCAACTTTTTGGCTGAAAGTTTGCTGAATTTTTCGAAATTCAGCATTTTTTATTGAAATTGACGGAATATTCTACTTTAGTAGGCTTTGCTTAAATTTCCGGATTATTACAACTAAGAACAATCTTTGTTAACTGCAAAGAGGGTTGATTATGCCTGCTCTTCCCTTGAGAGTGTAATTGACTTAAATTATTGCCGGGTTTTTGCTAACCTAACTGGATAATTATCAAAGCTGCATCTTTTATTCATATATTGTTTTTTTTGTCAAATTATCAATATCCATAATATTTGCAAAAATTAATTGTTCTTAATGCACGGGCAGCAATAGCAAGGCTATTATTGGTCTAATCGTTATTTTTAAAGTCCAAAAATAATTCTGATTGTAATCAGTCGCTACCTTGTATTTTTTTTTTGCAATTTTTTCTTTTTTAATGTTTTATTGTTAATTACAAAATAGAGCAATTCAAAAAAGCTTACTAAATAAAAGTCCAAGTGGCCTCCTAACCAGTTTCAAAGAAACCCATCAATTTTTTTTCAATCTATTTTAAAAAAATGGATTATTGAGCTTCGCCAAATTTTTCTTCTTTTGGTCAATTTATAGCGTATTGTATTCAAATGGATTGAAATTTATCATTTCGTGAGGTTTTGCGTTTTGAGGTACGGTTTTTTCTGGCTCTGATACTACGCGCTTTCAGAAAAAAGGTTCACTTTTTGGACATGTTCCTCATCTTTGAGTATCTTTTTCTTGTCTTGTCACATTGACAGGTCAGGTATTATATTATTGAAGTTTAAAAAATCGAGCAATTGAACTTTTGTAAATTTCAGTCAACAGATTCAGATTAGGCTTTTAACGGCTTTGACACCGTCTTATAGCAGAAATTAATTGAACTCTTTATTTTGGTTTTTATTTTTAGTTCTTTTTGTAGTCGAACATAAGTTGTTGATGATTCCAAGTCTTAGCGGCTTCCTATGAAAGAAAAAAGCTCTTTTTGTTCAACGGCTTCAACACCTTTTTTGCAAATTTTTAATTTTTAAATTTTGGTGGTGGGTTTTTGTTGTATGACGTAATTTGAATAATAAAAAATTTTAGTGACTTTTTTGGATAATTAAGTGATCATTCATTATGTCTTCAGTTGATAGCTAATGTTTTTATGGCTTGGAATTGATTTGTCAACGTTACTTTTTTTTGTTTTTTTACTACTTGTTATTGAGCCTCCTTAATTACTGCTCCCAGTTTTTTAGTGAAGTTCAAATTAGTTTTTTAGATTCTTTATTTGACGTTATTTCAAATTTGTTTTTAAGTAATTTTTTGAAGAAAAATAGACCATGAGTTTTGGTCGTAATTGATGTTTTGTTGTTTCGTTTTGTTCTTTGTCTCGTATTCTTAATAATGACAGGTTTCCTCGGCGCTCTAAAATGGCCTTGTTGTTTTGCTTTACTAAGTGATTGGAGTTCGAAGCAGTTTTGTTCATTTACTAAATGTTTTCGACTAATAATTGAATTTTTTGGAGTTTTCTATCTCTTCTGCATTAGGTAGACAATTAAGGCAAAAATGTGTATGAGTGGGGTCGGAACATTATGTGCAAATATATTTTGCTGAGCCTCCTCATGAGAATCTGTTTGCAATATTCCCGTGCTTTTTCGATACGAATTTTCTCAAAATGTATTTTGTCCTCTAAGTTGATTTCAACAATTTAGACAGCTGCACAAAGCTGCTTTGACAAAAAAGATTATCTTTGAAACTGGCTTCTTGCAAAATTCACATTGTATTAAGTTGATTAAATTGTTTGCGTTTGCAATAATTTAGATTTCCTTCTTTCCTGGTTTCTGATTGTCAACTAGTTTTGCCCAATAAAGTCGCAAAGAACAAACAGTTGAGATCAACTGTGGTGCTTGTATACATTTTTAAGTTTTCTAAAACTGTGTATGGTGCGCTTGGACCGCTCTGAGGTAGCGGAATTGATTCAGTGGAGGAGATGCACAGGGTATACTGTTGACGAACCTCCGGCTTTAGAGGTTGAGCTTGACTGCGTTTTGAAAAATTTCTATCGTGTCAAGTGTTAGGCTAGGCTACTATAGTTTGCCCCCATTTGTAGCTGGGGTACTCTTTTCTCATTAAACATTCATTTCCGAATCGTCTCTTTTGTCTTTGCGGGCTACTCGTTGGGCTATTGTCTCTTTGGCTTTGCGGTCTGAACGACTACTTAGACATGTCCTGGAATTTTTAAAAAATACAATATTATCACCCTCCAGTTTTGGACGGTGTTATTGTCGTTGGTCAGATGGCAGTTTACATCAGACTATTATTAATAAAAACGTAATGCCACTGAGTGAAAAAAGATGTTTGATGGCTTTTATACTCGGTTTCTGAGCTCAACTTTAAATGTAGTCAACTGCAGCTTTTTGCATCTCAGACATTTTATACCATTTTCTTCTCTGATTGGCTCAGGAGATTTAAGCAAAATCTATGGTTTTAGTGAACAGTATTTGTTGATATTATAACTCTGAAGTCTCCATTTTTTTGAGTTTTGTTCGGCTGCTACATGACAAAAACTAATTTGGCTATAGTCCCATAGTAGCTTGCGTTGAAATGTAGGCCCTCAATATCAACATATTGTTTTTATTAATCACTAAACAAATATCACTTTCTGACGAATAATCGATTCTAGCTTATTTTATAGTACCACTCTGCTTTGATTAGTAGATGCCAAGCAAATGTTCTGTAGGCGCTATTTTACGGTTTAATTTTTTGCCACTCAGATATTGTTTCACGTTCCGTCATCCTACTAGGGGAAAAACATTTAACTAAGGATTATTTTTGTTCAGTCAAGTATTTCCAAAATATTTACCTGAAAATATACTGCTGATTTCGTCAGCCAAACTCCAACAGCGTAAATTGAGAACATTCGTTAATTTCGATTTCTGCCGAAAAAGTCTCTATTTGTGTGCTAAGCTTCAATAGTTGGGTACATTTTGGCGGACATTCCTTTAGTCCAGCTAGTTTTATAAATATAAAGAATATAAATATACGGCATTGAATAGCATAGCATTCGTTTTTGCAGTCCAACAGCAGACGCAAATCTTGCGCTTATAAAAGTAGAACAGGTAGCATTGTCCTCTAGTGAAATGAAGATGGTACCATGAGGTGGATCCAGCGGCCCAAGGTTTTTTTCCAGCTGTTTAGAGAACAGTACAGGGATCTTTTCAACAATTGCCCCCCCTTTGGTACCTAGTAGAGAATCGCCTCCCCTTCTGTGCTATACTTTACCACAATATTAGTTGGCCTACAGTTTAGATAGCCGAAAAACGGTTTAAGCGCAATTGCGAACCGCTGTTCTCGGCCATGCCTCTCACGCACTATGGGATGTAATCTGGAAATCGCGGGTCGGTTATCGCGGCGAAGCGCGCCCACCGACCCGCCAGTCGGAAATTCTTTTCGCTTTGTATTCCAATTCGGCTAATTGCCCTAGCATGGCGCATTTTATTCTAAGTTTAACACAGGCATGGCGCAAAATGCATGGCGCATTTTTCTCCAGTTTAACACAGTATGAGCATATACGGATACTTATTACTCGTCTCTGATTGGTTAATAAATCACTCGCTTAAATTCTATTCAAGAATAGCCCCCCTTTTGAAAAAAAGGGGGGCAATTGTTGAAAAGATCCAAATATTGTTTTGATTTATTTATTTCCCTAATTGCTGACCGCTTATCAACCTAAGCGCTTTTTGCTGTTGCATAGTCTTGCTATGACTAATGCATATAGGATAACAAAATTTAAATGAATAAATTTTTATCACTAAAGTGTATTTTGTTTCTCACGTTTAGTTCTGTTGTTGCATTTTTTTTGAAGATCACTTTTTTGATCATTGAATTATGCCCAACGAAATTACTACAGACTGATGTGGCTCATTTTCTCTGTGAAAAGATCCAAATATTGTTTTGATTTATTTATTTCCCTAATTGCTGACCGCTTATCAACCTAAGCGCTTTTTGCTGTTGCATAGTCTTGCTATGACTAATGCATATAGGATAACAAAATTTAAATGAATAAATTTTTATCACTAAAGTGTATTTTGTTTCTCACGTTTAGTTCTGTTGTTGCATTTTTTTTGAAGATCACTTTTTTGATCATTGAATTATGCCCAACGAAATTACTACAGACTGATGTGGCTCATTTTCTCTGTGAAACTGTAACAGAAATGTTTAGGAGGCTCTTTTGGTTTCCGTTTTCATTTGCCACAATTTTTCAGTTTTTCATTTTAGCCTCAATGATAAACATATTGACTAACTAATATCCACCCACCTCTGCTTTTTCTTAATTTTTTGTGAGAAGGCTGTCGAATGGTTTATATTTCAACTCCCGCACAAATTTACTCAAAAAAGATAGAAAACGAGACACGGGTGCATAAAAATATCTCAGCTAAAAAAATTGTTTGGAAAATTAACTTGCGAAGTCCTGCCTGATTGCGTCACCCAATTCTTCTAACAGTTTTCAAAGCACTATTAAGTTTCCCGAAATACAATTTCATATTTTATAGATCTCGTCTTTTTTCCTGAAGGAGTTTCTATTTATTTAATCTGTCTTTCTTGAATTTGTAATATGATGTTTTGCAAGAAAAAAATAAGTGATTCTAATAAGATAACAAAACAAAAAGAAGGCAGGCAACGAATTTCTAGAAAAAATCAATTGACTATAGTTTTTAAAGATTCGGATAGTCAGGAGAATCTTAAACGCTTCCGTTCTACTCCTTTTTGCATTGAGTAGGCCTCATGTACAGCAGCCACAAAATTACGCCAAATGACATCTGATTTGCAGTTTTACTTAACAAATGTAATACTCGCTTTCTCTGCTTCTTTTTTGTCTCTGAAATCTTGTTTGTTCTAAATGTCAGTATATATGGGTGTATGATAGTAAATGGAATTTGTGAATTATCTTTTTTATTTTCATATTCTTGTAAATAGTTTAGATTTAAAATACAAAATGAAAAAACAAAGTTTTAACAAATGAAACACAAAATGAAAAAACTCTCAGTAAATTAATTAATTGTTTTCTAACAACGGTAATGCAAATTATAGTTTTTCTTAATTATTTGCTTCAATTGCTGAACGCTAATCAACCTAAGTTCGTTTGCTGTTGCATAATCTTGATTTGAATAATGCATATAGGATTAAAAAAAATTAAACGGGAAATGTTTTATGATTTGAAGTACATTTTGTTTCCCATGTTTAGTTCGATTGTTGCAATTTTGAAATGACTCAATTGTGGCCGACAAAATCACTACGGAATGACGCGGGTTATTTTGTCCGCATAACTAACAGAGTAGTAAGGAGCTCTTTCAATTCCCGTTTTCATTTGCGACAATTTATCAGCTTTTAATTTTGGCTTCAATGATAAACATATTGCCTAAATTTAAGCTATTAAGCCCCCATTTCTGCTATTTTTTAATTCTATTTTCTGATTTTATCCACCAACAATTGAGCGGAAACTCTTCAGCGTTTTTCGAGTTTTGAAGCCAATCGTTAATGCAGCCACTTTTTCGTGTGTTCCTGTTTCGTTGTTGATGAGAGTTTACCTATTTTTGGTAAATTCTGTGCTCGTTTTGACTCAGATATCGGTAAAAAGCTCAATCATTGAATACCTACATGGAAAAGATTTTGGTCTGGAAATCTTTTTTTGTCAATTTAAATGTTTGCGCTGTGTTCCACTTGAAATATTGTGAACTTCTCAATCGAAGAGGCAGTCAAATGAAATTGTTTTAAATTAAATATACACGTTTTTTACTATTTAAAAATCTTTACAGGGTTTCGAGATTTTGTTAGATTGAAAGAAAATTAAACTTATATTAAACAAACTTGGCGATAAAATCGGCGATTAGTGCAAAACTAATATTTTAGTCCCAAAACCCCTGAAAGGACTGGTTCAATTGCATCGTACAAACGATTTTGATTCTCGGACAGATTTTGTCCTTTGAAGCAGACTTGATGACTTTTTAACGGTCTTCAGCTCTAACCAATCCCGATATGTATTGATTAAATGGTGTATTATATACAAATTTGCTCTTACCGTCATTTTCCTTAGAAGTTAAAAACATTCTGCTTGGATTTTGATTTTTTGAAATAATTGTGTAGCCCGGAGTTTCATTGACTTTTTCAACCCATAGTTTTAGTTGGTTTGCGGTGCTCAAAACTCATTTTTGTTCTACCAAATAATTAAAATCTTCTAAAATGTTTTGTGAGTCAAATAATCCTGTTGAAGAAATCAATATCTTTATAATATATATGTATTTAAATCTGTGTCAGTTTTCATTTTCTTTTGTATATTACCAAAATTTTCGTAGTACGTATAACAAAAAAACAAATGTTACTAATTTTACCGCCGAGAGAGTTGATTTAAAAACTTTTATGCTTCCGTTGTTTTTCCAAAAAAAGTTATTTGTATAGGTAAATTTGTTTAAACTAGAGGTTAGAACGAAACATTGATCTCACGTTTTGAAACAACTAATTCACAATTTCTTGCGCAATGCAGCACAGAATGCTTAAAACAAAAAAGTCGATGTTAGCATTTAGTCTGATAGTTTCCCAAGAATATGAGCACATACATAACCTAAAGAATTTTAGCACATCATAGTTGACAAAAAAAATCAAATCGTTAAACAGATATGTTCACAAGCGGCCTAATGAGCACTTCCTTGTTCAAAATTTGCAATTCAAATTCTTTGTAATTTTCAAGTTTTACTTTTTAACAATCCTTTAAATTGCATTCGGTTCTTCAGTGCAGATTTCGTTTCTGCTCAATTACAGAAGCTTTGTTGCTCGCTGTATGACAACACAACACGTTGCACCTTGATTCTCAATTGAAGAGGCAATCACATGATATTGTTTTAAATTAAATATACACGTTTGCTACTATTTAAAAATCTTTACAGGGTTTCGAGGTTTTATTAGATTGATACTAATTAAACCAATAATAAGCAAACATGGCGATAAAATTGGTGACTAGTGCAAAACTAATATTTTAATCCCAAAACCATGAAGAGACTGGTTCAATTGCATTGTAAAGCGATTTTAATTCTCGGACAGATTTTGTCCTTTGAAGCAGACTTGGTGACTTTTTAACGGTCTTCAGCTCTAAACCACCACGATAAATATTGATTGATGGTGTATTATAACAAATTTGCTCTTACTGTCATATTTCTTAGAAGTTTCAAACACTCTGCTCGGATTTCGATTTTTAAAAATTGTTTATCCCGGAATTTTATTGATTTTTTCATCCCATATTTTTAGTTTGTTTGCGGTGCTGAAAAAGTATTTTATTGTTCTACCAAATATTTAAAATCTTCTAAAAAGTTTTGTGAGTCAAATAATCCTGTTGAAGAAATCAATATCTTAATAATATATGTGTATTTAAATCCGTTTCAGTTTTTGCTTTCTTTTGTATGTAACCACAATTTTCGTACCACTGAGCTCTAAATCAAGAAATTTAATGATAGAAAATTAGTCAGCCAGCGGATAGATAACATTTTTGATTGTTCTACTGATAAAATTGGATGAAAATTGTTCGAAGGAATCGATTTTCTTGATAACTTTTTCTCCTTTTTTACCACACGATTGTTATTGCCATCAAAATGTGGTCAAACTGTGAGGCGAAGCCGAGTTTGTGGAATAACTTTGTGAGGGCGATAACTGTGTTGTTGTTTTGTTGTTAATTATATTTATTATCGATCAAAACACTTGATTTTCTTTCACCATTTTGTGGTTGATCACGCTGCGTTATTCTTTTCTCTCAACTCCTAATATTGCAAAGAAGGCGAAATAAATAATTAGTGGCGGAAGAAATAGGATACTACAGCATTTTTCGCCAATGTTTCAGGTTTCTGTTGTGTTCTTAGGGTGTGTCGTACAGATTTACAATCTATAGGAATGAGTTGTTTCGTGGTACCAATTAGCTTTCTCTACAGCGGCCAATTTAAGGGTGATTTGGCGGAGCGGTTTAATGCTTTTATTTGTTGCTTTAGAATTAACTATTCGAGTTACAGAATTTAGGTCGAATTGGCGGAGCGAAATTGCTTTCAATTATTTGTAGAGTATTTCGCTCAACGAAAGATACCAAAATTTTGATGCGTCTGAATTTAGACTTTGGCGAATCAGATTCTAGTTAAGAGAGAGAGTCAACTATTTTGAATTACGAAATTGAGAAGAATGAAATTAGACAAAATTAACAAAACTGATGAACAATTTGTTCATAAGGTTACATTACTAAATGCGGCAACTTACAATCACGAGACAAGGTGAACAGACAAAAGATCATGCACAGGATGTAAACAAATTTACAAATATGAAATCATAAGATTCGATCTTCAAAATTAAAACTAAATGAATGAACAAATTAAAGGTAGATGAAATGAACTAAATTAAGTTAAACAGAAAATGAACCAAATTAGCTGCACCAAATAATAACCTCAAACTAGAAATGTACTATTGTACCACATTTCCCCCTTGGCGAAAATAAATAACATGTTATTTATCAGAAAATTAATAGTCATATGTACTTGTTAAAATAATTAATACTGTAATGTTTTAATCAGAGTTTTGAGTGCAACAGTTTTACTTAAATACACTTTAATCACTTTCACTTTCGTAATATCTCTCCGCTTCGCCAACTGTCATAGGCAACTCTGGTTCTTCGTAATTGGGAGAGACGTAGAATTGAGTTGGGTATGAGGTTGTTGGAGAGCATGGGCCGACTGTAAAGTTAGACTCCTCTTGATTAGACTGTGCTGCAGCAGTTTGTATGGCCGAGATTATTGATTTACTTTCAATTTGTTGTTTCTTGATGTTTTGTCGTCTTCTTTGTTTCCCAATTGCTGCAGTACTTGAAGTTGTGGGAGGGCAAGTTTGAATTGGAGTCACAGATTCATCCGATTCTGTGGTCGATATTGCGGAGCGTTTGCTTTTTGAAAGAAGTAACGCTACTGATGCTTTTGTAGCTGCTTTTCTCTTTGGCCTGGCTGGTGGCTCCGCGATAACAATGCTTGAAGTTGGTAATCCCATTGGCACCGCGAGATCGTTACTCGATTCTGTAGGTTGATTTGGCGGCGCCGTTGACTGTTGTCTCTTAGGCTTTGTTGGCATTCTTACTCGGAGGGCACGTGTAACATTGGAGTGAATTGACGACACTGTACTGACGTCATCTGCCACTTTTCTATGTTTCTTTCGTTTCCCACCTTCTAACTTTTTTCCTGGATCCCTTTGCATGGTGGATTATGAGTTCCTCAGTTGTTTTGCCCGTGGGAAGTTTTGGTCGTCGGTTAGCGTATACCTGCAGTTCTGTGTCACGTTCCCCCTTCGTCCCAAACTTTGCTAGATTTGAGTTCCTGATTGGTACCTCTCTCTTGCCCGGTTCTTTAGTTACTGAAGTATGTTCATTTGTTTTAATTACTGACGATCCTGGTGCTAGGACGTCATATAAGCCGTCGAGACTTTTCTTTGATCTTTTTGTGCGTGGTCTCTTTTTAGCCAATTTTACCTCCAGTGATGTTTCTGTTCTGGGTATCGATTGGCCGACATCTGGATGAGAAATTAATCTCGATTCCTTGGTTGGCTCCTCCTTTGGTCTTTTCATCGCCTCTTTGCCCAGTTTGTCCTTGTTCACCTCTATCTCAATGTCACTTCGCTCATCATTGTTTCAGTTTTCGTCTGTGATAAGCTGGTCCCATCTGACAGTCTCCAAATCTAAATATTTGTTTAGAATGTTAGTTGTCTCGATTTTGGGGATGGAATTTAAATTATTGATTGTTAATTTGCTAATTGAGTCGTCAATTTGCGTGCTTGTAGAATGTTCTGGATTTTGTGGTGCGAATTCACTGCATAAGTTATTAGTGGAATTTGGATTATTTACGACGCATTTTGTAGATTGATTTCGCGCTGAGAAATCGACGTAATGTTCGGCATTTAATAAGAAGCGTTTTGCACTACGTTTAATTACATCCAATTTAGCTACAATAAATTGCTCGTCATACGCGGATATATTAGCAGCTTGTTGATGCGGGTCGCGAGATATATAATCCACTAATCCCATTTTTGTGCCCGGAAGGTGATCAATCGAGAAGTCAAATGGTAGTAAACGATCTACCCAACGTGTCAGTCTACTATTATATGATTTGTTAGATCTATTTTCTGTCATATTTGAGAGAAGTGCTCTATGATCAGTTATCACAGTAAAAGGTTGGCCGTATAAATAATACTTAAAATGTTCCACGGACCAAACAACACCCAGAAGTTCTAGTTCGTTTATACTATATCTGTCTTCAACAGAGTTCAAAAATCGTGACGCGAATGCTACTGTATGCCACCCATTAGGTGTTCGTTGTTCCAATGCACATCTCAATCCTTTACGCGAGGCGTCACATTTAATTCGTGTTTCTAATTCCGGGTTGAAATGTTTATTTTCAGTGGTTTCCGTAATTTGTTCTTTTATTAGAGAAAACTGTTTATCGTGCTCTTCCGTCCAAAGAAATTTTGAATTTTTCTTAAGCAATGGTCGCAGGGGGTAACATAATTGTGACAAATTCGGGATAAATTTTCCTAGACGGTGTACAGAACCCATAAAAGAGCGAAGTTTTTTAAGATTAGTGGGTGCCGATAATTTTCCAATTGCATCCGTTTTACTTGAAAGTGGGGTTACACCTGATTGTGTAATGTTATGACCGAGCCATTCAATCGTTTCTTTCGCGAAATGACATTTTGCAAGATTTATGCGTAAGTTTTCTTGATTCAGTTTTATTAGGCATTTTCGTACCAAGTCTAGATGTTTTTCGATTCCACCTCTGCTAACGATCAAAATATCATCTAAGAAACTGAAAGTATTTTCCAAACCGGCAAGAGTACAATCAATAGCTTTTTGGAATTCAGCTGGCATGCCCGTTAAACCGTAAAATCCAGTTTTAAATCGATATGTGCCGGTCATATCTCCACTAACAATATTAAAGTTACAATGGCGGGCCGTATCACTGTGTAGCTTTAGGTGACTATAAGCGTATTGCAAATCAAGAGTCGTGAAATAAGCAGTCTCATGCGGCGCCGTTGACAGTGTTTGCGAAATTGTGTGAATTAGCGAATCCATATTGGGCATTTGATGCTTGTTTTTATGAATAGCTTTGTTTAGGATTTTTGAATCGAGTGCTATTTTGATTGATTTGTCCTTTTTTACCGTAATGACAATCGGAGATATGAAAAATTGATCAGAACAGTTGTTTAACTTTTCGATATGTCCTTCATTTAACAGTTTTTCTAATTCAATTTTCACTTTCGGTTGAAGGTGTATGGGCACTTTTCGTCCTTTTTGATGTATTACTCGATAGTTTTTGTGAAATTTTGAACTGACCGTGTGATTTTTTGTTTTTCCAATTCGGGATATCAAATCAGGAAACTCCTTTGCCAGTGATTTCTTTATTGCACAAGGTGGATCTATATTGTTAACCTCTGTTTGCGGACAAAGCTTCTGAGAAATTGTGATGCCTAACTGATCAAAAAGGTCTCGTCCTAATATTGGTCGAAACCCATCGGCTGCAACTGTTATTTTTGCTTTCTGAATGCTCCAATCATTACATTTTACCGGCGTTTTCAAAGTGCCGAGGGGTTGAACGATATCGTTAGAAAATGACTTCAATTCCAATGGTCTTTTCTCCGACCATTGTGATTGAGCACAATTGAGCATTATTTCTCTTGCAAGTGACATATTAATAATGGTACAACCACTACCGGAGTCGAGAAGTAAATCACAGTTTGTGTTTCCGATCGTTAATGACAAATTTTTCAGTGCTAATTTTGGTGAACTCATATTTTCAACTGTTGCAACGTAATTATCATCCGAAGAATCATATTCTGAGTTGATTTGCTCATTATAATTGATATAATTGACGTTCTGACTTTCCTTACAGTTTGTGTTTCCTGACAGTTTGTGTTTCCGATCGTTATTGACAAATTTTCCAGTGCTAAATTTGGTGAACTCATATTTTCAACTGTTGCAACGTAATTATCATCCGAAGAATCATAGTCTGAGTTCATTTGCTCATTATAATTGATATAATTGACGTTTTGATTTTTCTGACTATTATTTTGATTAGATGTTTCAGCCGTTTCTGCAGTGTTAATGCGATTGGTTTGTTGAGTGTTTCTTGTATTATTAAGTCTTCGACGACATACCTTAGCGAAATGGTTTTGCAAACCACAGTGGTTACATTTCTTACCCATTGCGGGGCAAACCTGACGATGTGTAGGTGTCCAGATTTGACCACAACCACGACATTGTCCAACGGATGCACGGTTGGTGACTGCTCTGCTTGATTGAGTTCCACGTACACCCGCGCCGCGAAATCGATTGAATTGTTGTATTGCGTTCACCGTACTACCAGTTGCTCCGTTATTAGATGAAATTCTTTGCTGATTCTGATTACCCATTTCCATGTTGACTGCAATGCTGAGTGCCCTCTCTGATTCAACTGTATCCCGTAGAAGCTCTCGCTGAATGTCATCATCCAGCATGTTAGTGATGAAAATGTCCCTGATGATTGCTTCTTCACGGTTTTCAAAGTCGCAATTTTCAGCCAATTCTTTCAAGATGCTGTAGAATTGCTCTACAGTTTCGCCCTTCTTTTGCTTCCAAGAGAAGAACACATATCGATCAAATGTGATGTGTCTTGGGCGGATAAAGACAGTCTCCATCATTTCCCAGAGTTTGAGGGTAGTCAAATTGTAAATATTGTCGTGCGGAAATTTTTGTGTTAGTAATAGTCTTCCTTCAGTACCAATACTTAGGTACAATAGAGATACGCATTTTTGATCACACAAATTCCATGGACGTTCCCCGCATAGTATTCCCGCTTCTGTTATCTTTTGACATTTTAGTTCCCATTGCAACTTCAACTGGTTGTTTCTTATTCTACGCTCTCTCTCTCTGCTTCCTCGGTTGTGTCGTCAATCGGCATCTCGTACTTCGGTTCCGCTGGCAGACGAACTGTCGATGGTTTGGGTTGTAGCAATGTGTCTATAGTGATATTCTCGCGAGCGAGAATCGCTAGTTTTAATTGAATTCTCCATTTCTCCCATCTGATTGGTGGGTCTGAAGTTGGTCGTTCCCAAAATGGCTCTATCGACAACGGTGTTTTTCTCGATTCTCGAGCTGGCTGCGCCATGTCGTACAGATTTACAATCTGTAGGAATGAGTTGTTTCGTGGTACCAATTAGCTTTCTCTACAGCGGCCAATTTAAGGGTGATTTGGCGGAGCGGTTTAATGCTTTTATTTGTTGCTTTAGAATTAACTATTCGAGTTACAGAATTTAGGTCGAATTGGCGGAGCGAAATTGCTTTCAATTATTTTTAGAGTATTTCGCTCAACGAAAGATACCAAAATTTTGATGCGTCTGAATTTAGACTTTGGCGAATCAGATTCTAGTTAAGAGAGAGAGTCAACTATTTTGAATTACGAAATTGAGAAGAATGAAATTAGACAAAATTAACAAAACTGATGAACAATTTGTTCATAAGGTTACATTACTAAATGCGGCAACTTACAATCACGAGACAAGGTGAACAGACAAAAGATCATGCACAGGATGTAAACAAATTTACAAGTATGAAATCATAAGATTCGATCTTCAAAATTAAAACTAAATGAATGAACAAATTAAAGGTAGATGAAATGAACTAAATTAAGTTAAACAGAAAATGAACCAAATTAGCTGCACCAAATAATAACCTCAAACTAAAAATGTACTATTGTACCACATTTCCCCCTTGGCGAAAATAAATAACATGTTATTTATCAGAAAATTAATAGTCATATGTACTTGTTAAAATAATTAATACTGTAATGCTTTAATCAGAGTTTTGAGTGCAACAGTTTTACTTAAAAACACTTTAATCACTTTCACTTCCGTAATATCTCTCCGCTTCGCCAACTGTCATAGACAACTCTGGTTCTTCGTAATTGGGAGAGACGTAGAATTGAGTTGGGTATGAGGTTGTTGGAGAGCATGGGCCGACTGTAAAGTTAGACTCCTCTTGATTAGACCACAGGGTGCTAACAAGTTATTTGATTTTAAAAATAAATGCTACTAATTTTACCGCAATGAGAGTTGATTTAAAAACTTTTATGCTTCCGTTGCTTTTCAAAAAAAGCTATTTGTATATGTAAATTTGTTTAAACTAATGGTTGGGCGGAAACATTGATCTCACGTTTTGTGACTTCTGATCCACAATTTCATGCCCAATACAGCACAGAATTTTTGAAACACATAATCAATGTTACCATTTAGTCATGGTTATTGACAAAAGAAAAATCAAATTGTTAAACAGATATGTTCAAATGCAATAATGAGCTCAGCCTTGTTTAAAATTCCCAATTCCAATGTTCTTGAAGTCTTACTTTTAACTCCTTTAAATCCTTCAATTGACATTCGGTTTTTCAGTGCGGGTTTCGCTTCTGCTCAATTACAGAAGCTTGGTTGCTCGCTGTATGACAACACAACATGTCGCAACTTAGCAAATTGTTCTGATCAAAGTTTACAGAGCCGTATATTACACTGCAACAGCAATTTTTGTTTTATACACATTTGTTACCTCGGATGGTCTTAGAGAATATTACAAAATTATCACAAATAATTCATGAAGTATAATATTTTTGTATTAAACAGCTTTCGTTTAGTATGTAAACTTTTGATGTATGTTCTGTCTCATCAATTCTAACAGTTCTGACCGTATTTTGCAAATTTGCAGTTCAGTTTAAATATCTGTCGACATTCTAAACTTAAGAGCAGTTATTGGAAACTCGAGGTCAAAACGAATCAGTCATTTTGTGAGTTGCAATTCTTTTCTATTTGTGATCACAGACTTTCACAAATTTGCAGTTCAGTTTGAATATCTGTCGACATCCAGAAGTTCGGGCAAATATTGGAAATTCGTTATAAAAATTATAAATCATTCTTTTCTATCTGTGATCAGTCTGGTGGAGAGCGAGAGAAAAGGTTGACCGACAAATATGAACAGCGAAACACGGCAAGACTTGATCATGATTTAAATTTCAATTCCGAATGAAAAAAAAACGATGTTAACTTGTAGAATAGCACAATAAAATTAAAATTTAGTCTTCTTATTGTTCAATTTCCTAGGTATGTACTTCTAATTAATCACCGTGGCTTCTTGCAGCAAATGTAGTGTTTTAAAATTTTAATTGCATTTTGCATTAAAAATTAGTGCAAAATATTGTTAAATTTATGGTACTTTAGGGTAAAAGTATTTTATCAATGACGTTAGAAGTTTAAGGTAGAATTAAAGTTTCTGTTAAGGTGGCCAGGCCTTGTTTATTAACGCACAGTTTTGGCGAAGTTGGAGTATACTAAGGTAAGTTAAGAGGAGCCAGGGTTTACCCTTTCTGTTGAGACAAGATTTTTTTGGAGTAAAATTACTTTACTTAGTCTGTACCAGTATAGAATTTAGAATGATGAATGCATTAAAATTTGATGTGCGGGTCTCGATGTTTAACAACAGATAATTTTTCGTGGAGCTTCTGTTGTGTAACTCTTAAGTGAAAACTGTTATTTCACAAAAACTTAGCAAACAGTGATTCCAAAAATGAACAAGATTCGAGACAAAAAGAAGATAATAAGAGGATTCGAGACAATAAGAAGACTTACTTTTAAAAAGGGTTTTTTTCTGGGGCTTTTTGGTCCAATGTATTTTGCCCATCGTTGGATCCAGACGTTAACCTATTAATCAAGAATAGCATCAATTTTCTGTTTATTTCAGATTTGGTGCTACTTTGCACCCTTTCATAAGCAACCCCTTAAAACTCCAAACAAATATTGCAAAAGACCGTGTTAAATTTTTAACAATTCTAACGATATTCGATAGTTTTTAAATAACCAAAAATTGTGTATCTTGCTTAGGGTTACCCGTAAATGCATTTTGCCTCGCAATTAAGCAACTGTGGTGAGGGCTTCTATTGAGAGCAATTTGGTTTCAGTCGATCAAGCTGAATAAAGCTGGGTAAAGTAGGAAAATACGAAAAAGCAGGCAAAATCTTATAAAACCGTTAACGTCAAAAAATGGAAAAAAAACCTAAAAAGTAATGATTTAATGGCCGAGTCTTGTCATTGCCCGCGACAGTGACGAGGAAGTGCCTGATTTCTTTTCCAGCCCCGGGGATCCGAACTTAGGCAGAGAACATCAGAGGTATGACAACTACTGTAGACAGTTGTTTGACTTGATCGACGAGATTGAAGATGCTAGAATCGTGGATCACGTTCCGACCATACCAAATGTGGTTGCAGTCGGAAATCAGGTAGGTACTTTGATCCTCACAGAAATTCTGGGCCACGAGAAATAATTGCGCTCAGATTAGGATGCACTAGAAAGTATCCTAAAATCGCTACAAATCCTTCACACCCGCCCGGACCCTAGTGTCATAGTAAACCAGTAATTATTCATTATATTTCAATACTACAAATTCAACGCATTCAACGCAAAATTATGTAAGAAAATTGCGGTGAATTTTCCGACTTGTCAACGTTAGTTGCCGCTGATCTTACAAATTTAGCGTTGAATTTAGCGTAGATCTTACATATTTAGCGTTGAATTTAGCGTAGATCTTACATATTTAGCATTGAATTTAGCGTAGATCTTACATATTTAGCGTTGAATTTAGCGTATATCTTACATATTTAGCGTTGAATTTAGCGTAGATCTTACATATTTAGCGTTGAATTTAGCGTAGATCTTACACATCTAGCGTTGAATTTAGCGTAGACCTTACATATTTAGCGTTGACTTTAGCGTAGATCATACATATTTTTGCGTTGAATTTAGCGTTGATCTGACAAAAAAAACAAAGCGTCCACTTGAACTAATTACCTCCAGTTGGGTATGGGACTCGAACTGCTGACCTCCTGTTTGCTTATCGCCTCTTCTACCATTGTGCCACAGTACCTTGGTTTCCTTAAGAGCCGCAATTCTTATAAAGCGTAGATCTTAAATAATTTGCGTTGAATTTAGCGTAGATCTTGCATATTTTGCGTTGATTTTATGTAGTATTTAACTTAGCATATTCAACACATTTACCATGTGAGGCGTACTGGGAAAATTTGAAATTTTTTAAAAAGTTTTGAAAACAACTTGAATTCCAAAATGGTCTGAAATGGATTTTGCACTATAAAAGAACACTAAAAAGTGATTTTTTGCTGACTTCACTTTTCTCACCTGTGCAGTATAGGGGGTCGAAACATAAAAAAAACTAATGTTTTGAAAAAACTTGAAAAATTTGAAATCGTAAAATGGTCTGAATTGGATTTTGCACTATCAAAGAGCACTAAAAATGATTTTTTTCTGACCTCATGTTTCTCACCTTTGCAATATAGGGTTCGAAACAGTGAAAAAAATTGATTTTTTGAAAAAAAAATTGAAAAATTTCTGAAATCGTAAAATGGTCTGAAACGGATTTTGCACTATAAAAGAGGACTAAAGAGTGATTTTTTGCTGACTGCACTTTTCTCACTTGTGCAGTGTAGGGGATCGAAGCAGTAAAAAAATTATTTTTGAAAAAAAAACTGGAAAAATTTGAAATAGTAAAATGGTCTGAATTGGATTTTGCACTAAAAAGGATTTTTTTCTGACCTCATGTTTCTCACCTGTGAAGTATAGGGGTCGAAAAAGTGAAAAATTGACTCCTTGAAAAAAAAACTTGAAAAACTTTTGAAATGGTAAAGTGGTCTGAAATGGAATGGAAAGATTAGCGTTGAATGCGTTGAACTTATGTAAGTTCAACGCAAAATTCAACGCTAAATATGTAAGATCTACGCCAAAATTCAACGCAAAGTTATGTAAGATTAGCGTTGAATGCGTTGAATTTATGTAAGATCAACGCTAAAATTCAACGCTAAACATGTAAGATCTACGCAAAATTCGACGCAAATTTATGTAAGATTAGCGTTGAATGCGTTTGAATTTATGTAAGATCAACGCTAAAATTCAACGCTAAATAGGTAAGATCTACGCCAAAATTCGACGCAAAATTATGTAAGATTAGCGTTGAATGCGTTGAATTTATGTAAGATCAACGCTAAATTCAACGCTAAAAATGTAAGATCTACGCTAAGTTTCAACGCCAAATATGTAAGATCTACGCCAAAATTCAACGCAAAATTATGATAGATAACCGTTGAATGCGTTGAATTTATGTAAGATGTACGCTCAGGCGTAGATCTTACATAAATTCAACGCATTCAACGCCAATCTTACATAATTTTGAGTTTTTTAGCGTTGACACCTCGGCCCCGGCTGCCAGAAGGGGGTAAATAATTTCAAGAGTAAGGGATAGTTTGTTGAGAGGGTGGTAATTCGTACAAAAATATTCACATAGATGGACTGTCAGGAGTTGGGCAAGCACTGGCGGCCTGGAGGCTGTGGAAAACCAGCTGAGGGGCAGAGTTTGAAGGTTGAAGATTGTCAGACATCGAAGTTGGAGGGCTGAAACAGTGCAAGATTAGCACTTCCGATGGGCATAAAATGTCAGAAAATCGGCCAAATTGTTGAGAAGCGTTCGAATGGTGTAGGATTGGTGGGTGCTGCAAAGGAGGATCAAAAGGTTTAGGATTGAGGCTGCCATGGGGGTATAGGGATTTTCAGAATGATTTAAAATACAGGAAGAAAGTAGCAAAGCTCAATAATCCATGGTTTAATTTGAAAAATTGTATTTTCAAAAGTCAAAACGATTGTCTAAAAAAAACAGATAGGTTTTTCGAAATTCCGTTAAAACCATTGGATAAATCATTAGTTTGTTTTGATTTGAATTGGTCTTTTTGGTTTTTAACGTACAAAAAAGCAATAAAGCGAAAAAAATAATTAAAAATAATCATCAACTGATTTCAATCCGACGAATTCTTTTGGATTTCAAAGTACAAAAATTACTTCAAAACTAGCGTTTATTTTGCCGTGTCTTCATCTGGGTCACCCACTATCGAATTTTGTGGATATGGATAGGCTGACTCGAACTGAGTCAACATACAAAAAAAATTGATGCTTTTTGCATTATTAATATTACCATAATAATAATAATGATGATAATAATAATAATGTTAATAAAAATTTTTATTGTCAATATTATAAATAATTTTAATATTATTTTTATTATTATTATTATTATTATTATCATTATCATTATTACTATTATTAAAATTCTTATCATTATTATTTATTATTTTTGTTATTATTATTGTTGTTATTATTATTATTAATTTTATTATTATTATTATTATTATTATTATAAGTGGTAAAATGTTGAAAGAGTGAAGGTCGAATTTGTTCAGATGGGCTAAGCTGCCAAAAAGGTTTAAATGGTGTAAGGGTAAGGGGCTAAATTGTTCAGATGGTGTAAAAATATGGAAGCATCCGTCTGCGAGGGGGTAAAATGGTTTAAGAGTGAGGGTTAGTTTGTTGAGAGGGTGACAAATCAAATAAATAATATTTATAAAGAGGGACATCAAGAGTTGGACAACCGTTATTGGTCTGGAGACTACAGAAAACTGGTTTAACGTGCAGTGGTTGTGGGTTGAAGACTGTCAGCCATCGGCCATTGGAGGCTAAATCAATTTAAGATTAGCGCTTCCAAGTGGCATAAATTGATTTAAGAGAAGTGACAAACATGTTTAGAGAGGGTCGAGTGGTGTAAGAGGGCAGCTGCGAAGGAGGGTGAAATGGTGGGTGTAAGATTGAGGCTGTTTAGAAGATATAATGATGTGAGACTGATCGAAAAAAGAGAAAAAAGAAGCAAAGTGCAATGATCCCTGATTTAATTTAAAAATTTGCGTTTTTTAAAGTCAAAACGATCGACTGAAAAACTAAATAGGTTTCATTGAAACTCCGTAGGAAACCCGTTGGACCAATCAATAATTGGCTTTGATTTGATTTGTGTTTTCGGTTTTTAGCGTACAAAAAGCAAAAAATGACAAAATATTTAAGTAAAATTGTCGACTGATTAGAAACCGGCGTCCTTTTTGGTTTCCAAAAGACTGCGATTTCCTCTAGATTAGACTTTCTTTTGCCGTTCGTCCACAAGCAACTCGTAATTGTTCGGAAAAGTGTGGATAAATTGAATTCAGAAAGCCAGTATATCAAAAATAAATGATGATTTTTATATATTTATCGCAATTCTGCATTATTGTTAATGTCATTATCATTATACTGATAATGATTATAATAATATTATTAGTTTTTATTATTTCTATTGTCATTATTATAATTATTTTTAATATTAATATTTTTATTATTATTATATTTATTATTATTATTATTATTTTTATTACTCTTATTTTTACTATCATTTTTGTTACTATTATTATTATTATTATTATTATTATTATTATTATTATTATTATTATTATTATTATTATTATTATTATTATTATTATTATTATTATTATTATTATTATTATTATTATTATTATTATTATTATTATTATTATTATTATTATTACTTTTATTATTTTTCTTAGTATTATTATTTTTGTAAGGGGGTAAAATGATGTAAGATTGAAGTTTAATTTGTTGAAAATTGGTATTTCTAAAAAATAAAATACAAACAGATGGACCGTCAAGAGTTTTTTCGTTCGAAGATTTCGTTGAACAGTCTCCTCACACGACAATTTTTTTTCATGAATTTGGGATGTCGGTTTTGATTCCTTTCTCTCTTCATATCATATCATCTCGCAGATATTATCTCAATTCGTCACCTAAATACATAAGCACATCTTAAATCAATAATAATAAAATGATTATGGCATGTTTGATTTTCACGTCTAGAAGTATATCAAAACCGAGAGACAGCTAGATAATCAACAGCCAAAACCATTTGATTTTTTAAATGAACACAGAAATGAAAAACCTGGTGGAAGAATGGAAGACCAAAAACTATTGTGCTACATCATTATTTCATTTGATGAGAATGAAATTTTTGCATTTTTGAAAGAAGAAATGACAGAGAGCTGCTTTTTGTATTTGAAAATCTGAAATGAAGAGGTAACTTGTTCAAAGTGGGTGGAGAGGAGAACGATTTCGGCTGCCAGAAGGGGGTAAATAATTTCAAGAGTAAGGGATAGTTTGTTGAGAGGGTGGTAATTCGTACAAAAATATTCACATAGATGGACTGTCAGGAGTTGGGCAAGCACTGGCGGCCTGGAGGCTGTGGAAAACCAGCTGAGGGGCAGAGTTTGAAGGTTGAAGATTGTCAGACATCGAAGTTGGAGGGCTGAAACAGTGCAAGATTAGCACTTCCGATGGGCATAAAATGTCAGAAAATCGGCCAAATTGTTGAGAAGCGTTCGAATGGTGTAGGATTGGTGGGTGCTGCAAAGGAGGATCAAAAGGTTTAGGATTGAGGCTGCCATGGGGGTATAGGGATTTTCAGAATGATTTAAAATACAGGAAGAAAGTAGCAAAGCTCAATAATCCATGGTTTAATTTGAAAAATTGTATTTTCAAAAGTCAAAACGATTGTCTAAAAAAAACAGATAGGTTTTTCGAAATTCCGTTAAAACCATTGGATAAATCATTAGTTTGTTTTGATTTGAATTGGTCTTTTTGGTTTTTAACGTACAAAAAAGCAATAAAGCGAAAAAAATAATTAAAAATAATCATCAACTGATTTCAATCCGACGAATTCTTTTGGATTTCAAAGTACAAAAATTACTTCAAAACTAGCGTTTATTTTGCCGTGTCTTCATCGGGGTCACCCACTATCGAATTTTGTGGATATGGATAGGCTGACTCAAACTGAGTCAACATACCAGAAAAATGATGCTCTTTGCATTATTAATATTACCATAATAATAATAATAATGATAATAATAATAATGATAATAATAATAATAAAAATAATAATAATAATAATAATAATAATAATTATAATTATAATTTTTATTGTCAATATTATAAATATTTTTAATATTATTATTATTATTATTATTATTATTATTAAAACTCTTATCATTATTATTTATTATTTTTGTTATTATTATTGTTATTATTATTATTATTATCATTCATTTTTTTATTATTATTATTATTATAAGGGGTAAAATGTTGAATGAGTGAGGGTATAATTTGTTCAGAGGGGCTGAGCTGCCAAAAAGGTTTAAATGGTGTAAGGGTAAGGGGCTAACTCGTTCAGATGGGGTAAAAGTGGGGAAGCATCCGTCTGCGAGGGGGTAAAATGGTTTAAGAGTGAGGGTTAGTTTGTTGAGAGGGTGACAAATCAAATAAATAATATTTATAAAGAGGGACATCAAGAGTTGGACAACCGTTATTGGTCTGGAGACTACAGAAAACTGGTTTAACGTGCAGAGGTTGTGGGTTGAAGACTGTCAGACATCGGCCATTGGAGGCTAAATCAATTTAAGATTAGCGCTTCCAAGTGGCACAAATTGATTTAAGAGAAGGGACAATTATGTTTAGAGAGGATCGAGTGGTGTAAGAGGGCGGCTGCGAAGGAGGGTGAAATGGTTGGTGTAAGATTGAGGCTGTTAAGGGGATATAATGATGTGAGACTGACCGAAAAAACATAAAAAAAGAAGCAAAGTGCAATGATCCCTGGTCTATTTTAAAAATTTGCGTTTTTTAAAGTCAAAACGATCAACTGAAAAACTAAATAGGTTTCATTGAAACTCCGTAGGAAACCCGTTGGACCAATCAATAATTCGCTTTGATTTGATTTGTGTTTTCGGTTTTTAGCGTACAAAAAGCAAAAAAGGATAAAATATTTAAGTAAAATTATCGACTGATTAGAAACCGGCGTCCTTTTTGGTTTCCAAAAGACTGCGATTTCCTCTAGATTAGACTTGCTTTTGCCGTTCGTCCACAAGCAACTCGTAATTGTTCGGAAAAGTGTGGATAAATTGAATTCAGAAAGCCAATATATCAAAATTAAATGATGATTTTTATATATTTATCGCAATTCTGCATTATTGTTAATGTCATTATCATTATACTGATAATGATTATAATAATATTATTAGTTTTTATTATTTTTATTGTCATTATTATATTTATTTTTAATATTATTATTATTGTTATTATATTTTTTATTATTATTATTATTTTTATTACTCTTATTTTTACTATCATTTTTGTTACTATTATTATTATTTTTATTATTATTATTATTGTTTTTCTTAGTATTATTATTTTTGTAAGGGGGTAAAATGATGTAAGATTGAAGTTTAATTTGTTGAAAATTGGTATTTCTAAAAAATAAAATACAAACAGATGGACCGTCAAGAGTTGAAAAAACATTGTTGGTCTGGAGGCTGTGGAAAACCATTTAGAAGTGCGAAGGCTGTGGGTTCAAGACTGTCAGTTCTTGGTAAGGTTAGCAAATGTAAGACCGTCAAGAGTTGAAAAAACATTGTTGGTCTGGAGGCTGTGGAAAACCAGCTAGAAGTGCGAAGGCTGTGGGTTCAAGACTGTCAGTTCTCGGTAAGGTTAGCTAAAACAATGTAAGGTTAGCACTTTCAGTGGGCACAAAAATAATGTAAGAGAAGGGGCTTACTTGTTGAGAGGGTGTAAAAAGATGAAATAATTGGGCTGCCAAGCGGGGGGGTTAAATAGTGTCAGAGTAAATTGTCTAAAAATAAAATGGTGTAAATATATGATTTGCACTTTGAATGGGCATAAAATAATGTCAGAGAAGAGGCTTACTTGTTGAGAGGGGGTCAAATGATGTAATAATTGGGCTGCCAAGAGGAAGGAGTTTAAATAGTTGCAAAATAAAATATGCAAAAGTAAAATGGTGTAAATGTAAGATTAGCGCTTCCAATGGGCATAAAGAGATTTAAGAGAAGGGGGCTAACTTGTTAAGAGGGAGTCAAATGTTTTAAGAGTGGGGCTGCAAAAGAGGCTAAAATGGTGCAAGATGCAGGCTGTCAAGGGAATATAATGATGTTAGAGTACCGGTAAAAAAGGAAAAATAAGCAAAGCTCAACAATACGTGGTTTAATTTACACTTTTTTTGCTTTTTAAATTCAAAACGATTGACTGAAAAACTAAATAGGTTTAATTGAAACTCCGTAGAAAACCATTGGACCCATCAATAGTTTGCTTTGATTTGAATTGTTCTGTCCGGTGTTAAACGAAAAAAACCAAAAAGTGAATATTTTTCAAAAAAAATTATCGATTGATTAGAGACTGACGTTTTTGTGGTTTCCATAAAACTGCGAATTCATCAAAATTAGACTTGCTAGTGTCGGTTGTTCATAAGCAACACGTAATTGTTCGGAAAATTCTGGATGAATATTATTTCAATCCAGAAAGTCAAAATACCAAAAAAATGATGCTTTATATATATTTATCATAATGTGCATTTTTACTATCATTATCATTATAATGATTACTTTTATTTTTATTATTATTATTATTATTATTATTATTATTATTATTATTATTATTATTATTACTATTACTGAATTTTCGTATTATTGATATTAATATTATTGTTATTATTAATATTATTTATTGTTATTATTAGTATTATTATTATTAATATTATTATCATTATTATTTATATTATTATTATTATTACTATTACTATTATTATTATTAATATTATTATTAGTATTATTATTGTTATTATTATCATTATTCTTTCTAGTATTTTAATTATTATTATTGTTATGAATATTATTCTTATTATTATCATTATTATTCTTATTATTATCATTACTTTTTTTATTGTTATTATTGTTATTGTTATTATTATTATTATTACTATTATTATTATTATTATTATTATTATTATTATTATTATTATTATTATTATTATTACTATTATTATTTTTATTATTAATATTATTATCATTATTACTATTTTTATTATTTTTAATATTATTATTATTATTATTATTACTATAATTATTATTATTAATATTATTATTAGTATTATTATTGTTATTATTATTAATATTATTCTTTCTAGTTTTTTAATTATTATTATTGTTATTAATATTATTCTTATTATTATCATTATTATAATTTTTTTTACTATTATTTATATAAAGGGGTAAAATGATGTAGGAGTGAGGTGTAATTTGTTGAAAAAGTGGCATTCTTAAAAAACAAAATACTTATAGATGAGCCAAAAAGAATTGAACAAGCTATGATGGTGTGGAGGCTGTCGAGAACCAGCTGAAAATGCAGAAGTTGTGGGTTGAAGACTGTCAGTCCTCGCTTATGGGTCGCTTAAACAATGTAAGTTTAGCCCTTTGAATGGGCGTGAAATAGTGTAAGAGAACGGGCTTATTTGTTGAGAGGGGGTGCATTGATGTTATAATTGAGTTGCCAAGATGGGGGAGCGGAAGTTAAATAGAGTCAAAGTTAAATGTGTAAAATCGAAATAGTGTAAATGTATGATTACCACTTTGAAGGGGCATAAAATAATGTCAGAGAAGAAGCTTACGTGTTGAGAGGGGGTCAAATGATCTAATGGTTGGGCTGCAAAGAGGAGGGAGTTTAAATAGTGTCAAAGTAAAATGTGTACAAGTAAAATAGTGTAATTGTACGATTAGCGCTTGCAAGGGGCGTTAAGTGATGTAAGAGAAGAGGCTTACTCGTTAGGTTGAGAGGGGCTAAATAGATATAATAATTGGGCTGCCAAGAGGGGGATAGGTTATATAGTGTCAGAGTAAAATGTGTTAAAGTAAAATGGTATAAATGTAAGATTAGCGCTTCCAAGTAGCATAAAAAGATGTGAGAGAAGGGGATATTTTGTTTAGAGGGATCAAATGGTGTAATATTGAGGCTGTCAAGAGATATAACGATGTAAGAGGGACCGAAAAAGACAAAAAAAGAGGCAAAGCTCAACAATCCTTAGTTTAATTTGAAGATTTCTGTTTTTAAAGTCAAAACGATCGACTGAAAAGCTAATTAGGTTTTGTTGAATCTCCGTAGGATATCATTGGACCAATCATTAGTTCGCTCTGATTTGGTTTGTTTTTTCGGTTTTTAACGTACAAAATGCAAAAAATGCGACAATAATTAATTAAAATTATCGACTGATCAGAAACAGGCGTTATTTTTGGTTTCCAAAAAACTGCGGTTTTCCTCACGATTAGACTTGGTTTTGCCGTTTGTCCACAAGCAGCACGTAATTGTTCGGAAAATTAGGGATAATTTGATTCCAGAAAGCCAATATATCAAAAATAAATGATGCTATTTACACATTTATCATAATTCTGCATTATTATTACAACCACGTTCATTATTACGATTAATATTCATTTTTTTTATTATTATTATTTTTATTCTTTCTCCTTTTATAATTATTTTTATTGTTATGAATATTATTCATATTATTATTACCATTATTCTTATTATTATCATTACTTTTCTTTGTGTTATTATTGTTATTGTTATTATTATTATTATTAATATTATTATTACTATTATTATTATTAATATTATTATCATTATTATTTATATTATTATTATTATTACTATTACTATTATTATTATTAATATTATTATTCTTTCTAGTTTTTTAATTATTATTATTGTTATGAATATTATTCTTATTATTATCATTATTATTCTTATTATTATCATTACTTTTCTTATTGTTATTATTGTTATTGTTATTATTATTATTATTACTATTATTATTTTTATTATTAATATTATTATCATTATTACTATTATTATTATTATTATTATTATTAATATTATTATTATTATTATTATTATTATTATTATTATTATTATTATTATTATTATTATTATTATTATTATTATTACTATTATTATTATTATTAATATTATTATGAGTATTATTATTGTTATTATTATTAATATTATTCTTTCTAGTTTTTTAATTATTATTATTGTTATTAATATTATTCTTATTATTATCATTATTATAATTTTTTTATTATTATTTATATAAAGGGGTAAAATGATGTAGGAGTGAGGTGTAATTTGTTGAGAGGTTGGTGATTCTAAAAAAACATATCCCTATAGTTGGACCTTTAGAAAAACATTGTAAGAGAAGGGGCTTACTTGTTGAGAGGGGGTAAAAAGATGAAATAATTGGGCTGCCAAGCGAGGGGGGGGGGGGGGTTAAATAGTGTCAGAGTAAATTGTCTAAAAATAAAATGGTGTAAATATATGATTACCACTTTGAAGGGGCATAAAATAATGTCAGAGAAGAAGCTTACCTGTTGAGATGGGGTCAAATGATCTAATGGTTGGGCTGCAAAGAGGAGGGAGTTTAAATAGTGTCAAAGTAAAATGTGTATAAGTAAAATAGTGTAATTGTACGATTAGCGCTTGCAAGGGGCATTAAGTGATGTAAGAGAAGAGGCTTACTTGTTAGGTTGAGAGGGGGTAAAAAGATGTAATAATTGGGCTGCCAAGAGGTGGGAGTGGGTTATATAGTGCCAGACTAAAATGTGTAAATGTTAAAGTTTGTTAATAAAATAATGTAAGAGAAGGATCTAACTTGTTGAGAGGGGGTAACATGGTGTAAGAGTGGGGCCGCAAAGGTGGTTAAAATGATCGAAGATTGAGGCTGCCGAGGGGATATAATGAGTGATCGAAAGAGGAGAAAGAAGTGGCAAAGCTCAATAACTGATGGTTTAATTTGAATATCTGTTTTTTTTAAGTCAAAACGACCCACTGAAAAAAAAGTAGATTTCCCTTAATTTCCGTAGGCAGCCAATTGGACCAATCATTAGTCTGCTTTGATTCAAATCATTTTTTATTCGCTGTTTACCGTACAGAAAAGCAAAAAATGCAAAAAAAAATAAAATTGTCGACTGATTACAATCCGACTGTTTCTTTTTTGGTTTCCTTAAAACTGCGATTTCATCAAAATCACACTTGCTACTCCCGTTTGTACGTTAGCAACACTTATTTGCTCACAATATTAAGGATATAGGTAACTTGAGTTAAGAAGGTCGATATATCAAAAATAAATGATGCTCTTTTTATAATTACCATAATTTTGAATTATTGTTATTATTATTATTTTTATTGTTATTATTATTATAATTATTATTATTATTATAATTTTTGTTATTATAAAAATTATTATTATTATTATTATTATTATTATTATTTTTATTATTGTTATTATTATTAATTTTATTATTATGATTAATACTATTATTAAAATTTTTTTTGCTATTCTTATTATTATAGGGTGGTGAAATGATGTAAGAGTGAGGGTGTTTTGACAGCGTAATTAAATGATGTAAAAGTTTGGCTGCCAAGGGGGCTGAGAGGTAAAAGGGTGTAAAAGTTTTTGTCAATTTATGCAGAGGGGGTAGGTTTGTGTAAGCGTGAGGTGTAATTTGTTGAGAGGTTGGTGATTCTAAAAAATAATATCCCTATAGTTGGACCTTTAGAAGTTGGACAAGCCTTGATGGTCTGCAGGATGAGGAGAACACACTGAGGGCGCAGAGGTTGTCGGTTAAAGGCTGTCAGTAATCGACTATGGGAGGCTAAAACAATGTAAGATTAGCGCTTCCTGGTGGGCTAATGTGATTCAATAGAAAGGTGTTACGTGTTAAGAGGGGGTAAAAGCCAATTGGAGCAGTCATTTGTTTGCTTTGATTTGAATTGTTGCAACAAATGCGAAAAAAATTCAATAAAATCATCGTCCGATCTCAATCCGACTAATTTTTTGGGTTTCCGAAAAACAACAATTTTTATCAAAACTAGCCTTGCCATTGCCGTTTGTCCACTAGGAAAACTTAAATGTCCGAATATTGTGGATATCGATAATTTGAATTAAAAAAGTCAATATATTAAAAATAAATGATGCGTTTTGCACAATTATCAGTTTGAGTTTGCAGAAACCGGAAAAATTTGGATTCAAAGACACTCTCATAGAATGCAAAAGTAAAACCTGCGTCATTTGGAGTCAACGAAGATTGTGTCAGGCAAATTTATACGAAAAGGACTAAAAGTCTTTTTTGTTCCATTTTTTGATGAATAATAGGGCTAAATTTCCAAATACTTAGGAACAATTTTAAACAAAAATTGGATCAAACAGTTCAACAACACACTTCTGTTTTTAGGCGTAAAAACAAAACTATTTTTTTTTACAAAACTTAACACTTTTTTGACAAAATTGGAAAAAAATTGCGTAAGAATACGAAAATGTGAACATTTACAGCGAAAATCAGTCCAATGTTCACAAAACTTCAATAAATCAGTGAAAAAAAAACGAAATTCGAAAAAAAAGCTACTTAGTGACCTTTTATACGCTGTACGGGCTTTCTAAGACTACCACTCACATCCCTCAAAAATGAATATATCGATCGGTCAAAATTGACTGAACAGAAAAACAATATGAGTATAATAATAATATTATAATAATAATAATAACCATATTTGCAAGAACTACATCTTTCATGTTTTCATTCAGAATCAAGATGAATTCTTCATGAAATTTAGTGTTTGTTGCAAGTTGCTCTATCTTTTACACCCTAATTTTTTTGCAATTAAATTAGTGATTTCACATAATAAAGAAGCTTTAGAATCAGGATTGAAGCATGCACTATTCACCCTCTGTTTTACAGTAGCTCGTCCATCTCTGAACATGACATCCACATTTCACATTGATAAAAAAGTAAAATCGAAATGTTGAAAGTACTGATCAGACTCAAAATGAGATGGTAAACACACAGATCAGCCTGACTTTTTGTGCAGACATCTGGGAAGAGCAGTGTGCTGGGCAAATTGTCCGGAGTGGATCTGCCCGTGGGTGATCGGCAAACCACCCTCTGCGCGACTCAGTTGGCTCTGAGGGCGTCACAGAGACAGTTCTGTTGCATGGAGCACCCCAAAATGAAGGAGATTGCAAATGTGAGCGACGTTAGTGAAGAGATATCAAAGATTCAAGAAGAACTCGCGTCAGGTGAGAGTTTTACATATATGAAAGTAGTAAAGGTAATGAAAAAAGTTGTTGAAAATCCGTTAACAGAGTAATGTTTTTGGCTAAATCAGCGATAACAGGCTACTTCGTCGGGTGAAAATGGTCCCAACAACTAAAAACTATTAAAACGTACAATAGACAACGACAAAAACAAAGAACCTTCCCAGAAATTTGAAGACCATCAATTCTTGCAATATTAAATCTGACAAATGAGGGCTTTAATCATGGCGTGGATTTTTGCAGCTTAACATCAATTGCAGCAGCCATTAGTATGCACGAGCTCAAAATAAGTAATACGTTACCCCTGAATTTCTGAGCGCCCTCTTTGAACTCTTAAAAACTTTAGGGCGAAAATGTAAAGGATGTCTAAGCAGGTGAAGCTACAGTGAAAATGGAGCAGTTCTGGATTCGAACCAACATCTCTTACTTGCAAGTCCAAAGTGCTAATCAATACACCAACTGGTATAAATTTCTCGAACTTGGGACCAACTAATAGCCCATTCTCTTGTTCTTCAAGAATATATAAATAATATCAACTATAAATAAGTATAGATACTCAAAATGATTTCAGAGGTACTTTTTTCTGAACGTTATAACACATTGTGCCAGATTGTGGTGCATGAATATATCAGAAAATCGATTTTTTTCGGCACAGTCATCTTGTTCCTTATGAGTACTGCTGCAATAGGAATCGTTCTTTAGGTGCCCAAGATGAGGCGCCCGACCCAACCCAGTTCTGATCAGACTCACTTGCGCCACGCATAGGGATAATACACCGACTTGACTAAATTTCGTTCTGATCGGACCAATTTGGGTTACTCACGGGGTATCAGACCCATTTGGGTCGCGCGCCAGAGGTGCCAGACCACCTTTGCTTGCGTACTTCGGGGTGTCAGATTGGGAATGTCCCATTATTGGGACCTCGCGAATATATAGCACCTCATTATGGTATAAATAAGGTAATGGGGGCTATTCGTTACATGCGTAATAATCTGAGGGCTATAATGGGAGAGACCGACCAGATGCATCAGGGTTGAGCAGTCAGGGTTGACCAGACTAAAAATGTTAACAATTGAAATAGCAGTAATCTATAAAAAGATAAAGAAATTGGTAAAAACTATAAAGATAGATCAGGTCCATTTATAGATCCATGTAAGTTTCAGGTGTACAGATACCTGAATCGCACCTGAAATTTGGTTTAAGTATTTTTTCACCTGACCTGTTTCAGGTGTAGTCACCTCAAAAAAATAACTGAATAAATAAATGAACGCTAATAATTGAATTAAATCGATCAATATTTGTTGTCGAAACTTCAATGTTTTTCAATGAGATTTAAAGGTTCTCCTTCTTAGTTTTTCTATGTCATACAGTATTCATTTGACTCAGTGGAACTGTAAGTTTGTCTGGATTGAACTGCTGTTAATAACAACACTGGCCGGTTCTTTAGAATGAATGCAGGATAGGAAGATAAACAGACAAAAAGAATATTTTGTTGCATATCATTTTTAGTCTTTTTTTTCAATAGAAAAATAGTTTTTCTGTTTTAACCGAAGACCAGCCAACAATCAGGTAAACGATTCATATAAATTCAGGTGATTTTTCAGCAAAGTTTACCAGAACTTCAATTAGATCATAATGTTTTTTATGCTGTTTTGTATAAAAGCCTTCTGAGTTCTGTTGTAAAAATATTGCTTCTTTAAAAAAAGTTAGTATCTCAACAGAATGAAACAAATTTAGTCTTTGGCGTGGTCTTAGAGACTCATTAAGTAAAATTGGGAAAAGTTCTTCAAAAAACAGTCTCTTCGGGTGGTTGATAAACGCATATTTTCGGGTGAACGGTTATTTTATTCAACTAGATTATTCAACTATGCCTGTGTTTTGATCTGTCTATCCACAAACCGGAATGGTTCTTATCGGACAGTAAAGACTTGAGAAGGGGCTCTGTTAAGACTATCCAGCCCATACCCCCCAGATTATCCAGACTCTAGGCCATACACTGATCAGACTATATCCAGATTCTGGACCGTACTCTGATAAGACTGTATAGACTCTATAAGGGCTCTATAAGACTTTCTGAAGACTTCTTCTGCGAAATTACTACTGCAGGACTGTCTCACGTTTAGCACAAATAAGAAGTGCATGTACAGCCATTAACAATCAATTTTATTACAACAGCAGTTTCAAGAGTTTGTGAGTTTGAATTTGAATTTGTGACCTTGGCTCTAAACTGTACAATGTTACTGGGGTACAAAGCCATTTTAAACATCGTGGAGAGTTTTTACTGGCTATTCCTGATTTCTATTACTTGTCGATGAGTACTTCTGACTAGCCGCGTTTGCAGTTGTTATTGGACACTGTTGGGCAGGAAGGTAAGTTTTGTCTGAGAGGGGGAAGAAAGAAAGAATAAGTAAGTAAAAGAGAGAGAAAAAAAGAACTTTAATGAAGCTAGAACTGGAAGAAGAAGAGCTGAGCATCAATCAGCTAGTCTAAACAGTCAGCAGTTCCAATTTGCTTTTGCAGTTGTTCTTTGGACATTGCCGTTTCTTTTCTATGAGGCGTAAAATTGCTTCAATTTTGTTCTTTTGTGCGCGCTTGATGTAGTCTTTTGCCAGTCGTATCTGAATGTTTCTTATAGTAGGTGAGTTAGATTCATCATGTAACTTTTGCACGCTATACCATCGAGGTTTCCTGTTTTGCGCTTTTTTGCATGATAGAGATAACTACTTGCGATTGGTTGAGCCAGCAAGCGTTTGCATATAGAAATGAAGGCAGGATCCAGGACTTGTACAGCAGAAGTAAATTTTCCTGCTCATTATTGAGATTCTTTAAACGCCACAGCTGGAAGATTCACTTGTTTGCTCTGGTTGTGATGTCTTTACAATGATCATTCCAGTTTAGGTGTGGCGTCCTGGTTATTCCTAGGAATTTTATGGTTTTCGTTTGTTCAATTTTGTTTCCATTGATGTTTAGGCTGGGACTTGTTTGTCTTTTCGAAGGATTTCTGAATAGCATGTACTTTGTTTTGGCGGGATTTATTTTGATTTTCAGCCTATCACACCACTTTATGAGTATATTGAGTGAACCTTGGAGTTTGCTTTGACTTGACTTACTGGACTTTGACATGTAAAATAATGCAAAGTCATCTGCGAACTGGGAAATTTCTGCTGTAGTTTCTGGAATGTTAGAGACATAAATCAAGAACAATATGGGCGCCACAACGCTACCCTGGGGGACTCCGGCTGTTGGTGAGAATTTCTCGCTTCTTGTATTCTTGATTTTTGCGTAAACGTTTCTTTGTGAGAGGAAAGAATTCACCCATTTTATGATTTTCTTCTGTATTCTAATTTTGTTAAGTTTGTCATTCAAACCTGATCTCCAGACTTCATCAAAGTTTTTTCTACATCGAGGCAGACGAGTCCCACCATTTCGGACCACTGATATGCTTCACTTATATGCTGAGTCAAAACAACGAGATTATCAGTTGTGCATCTGTTTGTTCTGTATGCACTTTGTTGTGATCGAAAGACTTTGTTTGTTTCACAGTGGTCTAGGATGAAATTTTTAAAAACAATTTCACAGACCTTGGCAATGCAATTGGTAAGGCTAATTGGTCTCTAATTTTCTGCTTTCTTCCTGTCTTTTTGAGGTTTTGGAAGCATTGTTACTTTTGAGTCTTTCCAAACGCATGGTACGTAAGAATTGTTAATTGAACAGGAAATAATTATGAATATGATAGCTTTAATGTTTTTTGGTAGCGCCTTCAGTAGTTGATAGATTATTTTGTCTGGCCCGGGACATAATTTACTTGTGTGTTTCAAAATGTTATTGAAATCTTCAACGTTTAAGAAATTGTCTGCAGTTATTTTATTGGGATCGGCTTCTAATAGATAATTTGTCTTTTGCTCTGTCTCGAGAAAATGAATCTGTAAGTATTCATTTTCGTATTGGTAATCTTTCATCGTCTCACTCAGTAGGCTTTTAAACATTTCACATTTTTCATGTTCAGTTACAGCGATTTTCACTTTAAAAATTATTTGCAAATGTGATCCGCTTGACCGTTTTTTATCGTTGGTGATGGTTTTTTTTGCTTTCCAGAACCCTTCATTTTCTGAGTGTTTCGCTGTTTCAATTATTTTTCTATTTGCCTTTGAACCGAACGTTTGAGTGCTCTTCTGATTTCTCTTTGCAGGAAATTGATTTCTTTTCTCATCGATAGAATGTGTCATTCTTTGCACTTCTTAATTGCCTCCTTATCTGTTTCTTTTGCTTGATTAGATTGATGATCTCTGAACTAATTTGTTGACTCGTATTATTTACGTATGATTGTTCGATTGATTTATGAATTATATCGATGAGGCTGTGGTTTATTTCATTTAGATTGTATTTTTTTGGATACTTTGGTGGGTACAATTGTTTTTTGTAATTGTCTTTCGCATGTTTTCTGAATTTCTGGAAATTGACTTTGGCTTTTAACTCGATTTCTGTTTGAATTTTAAGCTTCAATGAGGTAAGTGTCGCTGAGTGGTCGCTACCGAAATCTTTTAATACTTGAAAATTGTCAAAGTATTTAAAGACTGAAAAACTGCAGAATTGTAAGTCAAGCATGCATTGGCTCTTATGCTGATTAGATTGAGAGGTTGGATAACCGTTGTTCAGTAGTTTGAAGTTTCCGTCATCAATTTTTTCCAGCATTTTTTTTACTTTTTTCGGTGTTGTTTGTACAGTTGAGCTCTTGGTGAGGGGAATTGAAATCTCCACAGATGAGCATGTTCTGGAGGTTGCTGTTAAAAATTTCATTAATATTTAGTTCTTGATTGGTTGAATTGTAAACATTGAGTATCCATAGGTTTCCAATGGTTGGTGTTTCCAAGTTCACATCGATTATCTCTAATGCCTGTCCTTTTCTGTTTTTTGTTGTTGTTATTGGTTTGATCTCTTTGACCGCTATTCCCTTCTTTGCAATGATAACAGAAACTTTAAGCAAACAATGTCAATGTTTTCTTTCGTCAAAAACAAGAACAGTTCTTGAATTTTGTTTTTTAAGCCACGACAGTTCCATTGTAAAATTTTAACGCTGTCCATTTGCAAAGTTTTGTTGGCTGCTTGACTGAATCATGTTTGTGTTAACAGTTTGCATCAGGTTTGTTTTCCTAATATTATTGTGAATTTCTAGACCATCTATTCTTTCCCTAAACACTCTGGAGGCATTGTTGCTGACGACGCTGATAAAATCGCTATAGGACATTGTGTTGAAACTGTTTCTAATTTTACTGAGAACTTCAGCAACTAGAACAGTAAATTTTGTAGTGGTCAATGACAGAGTGTTTTGAGTATCTTTCGTTGAAATGGCACTTGAGTATTTCGTTTTTTGTTTCTGTTTGTTTGCTTCTGTCATGGCGTTCTGCTATGCTGGACAGCCTCTATACACAGTTGTGTGTGAGACACCACAGTTTGCACACTTTGCTTGTTCTTTTGATTCATTGCAACTTTTTACCGTGTGTTTTCCTGCACATCGTAGACATCTCAATTTCTCTTTGCAGTCGCTTGCCGAATGACCAAACTTTTGACATTTGAAGCATTGTTTAATATGAGGTGGTTTTTTACTTGGCTCGCAGCGGTGAAGCACCCAATTTAACGCCATGTTTGATTGCGGCTGTTACATAGTTTGTGCAATCCGTTATCACGCGAATGAGTTTCGTTGGTTTTCCGGTGGCCCTGCTTGTTATCCGAAGCATCTTGATAACATTCATAGCAATGTTGTTGAGAAGTTCTTCCTTCACTTCTTTTTCTTTTATGCTATGATGAACATTTACGATTTCAAAACTGGGTTAAGTTTTGGCTTTTGGAAGAGTGTTTCTAGCGTTAACAGAAGTGTTAGGACCGACAAGTTGTAGATTTGAGGCGTTCATCAGACATTCTCTTGAGCTTTGGTCTTCGGGTTGGATAAGGAAGTCATTGTTATTTGGCAGTTCTCTGATGCAATTGATTTTGAGTTGAGGGAAACTACTTCTCATGGATCGGGCAAAGTGAACTTGTATTGATCTCGGATTTATCATTATTATAACTGGTCTGATTGTTTCAGAGTTGCTTTTTGGGTTCGCTTGCGTTTGTTTCTGACTTGAACGAAGTCTTGTTCATCATGTGATGTTTCGTCTGCAATGTTTCGTGCTTCAGAGGGAAGTGTACTTAACTGGCTCTTTTCGGCCAGCGCCGTTTTGCAAACTTGAATCAAATCGTGTCAGGAAGGCTTAAAGTGGGCTTAAGACTTTTGAAGATGAGGGATAAAACTGGGCAAAAAGTAAAGACTTTTGAGCTTTAGACTTTTGAAGAAGAGAATAAAACTGGAAGAAAAGTAAAAGAAAAGTCGGGATTAAGAAGAAAAGTCGGGATTTAATATCTTAAGCAAGTTTTAGTGAAAAAATCTCTTTTCAAAAAAGTCTCACTCCCAAAGGACTTGCCTACACAAAGTGGAGTACTTGCTTGCTTCAAAATTTTTTTGCTCTAATATTTTGTTTGTTTTGTTCAAATTTCGAATTAGCGTCGCACCGATAATAACCATTGTTTTTCCTCAAAACCATATCACAATTATTTAGCGATCAAAAATTCCAATCCAAGCCAGTCATCTGTTCTATGGCAAAAACTGAGCAACGACAGTCTAAAAGCATCGTTTCTCATAGATTCTTGTCAGTGAAACCGAAGAAAAGATGATAATATTTAACAACTGATTGATAAGGTTTTGAAGGTTGTTTTGTACAATAATTCCTACTGTCCAACCTTGCCATGGTTAAAAATCTGCATTGGATATGATATATGATTTGAATTGATGAGGTTATAGCCATATTTTAGATAACGCTTGTGGTTTCAACTTGGATGTGATGCCACGATTTAGAATTGAGAATGAGAAGGCAAGGACCTTGACTGTGGTTGACTTACCAGGGATCATCCTCGCTGTTCCCACAGACCAAGATGCGTCGTCCATCATTGGAGAAGTTGATAATATGGTGCTCGATTATATCAGGCAAGTACTCCTTTACTCTTAACTTTTTTATGAAAATAAAAATAACTTTTTTGGGTTAATTCAGTTGAATGCCACAAGTTCACGCCGCTGTTCATCTTTCAATTTCTCGTATCCTGCTTGATTACAAAATCTTGTGGGCCCTGGTACTCGTACTTCCCGTTTCTAAAAGAGTTCATGTCATTTCCGTATTTCCATTTTCACTTCATCATTTCTTAATCACGGTTACCTCTTCCGAGTTTATATGCCGGGCCGAACAACTTTAGGAAAAAATAATTGAGATAAGCGGTGAAAAGTTGTTTTTTGTCTAAAATTTTACATGATATTGTGGGACATACATTGAAAGTCATGTTATCTAATTTCAACAATAAAAGAGAGTATAATTGTAAAACTTCACCTCTTTCTCCGTGGCTCTCATGCATACTCGCCCCAGATTCTACCTTTGCGCTCGCTAACTGTCCCTGAAACTTCTGCTGATTGGAGTCCTTGTCAGATAGGTCAAAACAAAATGGTAATATTCCATTCTAGAAGTGATTCCATTGTATTCATCCCATTGGCCGCTTATCTTGTATAGCTTCAAAACATTTAGCGTGCATCGTAAACCTTTTTTTTGGTGAACGGTGATGACGCCTTTGCCCTCCAACAAATTACTCCAACAAATAAGAAAAAACTCGATAATTCTTATCCTTGCTACAGACTATTGGCCCTTCATTTGATGAAAAGTGTCTCCAATGTAAAGCATTTCTGCTTCTGTAGATACTGCGCTTGTTTATGTTTCGCGGGTTGAGTCATAGACTACACGATCCCCATTTTGATAAAAGTTTTAGTTTTTTCAGCTTTATTCAAAGTTCTGTGTTAATTTTGATCAACAAATTGAACAGTTTCTGGAAAAGAACTAACTTTGATATCTCATGATAATATTTATAAGTAGGGCACAGATTATCGTATTAACACAATTGGCTTTCAATTTTTTTTTCTAGCACGCAACGTTTGTCAAAAACGAGCCCAAATTTTATCATTTTTTAATAGAAATGATCGCATCTAAAATTGCATTGAAAAAAATTGCAGCAAAATTGTTATTAGTTACATTTTCGGAATTTAATGTTATCTTCCTTGCCTTTTTCAATCTTTTGAGTTCAATTTTTTCATTTTTTAATTGAATATTGCGTGGTTATTTTTCTGTCTTTTTTGGTTTGTCCAACTGATTGCATGGTTTTATTGTCAGATTGTAATACAACTTGTAGAGGAACAAAACTAATGTTTTATTCCACCTGCAATTCAAGAATTTGGTTATCAAAAGTTTCTGATTACACTTTTACATGGACAGAAGAGAAAAGAAGAAGAAAATTTTGTCGGTGTGATACATCACTGACTACTGTAATATATTTTCGTACCCGTTAGATATTACTTAGATATTACTCGTTTTTATCGGTCACTGCTCTCCTTTTCGGAAAGATGCAGAAATGTCCTATCAGAGTCATAACGATTGATACAGCCAAAAAATATTTTGAAAGTGAATTCCTGTACTAGAGAAAGAATGTTTGCTTTTTTGAATGTGACACTTAAATTAACCATAAAGTGCTAAAACGGTTGCTAAAAAGTTGCTATTGAAAAGATGAGAAAATTGGAAGACTGTTTTCACAGTCTCTGAGAAAAATTGAAGATGTACTGTCATTGGTAGAGCTGTGGTTCTTTAACCTTTAACCAATATCGGACAGAACTAAGGCATATAAAACTCATTATATCACCCTTAAGAATGAAAAAGAGCAGGCTGGAAAATCTTGTCAAGATCAAATATAGGCGATAGTCGTTTTTAATAACCTGATTGCGCATAAGAAGGTTACAGCATCTTGAAAATTATAAACTTTTTCAAATAAAACAGAGCATTTGTTACTATTGCGTGTTTCCTTCAGACCACAGACGACAATCATCTTGTGTGTGATCAACGCCGCGCAGGATTTGGCTCTACAAAAGTCAATTCGACTTGTCAGAGACGTCGACCCTACCGGGGCTCGAACCATCGTCGTATTCACCAATGTTGACAGACTGAGAGACGACAGGCCCAGAATCAGGTTAAAAACTGTCATTTGTTTGCGTTGATGATACAATAAGGTATGCTAGTAAATAAGACTGCTGAATTATTTGGACCCATTGTGTTCTCATTGTTTTCGAAAAGAGGACCCAGTCTTTCTAAAATCATTAACAACGAGTGCCAGATAGCGGTACGGGGCCTAGACCACAGTAGTACAGATGTGCCTGAATTCGAAATCCTTTAATTTTCATTACGTCAAATTGTAGATTAATAATGGAAAGTTGAGTTACTTGAAGTTGCTTGTCACAATTGCATGTAAATTAGGTGTAACACTTAGAAAAACAATATTTCACAGCAAATTTCACAGCAATTAGTACATAAAATTCATCGCTTTTGCTGCAATCAACCCGAATTATGCATTTGTTTGAGGTTAAAAAAACTACTTGCCGCAAATCTTATATTATAAATTTTGACCAGGATTAAACACACTAATTTTTAGACTCACTCATGGTGGCTGCAATGTGCGTGCGTGCGCGCGCATATATATATATTATATATATATATATATATATATATATATATATATATATATATATGTGTGTGTGTGTGTGTGTGTGTGTGCGTGTGTGTTTATATATATATATATATATATATATATATATGTATATATGTGTGTGAGAGTGAGTGTATGTGTGTGTGCGTGTGTGTGTTTGTGTGTGTGTGTGTAAGTGTGTTTGTGTGCGTGTGTGTTTATGTGTGTGTGCGTGTGTTTGTGTTTGTGTGTGTGTGAGAGAGATAGTGTGTCTGTGTGTTTGTGTGTGGGTGTGCTTGTGTGTGTATGTGTGTGTCTGTGTGTATGTGTCTGTGCGTGTGTTTGTGAATGGAACTAAGGTACAAAACAAAAAAAATCGGTATAAATTTGGGCAAAATGGAGAAACCTTTGAAAGCAAAATGTGCTATTGTAATACACTGAAACGACTGGAAAAACTAATTAATTTTCCTTAGAAAACCGAGGCCTATCGTTAATTTGACTACTTGGCAGAACATTAAAAGAACATTAAGTATAGTCAAATCAAAAATATTTGCTGATTATGTTTCATTTATTTTAAAATTTTTATTTATAGACTGATTTTATTTAAAATTTTAATTGATTTCGATCAGAAAACGACAAAAATTTATCACTAAGGAGGTTAAGTAACAAGACAACAAGAAAGGAACAAAAAAGTTTTCAGGAAAAATTCAGCTGCGAAGTCATAAAAACCATCATCTGCCCAATTTGACACTGTATCAATGCAATTTAAAATCTAAGAAAAAACAAGATAATGTTCAGAGATTAGCCAAAACGTACTTGAAAGAATGAAAAAACGACTGAACTCCGGCCCAGGTGACGTCACAAGTGAAAACCGCAGGCGCAAGATGAAAGAAAACGCTTCTAGAAAAACGATATATATATATATATATATATATATATATATATATAAATATATATACATATACATATAGATATATATATATATATATATATATATATATATATATATATATATATTATATATATATATATATATATATATAAGTATATATATATATATATATATATATATATATATATATATGTATATATAAATACATATATATATATATATATATATATATATATATATATATTTATATGTGTATATATATATATATATATATATATATACATATATATATATATGTCTGTATGTATGTATATAGCTTCATTTAAAATGACTATTTTGTTCTTGTAACAATTCGGCATGGCTAAGATGAGCAATCTATTTCTATTTTTCATTGATATTAAAAACTAAAAAGAGAAAGCGGAGCTTAAACAGTGACAATCATAAAAAATTTCAATTTCCTGTTATTTTTTTAAAACCAAAAGAAGATTTACAATAGCTTCATTCAAAACGCTTGTTGAAGATACACACACACTCACACTCGCACACACATGCACAAACACGAATTTGAAGCCTCGTTTATTTTTATTATTTTGTTAAACATTCTGAGTCTGTTATTTCATTTGCAAAGTTTCGGCTCTTTTCAATTTCCTAATTTCCTCTATTTTGAATATTACTTGTCCCCATTTCGTTTTCCCCTCACAAGTAGACTCAGAAAATCATTGAAAGAAGACAAAAAACAGATCGTGCTTGCTCATAGAATTTTTATGCACGCTCATAGAAAACACATATACGCATTATTGTGCTCTGATACACGTATACAGATGAACAATTGATTTACTGTGAAATGAAGTTGACTCTGCGTTAAATAGTTAATATTCGATAAAAATTCAAATGTTTTATCCCGAAGTAAGCAAGCCTTGTTTTAGTTTTTTGGTTCAGTTTTTATTTGTTTTTCACAGAAAGTTTTGTTGGAAAAAATGAGAATGAAACAGCAAAAAGAGATTGAAACGGTAGCGAAGTTTGAGGCCGTTTAGCAATATAAAAAATGGATAAACTAAAATAAATTTATTGAAAAAATAGCAGGACAAGTGTTGACTTACAATCCAAAGATATTAAAAAACTAGATAACCTGACCCAACACTGTTAGAGAAATTACATTTTGGTAGTCAACAAATCACATGACCCAGAAACGACTCAGAACTACTTAGAAACGAAAAAAATGTTTCCCATACCAAAATTCGTTAAAAATGTTCCCACACCAAATTCGTTAAAAGTGTGACTATGTGTTGAATTAGTTAGGCAACTCACAGTATTTAACGATCAAAAACATAAAATCTTTTATTAATAGCCAAGAGCAGATCGACAAGAAGACTAACAAACGAAGGAAAAATTTTTACAAATTTACTGCAACTGATTGGAAACAAAGGGTGTCTAGGCAAAAATTATATCAGCCACTAACTCAAAAAATGATTTTGAAAACAAAATGTTCTGAAATCCTAACAAAAACCATTAACTGCTAATTGATGCATTTAAAGAATGCAACTAAGCATCAATCAAACATTTGTATTGCATTAAGTAGCATTTGCAAAAGATAAAGAAAAAAAAAGAAAAAAACAATGCTTACAGAAGTCGAACTAGCGCAAGGGAAAAAAGACGTTCTCAATAAAACCGAAAAGTTTGTTTGAACACCAGATTCTTACATCACTTTTAGAGCAGTTTGAATAATATCACGTTTTGAAGCTCATCGAGTTTTTTTGCCCATTTTCTAACTCCAATGTGACTAAAATCACTACTCAGATTTGAATTTTGTTTACTCCGATAACTGTTTACTCAGGCTACAAAAAATCTAAAATTGTGTGAACATATTAAAAAATCAACGCCCAAGTGCAATCTCAATCTTGCGGACAGTAAAAAGACTTTTGCAGAATTCCCCATTTTGATTAATCGGCCGAGCTGATTTCAATGCTCAAAATTAAATACAGCTATTACCAATAAAATGGGACAAAATCGGATGTTCGGTCTATAGATGGACCATTTTTTTGTTGCGTGTTATGATAGCGCTCCATTTCGCATCTCCGTAGCCATAACCATCTTGCAGTGTGGCCATACTCAGCAATATACCAAAGATTGCACCAATAAATCGAACAACTGGTTTTTTCGCAATTTTTGTATTTAATTCTGAGCATTGAAATAAAATGTTGTACAATTAGATTTATCTACTAATCAGGATAAGGCATTTGGCGATATATTTTTTATTACAATCCAAAGGATGGGTAATGTTTTGGGGTCCTGAATTTTTTAAGATCTGTTAACACGATTTCCGACTTTTTGATATCGATGGGAAGTCAAATTTAAGAAGTAATTGTAGCCACCAGCAAGACGCTAACGCTCTATACGAAAAACTGAACAAAAATGAACTAAAACATGTCTTCAAAGTGATAGGCTCTTTAAAAAGTTTCAAATTAAATGTTCCAGACGTTTTAATGCTAAGTTTTGAAAGGTTAATATATTTTCAGAGCAATTATGGATGAGATCAGAGGGCAGCACCTCCACCCGTACATGCACTACGTCTTTGTCAATACTCTTATGGACACTGATGACAACGAGTTCGCATTCTTTGAGGCCCTCGCCAGAGACACTGGTTAGTTTCTGCATGAATAACATTTTATCCAAAAAAATGGCAAAAAAATTTTCGAGTGCAGAGTCTAAACGTGCAAACATTTGAGCAATTGTAACAACCCACCTGTGGCATTAGCTACTTCCATACGGTACTAAGGAAGTAGGGCTTAGCGGACTGGAACCTATCGAACCTACGGTATTGAGATAACCCACTAGATTTGCTACCATTGCGCCAGCTCGGATAAATTGGCAACTTTGTTAGCTAGAAATACTACAAGCTGGGTTAATACTTCATTATCTAAATTCCGACCAAATGTGTGATCACAAGTTGCAAAAAAGTCGGAATAGTCAGAAACGACTAGGAAAATGTCTGATCACTGGTCACCTAAAAAAAGTATTTGAGATCGATATTGTTTTCAGTCAAACCGTAGTATCTGGTTATGATAGAGTCATTCACCAAGAAAAGATAAAAGTTGCGGCAACATATAAAGCACAGTGTTATTTTTTTCTAACAAAAAAATCTAACAAAAAAGAAAAATGTTTTTTTTTTGGATGAATAAACGACCCTTTTTAAATATTTCTGTTTGTAATTAATGTCTGTCATGACTTTGGATGTAATTTTGTTTCGAAAAAAAAAAATAAAAGTATTACAGACTTTTGCCCTTTTCTCTTTCTTTTCAACCTGTTACCTCGTCTCACTAATGAATGGCCTCATACTAAATTATCGGTGTTTGAAGAAGGCGCAATCAAATATATTTTGAGGGCCAAAATATGGCTTTGTATATGGCCAAAATACGGTTTTGTTGCGTTTTCTGGCAAGTTTCAATTGAATTTTTGTTTTTTGTTTTTTGTTGTTCTTTTTAGCCGCTTAAAAAATTGAATAGAAGCATTGGTAGTAAACCTTTGGGATATTTTGCTTGATTTCTGATGGTTTTCATTACTTTGAAGTAAATTATATAAAAAAAGCAAATTTTTTAACTTTACTGTTTTTGTTCTTTTTTGTCTAATTGTTACCAAACCTTTTTATGGACTGGTCCCATCAATATCTTTCCGGGTGATTTATAAGTTATTTTGTTTAGTTTTAGGTTTATCTGACGGTAGGTTGACTTTGTTATTAAATTTTGTTTTTTAAAAAGACATAAAGTTTTTGACGTAAATAATGTTTGTTGTTGTTGTTGTTTGATTTTGCTGTTCGTCTTGACTCACTTTCTTAATATTGGCATATCACAGCAATCTAGTGCATCAATTTTTACTCCACTGAGTTATTTGCTTTGGAGGCTATCTTATCGTTCATACACATTTTTTTTTGAAAAATACTTCCCAAAAAATAATTCTTTGGTTTTTCTATCTGTTCCTCATTTGGTAGACAATTATGCCAAAATTGTGGATGAGCGGGGTCGGAACTTTATATGCCATCGCACATTACCGAGCCTCCTTGTTTCAATATATTTTTGAAGTCAAGTTGGAGACTTTGTGCCTGAGTAACATGAGTTATATAAGTTTCAAAAATATATTATATGGTTTTAAAGAACTTTGAGCATGTATCAGATTGTGATCTGATCAGAGGGGAAAAACTGGAAACTAATCTGATCAGCAACAACTTGGGTCGCACCACAGCCGCACAATTTTTTAGGGTAGTGAATTGATTTGATCAGAGTTGTCTTCGTTCTATGTGCTGATCTGTGATGCTCTGATGATGAAGTAAGCAAGATGGTTGAGCCAGAGGTCATACAGGTCTGCTATTCACCTTTTTGTCAATTAAAAAAGCAGGAAATGTTTTATCAGCAGTGCCATTGGAAAACTGCACTTCCAAGAACCTCTTCAACAAAGTGTCTTACATGCTTCTCAAACTTGTCATGGAGGAATTCAGAACTTCGTGGGAAGCAGTTGATGAATTACACAACAGAATTATTGAGGAAAAGAACATCATACCTGTGTTCACACTGGATGTCAAAAGAGTGATGGAGAAGGAAATAACCCATTTTATAGAAAGAAGTCGGCACTTGTTACAAGGTAAATCATAATCATCAACAAATTAAAGGGCTCAACTTTTTTCTTTGCTACTTTTTTGGCCTTTGACTTCGAAGTAATTGAATATTAGGTGAGAGCTGATAAGTTGAAAATTGTTTACAAACAGGAATTCAACTATTACTAGCTTTTTTTCAAAAAAGGAAAAGTTTTCATATTAATACAAAAGTACCTCTGCGGAACAAATCTGCTTTTTCGTGTTCTTACAGAGCATAAGCAATAAATAATATATATTGGAAATAAAAACGTTCTCTGAAAATTATTCATTTTCATTCACGTTGTTAATCCTAATAAAACATCTTGAAAAAAAAACAACACACAGACACACATACAAACACACACACACACATACACACACACGCACACACATACACACACGCGCATTTACATATACACACAAACAAACACAAACATACAAAAAAACACACACACAGACACACACACATACACAAACACACACACACAGACACACACACACGCACACACTCATACACACACATATATACTGTTGGAGCTGAGCTTAAGAAACAATAAAATTGCGTAGGAAGTAAAAAAATTCAGTGCATATCCTATTTTTATCCGGAATATCCATCCTCTTAGCGGGAAAACTGTGTATAGCAAATCAGAAACAGCCCCGTATGCTACGTAAGCAGGAAATTTGTTAACAAACTGAACAAAAATAAGAACTCACAATATGAACAAGTGAAATAGCAACACAAATTGTCAGCCTAGCTACTCGAGCTAGCACATAATTTCAGCAAGAAAATTGTTCAAATAATATAGTCTTGAGCAGTGTATTTGTTACTGCATCAGTATAACTCTTGAGCAGTATAATTGTCACATTGTTACTGTGTCTTGTTACCAACGTTTTTCTGGAGCAATATTTTATCTAATATTGTGTCTTGAATCGGAAACGTCTTGAACAGTGAATTCAAGTTTCTGTGTCTTGATTTGCAATTTTCAACTCGTGAGGACTCTGCGAAAATCACAACACACACCTAGGACTAAGTTTTTCATAACACCTCTTATGCATATATTTTTGACTTTGATTTGTTTCATCAAGTTGATTGAGCTGGCAAACATATAGAGATCCCGTATTGTGTGATCTGTGGACCCATTTCAATTGAGAAAAAACTAACAAAAGTAATAAGTTAAATTAAATAATGCAACTGTAAGTACAGCAGAGCGGATATACAGTTACAAATGCAAACTGCATAAACGAAATATTCGGACAGCTTTCGGAAACACTCAGAACGAACTGGGCGGTGTAAAACTTTCTTTGTGAAACACAAGGAGAGCAGCTGTTACATTTCGTTCACTCAACCGGACAGTGAAATACAAACTGCTGTCCAACTCAACTCTGAAGTGCCAAAGGCATCAACGAATAAAACAAAACTCAGCAGTCAATTCAACGACGCAAAGCCAATAAGGCAGAGTGCACCAGAAACTGAATAGCAAGGCTTAATTGAAGCAAATAAACAAAAGTACTGTAGAGATTCAAGCTGCAGTCCCAAAGTACCAACGAAGTGACTCTGTCGCAGAGTCAAGACATTTCGCATAGACAGATTACCAACTGCCGAAAACAACTTGAGTCAAAAACTCAGGAGGGCCAGGAGCTAATCAGAAACAACGATAGATCAAGCAAACTCAAGATTAATTATCAACAGGCACTGAAGCTTGACGACTCTCTTTGCATTCTTATTCGGAAGCGAGCAAATATTCTTCGTGATCCGGAATTGTTTGAACTTCACGAAGCCGAACGAGGAACGACTAAATTTACTGCAAACACAACACAAATTGGTTACCATACATTCACGGAATAACAAACATGACGGATCAAAAGAATCGAACCACACAATTGACAAGCGATGCAGAACCAACTGCCGCTAAGACTTTACAGTCTGTTGTAGGAGTTTCTCACCAAACTGCTGAAAATGGAAACGCAAACAAGGACAACGATTCAAAGGCCTCCTATGATAAACGAGCTAAAACGGCAGAAAAGTTTGCGGCTCTAGAGAAAGACTTTGCATCAAAAATGAGGTTGCAGGAAATTTAATTCGAAATGAAAAAAAGGCCTTGAAATAGACAAACAATTTTTTGAAGAAGAAGAAGGTGCACTGAAATTGGAATGCAAGAAAGAAACTCTTGACGCAAGAGCATCAGATTCTGATGATAGTGCAGCCCCTAGTATTTGAAGTAGATCACTCGGATAACTTCTCCAACTTGCACGATTATAGTTTCAAGCGTGCGAAAACCAGGATCGACAACATTTATCACAGGGTAAGCTTCAATCACGAAGGAGTACTTATGTCGCGATCACCAAAAGGAGAGCGTGCCAGCCCAGCCCGGGAACAAAACAAGTTTAAGCGTAATAAACAAAGCAACAGTAGTCAGCTACCTAAGTTGAAGTTGAGTTCATTCGACGGAAACCCCCTAGAGTGGACGGAATAGTCAATTATGTACGAAGAAACGGTTCACCGGCGCAAGATACCTGACTCAGTGAAAATGAGTCATTTGAAAACTTTGTTGACAGGTAAAACCAAGTCAGCTATATCAGGAATGGGCTATTCGGGAGAGTTCTACGCTCAAGCGTGGGAACTCCTGGGAAGGAAAATTGGGCGAACTTACCTAATTGCCGACGCTCAGCTTAACACATTGCGCAAACAACAACCAATTAGAAAGTACGACTCAACAGCTGTCATTAAAAATTCATTAACAATCAGCAACCTATTTAATGTACTGAAGCAATAAAATTATGGGGGCAACCTGCGTTCAAGTTAGTTGAAAAGTGGTTAGTTCGAATGGTTTTTGTCCATGAAGGAATGCCATCAACCAAGAACGAAAGAAATGAAGATGATCGACCAAAAGCTAACAAGAAAAGACGATTCTTAAAATTGTCAAATGTTAGTGCGAGTTTTATTGCTAACGAAACGAAGCAATTGCAAAACAACATCTGTCCGATAGCGGATGGCACTCATAAAGTATGGAACTGTCCTATACTTAAGAATATAAATGTCACCAATCGCTATGCAGCAGTGGGATAAGAACGCTTATGTTTTGGATGTCTCGGGAAAGGGCATGCAATCAAAGATTGTAAAGTTCCTCGTGCGGTATAAATGGTTGTACCAAAAAGCACAACAGACTGCTCAACTCAGAAAACCAAATGGACGAGGATTGTCGCGCGGTTAATGTAAGCGCAGCAGCAATCAACTAGAGTAACCAAGTTACTAGTTTTCTTCAAATAGTTCCGGTATCGGTTCAGAATGGTTGTAACAGGTTGACTGCTTACGCTTTCCTCGATAGTCGGTCAACATTATCATTCATCGATCAAAGTGTCAAGTATCAACTACAAGCCAAAGGCACGGACGTTACCTTGAACATAGCTGGCATACATGGGACGCAAGGTTTGAGGACAGAGAAAGTTCCTATCACAAAAAGGGACTACATTTAAAGGTGCATTCGATTGAAGCGTTTGCACACCCGTCAATCTCGTTGGGAAACACGACATAAGATTACAAGGGACTGAAGATCGGCTTCAGACACCTGAAGGTTCTCACCAACGGAACATTAAATGTGATGGAAGTAGGCATCATACTTAGACCGAAATGCTTACCAAATTCAACGTCCTTTGGACTATAAGGTTGGGACACGAAATGAGCTTTTTGCCGTTCCAACAGAATTAGAATGGGTAGCCAGTGGTCCCATGACAGGCAAAAAATTCAAAGTGTTTGTCATTTCGTATTTGTCCACAGGAGAAGTGAAAATGGCAGAAAATATCCTATCATGGTGGGACATACAAACCTATGCCTCCAAAAAAATGTGTATGTCAAAAAAAGGAAGAGCAACAAGCTCAGTAGTTTCTAGAGAGCACAACAAGGTTTACAGGCGAGCGGTACGAAGTAGGCATGCTATGGAGTCAACAACTACGGCTAGGTCCTTAGTCAGCTCTACTCAATGGAACGAAGGCTCCAAAAGGACCCCAATTTGAAAGAAGGGTATCAACAGTCAATTGATGCAGATGTTGAAAAAGGATTTTTGAAGATCCTGAACAAATCGGACGTCAGAAGCACTTTCGGAATGGAATATTTTTTTATCGCACTATACAATACTAAACCGCAACAAACCAAATTGGTAAAGTTTGTCGTGTTTGCAACGCTGCAGAAAAGTACAAAGAAGTATGCCTAAATGACAGGCTATTAGCCGGACCCAGATTGATTGGAACAATATTCAGATTTCTAGGGAGACCTATGGCCCTAACTACAGATTTTGATTCAATGTTTCTGCAAGTGCAAGACTCTGAATAAGATAAAAGCTGCCTGAGATTCCTATGGCGGCCAACGACGAACAAACTTGTGCAAATTTACGAAAATTAACGTCATTTTTTCGGAGCAAAAAGAGCACTAACATCTGCCAACTACGCTCTGAAGCGAGTAGCGATCGATAACGAGGACGAACTCCCAATTCCAGCAACAACAACCCAAAACAACTTCTACATGGACGACACCATCAAGTCAGTCGAAACATCTGAAGAAGCAATCAAGGTTTTCAAACAACTGCAACCTCTTCTCTCAAGACATGGATATGAACTGAAGAAGTGAATCACCAAGAGCGACGTGGTAGCCAACGCAATCCCAGAGGACTTGAGATCAATCAGCAACACAAGGCAGGTCGAAGTAGAACCCAGCATGGAAGGATCATCCGTGCTTGGGCTTCAGTCGACGGTTACCGATGATGGTCTACAGGTTTGTGAGAGGTATAAGCCAAGAAGTTGAAACCCCAATCGCTCTAAAGAAAATCTTATCTCTAGTTTCATAGCGTTTGATCCTCTGGGATTCTTTGCATCATTCAGTGTTCATAGGAGACGACTCTTGAAGAGAATCTGGACCAAAGATGGACAACAATGGGACAACTCAGTAGGACCTAAAGAAAAAGAAAATTTCCTGAAGTGGAAAGTGCAGCTTTCAGAAGTAGCAGAAACCAGCAGTGTTAGAAGATACTTCCGCACAGCCAAGGACAAATGGGATCTTCATGTGTTTGCCGACGCATCTGCGCAGTGCCATACCTACATTCAAACCCCAAAGAATACTCCGCAGACATAGAATTCGTAATCGGAAAGTGCAGAGTCGCACTGATGCGACACCTTGCCTTACCACGCTTGGAACTACAAGCAGCAGTGATGGCGGTGAGACTTAAAGATCAGATATTGAAGAAACACGATTCCACGATTCTTAGTTGTAAATTTTAGACAGACTCCACTACTGTTTTGCAATTGAATCACAGCTCCCACCGTAAGCAACGTGTGTTTGTTGCAGAGTAGCTGAGATTTTGGATACAACTGGAGTTTCACAGAGGAATCATGTGAGTGGTATCAACAATGCACTTGACATCGGGACACGAGCGATCAATGTTGACGAAATTTGAGAATGTTGAGAAGCTAATGGCTCACTGGGTCGGCCTGGTTGAAGCAACCGGAGAAGGAGTGGCCTGAAAAGTTTAATTTAGCTTTTGCTTCACACGAACAAAACGAACCAATGGTCTTCTCAGCAAAGGTTGAGGAGAAGAAGTCGATGATATAGTGGGAGCTATTCAGCAATGTCAATTGTCTAGTAAATACAGTGGCATACGTGCAGCGCGTATTAAAAAACAAACTGGCAACAAAAACGCTAAGTTTTGAAAAAATGGAGGGTGCTCAAGCAAGCATCTTCAGACTTGCAGCAAGAACAGTTTGCTGAGGAGATGAAATCTCTCAAGGTTGAAAGAGAAATTCCAAAAAACGGCAAAACTCTCCAGTTTTCACCATTCATTGACCAGCGAGGACCAAGGCAGAATACGTTAAAGTCAATTGAACTTCGAAACCAAGCATCCAATACCGTTACATCAGAAGCACTATGTAGTTGAATTCATCTTTCGAATTGAACATAAGAATGATCATCACGAGGGTACTGAACAAGTCAGAAACATAGTTCAGCAGAACTTCTGGATCCTAGGCTTACGGTCAAAAACAAATGCATTAGATGTCGAAAGGAAAGAGCCCAAATAAAGGAATCGGTAATGGCAGATCTACCTGAAGAACGATTAGTTGCATCAATAGTGATCTCGAATGTGGGCGTAGACAATTTCGGACCATTCACAGTAAACATTGGTCTAAGAAACGAAAAGCGTTGGTGCTGTCTATTCACATGCCTTACTGTACGAAAGGTACATGTAGAGATTGTACCAAAACTAGACACTGATAGTAGTCGGAACGCAACTATCAGATATTGAGGGAACACGAATCGAAGATTTACAGTTGTAACTGTCGGACAGACTCCACTACTGTTTTGCAATGAAATCACAGCTCCCACCGTAAGCAACAGGTGTTTGCTGCAAACAGAGTAGCTGAGGTTTTGGACACAACTATTTTTTCACAGTGGAATCATGTGAGTGGTGTAAACAATCCACCTGACATCGGGACACGAGCGATCAAGGTTGACGAACTTAAGAAAAACAAATGGCTGACTGGGCCGGTCTGGTTGAAGCAACCATAGAAGGAGTGGCTTGAAAAGGTTAATTTAATTTCTGCTTCAGACGAACAAAACGACCAAATGGTCTTCTCAGCAAAGGTTGAGGAGAAGAAGCCAATGATTCAGTGGCAGCGATTCAACAATTTCAATTGACTAGTAAATACAGTGGCGTACGTGCAGCGTGTATAAAAAAAATGGCAACAAAAACTCTAAGTTTTGAAAAAAGGGAGGGTGCTAAAGCAAGCATCTTCAGACTTGCAGCAAAAACAGTTTGCTGAGGAGATGAAATCTCTCAGGGTTGAAAGAGAAATTCCAAAACAACGGCAAAACTTTCCAGTTTTCACCATTCATTGACCAGCGAGGACTTGTTCGTGCCCAAGGCAGAATAGTCAAAAATCAATTAAACTTCGAAACCAAGCATCCAATACCATTACATCAGAAGCACTACATAGTTGAATTGTTCTCGCGAAATGAACATAAGAATAGTCATCACGAGGGTACTGAACAAGTCAGAAACATAGTTCAGCAGAACTTCTGGATCCTAGGCTTACGGTCAAAAACAAATGCATTAGATGTCGAAAGGAAAGAGCCCAAACAAAGGAACCGGTATTGGCAGACCTACCTGAAGAACGATTAGTTGTATCAACAGTGTTCTCGAATGGGGGCATAGACTAATTTGGACACTTCGCAGTAAACATTGGTCGAAGAAACGAAAAGCTTTGGTGCTGTCTACTCACTTGCCTTACTGTACGAGCGGTACATATAGAGTTTGTACCAAAACTAGACTCTGATAGCTGTCTGAACGCAATTATAAGATTCATTGCTCGCAGAGGCAAACCGTTCAAAATGATTAGCGATAACGGGACAAATTTTATTAAAGCTGAAATTGAATTGGCAGAGTATATAGCAAAATGAAACAATGAGCGAATTGAAGAACATCTGATTCAACAAAGTATCAGATGGCAGTTCAACCCACCTATAGCACCACATTTTGCAAGAGTGTGGGAAAGACTGGTTAGGAGTTGCAAGAAGGCAATGTACGCAGTGCTGGGCATTCAATCAGTCACGGAAGATGTTTTGTCAACCACGATGTGTCTTGTTGAACAGACACTGAATGCTAGACCACTGACACCGGTCAGTTCTGATTTAAAAGCTATTACTCAGAACCATTTTTTGCTTGGCAATAAGAACCTTTGCTTCCGTATCTATCAGCTGCAGAGCTTTTTGTTGATCATAGAAAGCTCTTCCGACAAACACAAACTTAGGCAGACCTCATCTGGGTCAGATTCCGTAAAGAGCACTTGCCAGCGTTGAGCAGTCGAAACGAATAGCAGACCACAACGGACAGAAGTCTTCAGCAGGGTGATCTTGTGTTGTTAGCTGAAGACAGTGAGGAAGGTGGATAGTACGATTTCGGTCGAATAACCAAAACCTTTGCAGTTTCCGATGGAGTGATTCGATCAGCGAAATTCAGAACAAAACGTGGACACTACAAAAGGCCAGTAGTGAAACTTGCTCCACTACTACCAACTGCCGATGATGTTTTCACAAAGGAAAACAGGGCCGGTGATGTTCGAGCTGGGCCTAAGGAACAACGAAATTTTACAGGAAGTTAAAACTCAGTGCAGATTTAAAACAGATGCAATTAAATGCGTAGGACAAAAACTATTACTGCGTTCTATTGTTATCCAGAATATCCATCCCCTTAGCGAGAAAACTGGGTATAGCAAATCAGAAACTGCCGCGTATGCTACGAAAGCAGGAAAATTGTTAACAAATTGAACAAAAATAAGAACTCACAATTTGAACAAGTGAAATAGCAACAGAAATTGTCAGCCTAGCTACTCGAGCTAGCACATATATTCAACAAGAAAATTGTTGAAATAATATAGTCCTGAGCAATGTATTTGTTACTTCATATTGCCAAACCAAACCCTTGAGCAGTATAATTGTTAAATTGTTACTGTGTCTTGTTACCAAAATTTGTCTTGAGCAATATTTTATGTAGGGGCAAAACCCTCTTTCAATTATGATCATTTCAATCTTTTTTGTAGTATGTAGCAACGTATAAATAGACAAATCAACGTATTAATTGTAGTACGTACATCGCAACGTAATAACTCGTCGATGGTAGCAACAACTGCTTTTTAGACCGCAAAATTTGATGCTCTTTTGGCCGGTCTTTTGACCGAGCATGAATCAGTTCAATGCCAGTCACCATTTTCTACCAATGAATCCCAAAAACCCGAAAATTATTGAGCCGAATCATGTCTTATTTGATAGGTCTTATGATTAGATTTACTTGAAATTATGTTATTTGCACTTTTTCCGAGCTTTGTACGTAAATTGGACGCATTTTTATACGTAATTTAAATACTCCATTCTGATTGTCTAATAAAAATGACGCATTTTGGTATATTTCTCGCTTACATCTATTTAGTTAGTAACATCCTCCGGCCCACCGGAAGATGTTGGGAGAACGGGTACTAATTTTAGAAGCGGACAGAGAAGCGATCCGGTGGACGTGCGCAAGACGGCGGAGCGTGCGACCTTGTCGGAACCGTAACGAAGTTCGGTGATCCGATCAGTAGGGTAGTAACCCCTTAGGTTGGTCTCTTCAACTACCCAGACCAATTCATCAGTCCTTAGGTGTTGCTCGGCAGGCGTATGCCACTTGGAACGTCGGTTCAGCGTCGGCACGTAGTCTTTAATCCAACGAGACCAAATAGCGTTAGCGTAAGATTGCGCGCGGGGGTGTAACGATTACGGTGATCAAACTCATCTACGCCAATGATTGAAGGGAAACTATGGGCTTGGTTACCGAGAAGAAAATGATTAGGTGTTAATACGCCTAGGTCGGACGGGTCGGCGCTCACGGGCGTTAACGGGCGTGAGTTAAATGCGTGTTCGACGAGACAAAAAGTAGTGTTGAAAAATTTGTCAGTGAGACGACGAGTACCGAGAATGGTGTAAAGTATTCGCTTAAAAGTACGTACCAGCCTCTCCCAGATTCCAGCTTGATGTGGCGAACTGGGGAGCTTGAACTTCCACTTAAGGCGTTTGTGGGCAAGTTCGACGGCGATGTTGATGGTGTTCCACTTCTCGATATTCTCGTGTAGTTCTTATTCCGCGCCAACAAAGTTAGTGCCATTGTCTGACCAAAAAATGGCAGGTGGACCCCAACGGGAGACGAACCGCTCCTCTCCCATTACACACGAACTGGCGTCCATAGACGGAACGATTTCAACATGAACGGCGCGAGTAGTTAAGCACGTGAAGAGGAAACCCCACCTCTTCTCGGTCGTCCTGCGTACAGTAACATAAAATGGGCCAAAGTCGTCGACCCCGGTGTTCGTGAAGGGAGGAGACTGGTATGCGAGTCTTTCTTTTGGAATGTCAGCCATGATTGGTCGGATAGTGGCAGCTCGGAACCTTTTGAACGTGACGCAGTTGGATTTAATGGAACGCAGTGAGGATCGTAGTTTGAGGATGGTATAGCGTTTTTGTACTTTAGCCCGCAAGAAGTCAATACCTTGATGACGATGTATAACGTGGTTGTGTCTAAAGAGCAACTTTACAAATGCATGGCGTGCGTCGATAACAATACGATAGGATGTTTTACATCAAAGTCAACTTCGACCAACCGTTTGACGCGGCCTGCCGAACGGATTAGGCGATTTGGCCTAATAAAGGGAGAAAACGGAGCAATGCGGCTACTGCGTTTCACGGGCTTGTTTTCGAGGAAATCTTTTCTCTCTGCATTGAATGACTCTCCTTGGACAAGATACTAGAGATGACGCTCGGCTTCGTCGAATTTTGTGGGGTCTATGATGCTATCATCGGCATTACGGTGACATCCGTGAGATGGTAACAAGCGGAGTGCGCACGCTGTTATCCGTAGCAATTTCTGATAAGAACTGTACTTATCGAAAAGAATTAGTTGCGGGGGCGGTTCCTTAGTTGACTTGTTTACGGATGCGGTCAATCATGTATTGGTTTCGTCAGTTTCCTTAGTTACTATACCACGTTTGATGTTTTTAACTACTTCGGTGCTTGGTTCGAACGGGAATTCCTTGGTTTTCAAGAAGTTTGGACCCCTCACCCAACTACTCGATTGCAAAACCTCAGCGGACATACCACGAGTACCGGCATCTGCCGGATTATCGCTTGAGGCAATGTGGTCCCATTCGTCAACGCTAGTGTGTTCTAAGATCTCGCAAACACGGTTTGCAATAAATATTGGGTGCTTGAATGCAGAGTTAAGCCATTGCAAGACAGTAGTGCTGTCGGTTCACATGAAAACCTTGTTGACTTTTACTGTGAGAGCTCGACAGATATCTTGTTTCAATCGATTGGCCAGTAGCGCTGCCTGTAACTCCAGCTTTGGAACAGTCATGACCTTCATAGGTGCTAAGCGAGCTTTACCCAGGACAAACGCAAGCACCGTTTGGGGCCCACTCGAAGTAGTTACTCGAGCTCGGAGCAATGCAACGGCACTGAAAACTTCTTGTGAACTATCGCCAAACATGTGCAGTTCCAGCTGTTCAAAGTTTCCGGAAAAGTGGCTCCTTGGTATAGTGATTTCGGCAAGCTTGGGTAGTTCTACACTCCAATCAAGGAACTTTTCAACGGTGTCTTTTGGTAATTCTTCATCCCAGTGCTGCGCGCTGACACGCCAGATGTCCTTTAGTAACAATCAGGCACCAACGGTAAATGGTGCCACTAGGCCGATGGGACCAAATACCTTAGACACTAGGGTCAATACCAAGCGTTGTGTTAAAGACTTAATTACTGTGCTGGAGGTAGCCCGACTCACAACTAGAGTTTCATTGTTGTGGTCCCATTTCAACCCAAGCACGTGCGAAGAATCCTCCTTAGATGAGGCAATTACTTTCGGTTCGGTAGATTGAGGTTACCCATCAATTCGATCAGCCAGATTTGGTACATTGCTTACAAACTTAGTAAGCTTGAACCCACCTAGATGGAGAAGATGCAACAACTCCTTCGATCTTTTGAGAGCCCTCTCAGGCGACTCCACCGAATCCAAGTAATCGTCCATGGAGAAGTTTTCTAGGACGGCTTTGGTTGCTTCTGGGTACTGACTGACATTGTTTCGGGGCGTGCGTTGCAATGCATAGTTAGCGCATGTGGGCGAATCTTTAGCCCCGAATATATGGCGCGTGTATTGATACACTACAACTTTTGTGGTGGGGTCCTCCCGCCATAAAAAACGCAGTGATGACTGGTCAGAGTCAGGGACACCCACTTGGAGGAACATGCCTTCGATATCTGCGGAAATGGCGAATTGAAGTTGACGAAAACTAAGTAGCACATGGATTAGGTTTTGGAGCAGGTCGGGGCCAGTGAATAAGGATTTGTTCAAAGAAGTACCGTGGAACTTTGCTGCACCATTTAATACCCTACGCACTTTCTCCGGTTTGTTCGGGTTGATTACGGGATGATGTGGTAGGTACCACTCTCTATCCGACCACTGTTTGACCATGTGAGCAACTGATAGTCTTAGCGTAATTTTCTTTCAAAGTTGTATCTCTCGAGAGCCGCTTGTCGAGAGACTTGAGATATACCAGTGTCGAAAAGTAGTTTCTCGGGAGGTGGATGTTGTCATCAGCCCATAGCATACCGACATCGTATCTTTGGCCGTTATAAAAAGTTGTTGTTTCAAGTTTTTCCTGCGCGCGAGCATCCGCTGCGGATCGTGGGTCAACCTGCTTGTACGTGCCGTACGATTCCATTTCATACCAAGACTTAACCTGACAAGCTAATTCATAATCCTGTTCGACATTGGCTTTGAAACACATTGAGACTAAACATGAACTTAACGGAAGTGGGCTGCTTAAAACCCAACCTATGGGCAAGCGAACAGCGAACGATGAGCACTGTTCGTTGGCTGCAAAGTACTCTAATGGGCGAATGGCATGGTAGACATCCTGTCCAAATATCATCTCAATGTTCCCATAGCTATTATTTACTGGATATAGGACGGCCAGATCTGGTTAAATTTCTTGCATGGACTTAACGTCAATGATGTCGGAACCTACATTTAATAGTTCCCTCACATAGGGACGCACAGTGAATGCATCGAAGTCTTGATCTTCATGAGAGGTCACAGTCAATTGAACCACCTTTGTGTCGATGAGTTCTTCTGTGTTTATACCCTTGATGGTCAGTTTTAATGCGGTACCCTGCAAACCGAGTCTAGCTGCGAGGCTATCGGACACCCAAGAGTTACTGCAAGCGGTATCGCATTAATCCAACGCCGTAGTACTAGTACCAGAGGAGTTAGTAAGTTTCAGTTTCGTGACCTGAAGGAGGCCTTTGACATCCGTCACAGAAGACAAAGTGGTTTTTTTGCTTGGTTGCTGTTGACCGGTAGGTGGCTTACTAGTACCTGTGTTCGACTTCGAAGTGTTGATGTTGTTGTCTGTAGAGGGTTAAGCTGGAATAACCCTTTCCGCTCCGTGAAGTAGAGTGTTTTGCGGGCTGTTGCAACCATCTCTCCTACACTTATGAGGACTTGGGCATTGCCTAAACATGTGTTTATCACGCAACACAAGATAAACAGAGCTTTGCTTCAGCCAGGACCTTGGCTCTCTGCGTGGGCGTCTTTTCCTTAAAGACACGGCATTCCCCAAGCCGGTGGCTGCCTTTGCATACAATGCAACTAGAGATTGGTGGTGATGGAGAACTCTGTTGCGGCTTAACACTACTCTTGTGTTGCGTATTTGCAGCAAATGCCTTCGAAGCAACTTTTGATCTTGTTACTGATCAAAAGTTGCTTCTGATCTTGTTATCTTGTTTGTTGGTATCCTCAGTCCTTGCTTTAAATGCGGTATTCTTCATTAAATCGTGCGCTTCGGCCTTCTTCTTTAACCAGTCGTTGAAATCCAGAAAAGTAGGTTTCACCCAATGCTTTTTGATTGTGAAAAGTGACCACGATTCCTTCGTTTTGGGTGGAAGCTTCTGTACGGCGGTGTTGAGAAGCGCAGCACTCTTTAAATCTGAATTGTATGAGAGCGATTTAAATAACCCGACAAGACCTGAAATGCACCCTAAATAGTTAAAGATGTTGTCGCTATTGTGCATCTCCAATGGCGGCAAGCTGCTGAGTTTGTCCAAATGGGCACTTACAACCGCCTGTGATTATCCAAAATTACGTTCTAAGGTCCTCAATGCGTTTTTGTACATTGCGCCGCAGTAAGCGAACTCAGCTATAGCTGTTTTAGCTTTATCAGTTACGAGGGTCTTAAGGTATGTCAATTTCACATCATCATTTAGGGACTGAGAGTCAATTGCGCTTTTAAATTGACCATACCATTCGTGCCGCTGTAGAGGATCCCCGTTGTATTGGGACAACTTCCATTTGGGTAGAGGGTCATTCCTTTTGCTAGTTAAGGCGTTAGTGAATGCCTTAATCAAGCTTGCATTTTCAGATGCTGGCGCTGGAGGCGTGGGATAATGTGGTCCACCCCAGCACAATGGTATCGGAGCAGTATGCCCGTATGTTGGATGTATAACCGGCGTAACAAAAGGTGGCGCGATGTTATTAGTTGTACTAAAGGGGTTAACAGGGATGCTACAATTTGCTTCGTGGTTGCTATTAGGATTTTGTGGTGCATTCAATTGCATGATGGGATGGCTGATGAGTGGTTAGCTGTGTTTGGGGGTAGGCACGGTTGAACGTTGTTGAAGACCATTGCATTATTTTTCGCCTGGTTTACGTTTGGGGGAGTATTCTGAGGAAAACGCCACAAATTTAAATCGGGGTTAGGGTTAAGGGGACGTTTCGGTGCTGTAAGACTCGGTACCAGGCGGGATTGAGATGAATGAACAATGTTTTGTTGCGGAATGTTGAGGAAGTAAGTTGCTGTGCTCGCTGGAATGAACGACGGAATCACGGGAGGCTGAGGATTGAGTTATTGTTGAGGCGTGATTACGGGTGGAGGGTTCACGAGTGGGTTTAGAGGTGGAGGGACATTATGCGGTGAATGGGCAATAGAGACTTGTGTTTGGTGTGGAATGTTACTTTGAGATGGATTCTGTAGTTGCGGAACATGAGGCATCGACATATGTAATTGACCAGGCACACTGGAGTTTTTCAAACCCAAAAACTGATTTACCTGTGGGTTTGTTGAAAAATCAGATACGAAAATGGAGTTCGTTGGTGCCGTAACGGGTGTCAGTGGCCGGGGAGGTTGCATAGGTGGCTGAAGTGGTGGGAGTGCGACATTTTGTACGTCGACTGGTATTTGGTTCACTGGGTTCACCTTACCACTTCCTGAGGGACTGTGTGCCTGCTCGACCCTTTAATCACTGAGTGATTGCTGCAGTTGAGCCGGGAGATATTCCCGATACAACGCTTTTTGCTGAGCAACAGAAATTGCAACTCCTGGCCGTGTGTACTGAGAAAGCATTTCAAGACGATTTAAGTTATCGGCAACATTACTTGTGTTTTTTTGAGAATTACTAGGGGCAGGGGCAGTATCTTTAACAGGAGGGTCGGCAGTTGCTGAAACAGGACGAGAAAAGTTAACTCACTTGCAGCAGTCAATGAATTACTTGCTGGAAAAGAATTTACCCAATCCTGAACAAGTCCCTGACTTCTATCTGATCCCCTATCTTTAAGCAAAATCAGTCCACTTGAGTGGTGACTAAACAGTGAATGATTATCCATTAATTCAGCCTTAGCTAATTTAGCTGCGGCAACACGCTGGCGGTGGTCTCCCTCCAATTCTTGAAGTGCCATCTGCTCCATTTGTATTTCAAGCTCCTTTTTTCTCATCGCAATTTCGTGTTTTTGTTTAGCGAGGCGCATGGCAGCTTGTTCTTGTTTCTCGGCCTTGTCGCGTTTTAGTTTTGCCATGAGAAAGTTATGTTTACGCTGGCTAGACATTGATGATGTGGTTCGGCGTGAACTTCTCCTTGACTGCCCTTGAGGATTAACGCCCTCACATACGGTGTCTCGGTCAGCTACTGTGTCAATATAGCTTCTAGCCGCGAGCAAGAATATGTCATTGTTCTTAGTTACATCATCCAACCATTGCTCAAGGACAGGGTAAATTGAATCTAGGTTCTCCGCTTTACTGGCCAAGTCAAATAGTTCCTCATTCTTCTGCACCAGTTTACTGAAAACGTCCTGAAACTTAGAAACCAATCGTTCAACTTTAACACTCCTGTCTTGACAATCTATGGCATCTGTGATGTCCTTATGGATGTTGCATAACTCAGACTCTAGATTAGATCTTGCATTAAAGAGCTTTTTCTTTTTCTCTTGATGTTCGGCCATGATCTTAAAACGGCTGATTTCTCAAATTAAAATAAGTTCCAAACAATCACAAAGGATGAGGGTTATACCAAACCCAATTGACGACGACCTGATAACCAAGCCGCCGAAGAAGAGCAGTAAAGAAGTTACCGAGTAATAAATTTTTCGGCGAAAGTAAGTAACGAAACATGAGACTCACCAGAAAGACAGGAATCCGCGAAAGAGGGCCGGGTGGATAAAGCGCGACGAAACGGGAGACGGGGCGTGAAGGACGGGTGGACGGCGCACAACGAAACGGGAAACGGAACTGAACAGGCGGAAACGCGGATAGCAAACGGGCGACGCAACGGACGGGACAGAAACGAGGAACGAGCGAAGCACGAAAAAACGGGAAACGAGACGGACGGGACGGAAATGTTGGGCGACGGGCTCACGACGCGACGGGAAAACGGACGGTTAGAACGGAAGAGTTGAGCGAATAGCGCGCAACGAAACGGAAAGACGGGAAGGAACGTGCGGGAGACGATTAGGCGGCGAGCGGGGAGGTCGCTAAGTACTATGCTAGCAGACCACAGCAACAAACTCAATCAAACAAACTAGCCGTAACTCCAGAACAAACTTAAGTCACACCCTAGGAAGGAGGAGAGATGCTACTGCAAAAGACAAACAAGGACAGGTCATTATGGGGCTTAATATATACAAATAACAATTTAAATTACGGCAACATGATAGTATACTAAGTGGATGAAAAGAGCACAAAAATTACTAGCCGTAACTCCAGAATAAAATTAAGTCAGACACTAGCAAAATTCAACCCTAAACAACCGATCAGCATACGAACAATTTTAAACAAACTACAGCAAATGTTAAATAATATGTAGCGTTTTTGTAATCTATGAAAGCTGGAAAAGTGAAGAAACAACCTAGCCGTAACTCCAGAACAAACTTAAGTCACACCCTAAAAGGCAAAAATGCAAACCAACTAACAATCATACAGTTACACGCAAACATACAGTGGTAAAAATCAATATAATACAACACGGGGGCTAGTAAATTAGTAAGTTGGGACGGTCCAAAAACCAACTAGCTGTAACTCTAGAAAAAACTTAAGTCACACCCTAGAAAGCAACAAGACCAAAGGAACCAAGCAGCATACTAGCTTAATCAACATACTGCAACAAAACACAACATACTTCATCATATATGACAACATACTACATCGAAATTCGGAAAAGTAGACGGAGAAACGAAAAGCAAAATTTTGAGAGAGCAATGTTATTGAAAAAAAAAACGGAACACGGACAATTGACGAGTGAAAGGACAAAAAGGACGCATACGAAACGTTACTTAAGCGAGCGACAAAACAAAATTCTGGGAATTCGATAATTTTTTTTGCTGGCCGGAGGTTGTGAATTTTTTCACAGATTATCTGTGTGAATTGAGTTTCACTCAATTGACAAGACTTCTAGTTGAAAAATCAAAGTTTTAACAAATTTGTCTCAAAAATTTTGATATGTGGTGTTTGGTGGTGACCGGTTTTGTAAATAGCGGAATTCTTAAGATTTCCGTGTTGAAAATCGCGGAATTCTTAATTTAAGGTTTCCGTGTTGAAAATCACGGAATTCTTAAGATTTCCGTGTTGAAAATCACGGAATTCCTAATTTTTGATCAGACACCGTTAATTTTTTGATAACGCATTTTTTTTATTGAAAAATTAGGAAAATTAGGGGTTGGAGTTTGCCGTCCAAACAACTAAACAATTATTTCACAGAAAGATATCACAAAAGGAATTAAAGGTTAGGTCTTACAGTTTTTCTTCTTTGTGTCCCTGAGAACCTAAGTCTGACTGCTCTTTGTATTTTCTTCTTAGTACCAAGTAAAACCTACAACCCATGTACTTCCTCAAACGGTGTCTGCATTAGTCAATTTTAGTCCTGTAGGAGATCTGTATAATTTACATTCAGCGGTTGTAGGTTTGCTGTCTCTCTGGCATCAGATTCAATTTCTTCCGGGTTCCTGCAGTAAAGGATTGGAAGCAGGCCAATACTCGTCGAGGGTAACTCCTTTTTGGTTTGTACAAGGAATCACATTACCCTTTTTCAACGATATTCCGATATTTAACTGGGGCCGTCTTCATAGAGGCTTATTAACTCATATCTGCAGAGGAGCGCAATAGTTTGGAACACTTGATACTCAAACCGTCGTCCACTACTTCCAGATACAAGCTGCTCCAAGCCCACTTTTAAGCTGGCCTTCGACAACTCTGCCAAATTCTGATCTGCTGGTGGAAACGTTGATTGATCTTTCAGAACGCCCTCGACGCTCGTCCAGGTGTCGTCAGGCACAGGCGTTTTCCCATTTTCTATGTAGTTAATCGCTTTAATGAATCACAATAAATTAGCAGAAAGGTAGCTCGTTAACAGCGCGGCACCAAAATGTAGGTGAAAACACTCTTTCGATTATGGTCATTTCAATCTTTTTCGCAGTATTTAGCAATCGAGCAAAATTGGCTATAAATCGTCATGAAGCAACGTATAAATAGACAAATCAACGTATTAATTGTAGTACGTACATCGTAACGTAATAACTCATCAATGGTAGCAACAAGTGGTTTTTTAGACGGCAATTTTTGATGCTCTTTTGGCCTGTATTTTGTCTGAGCACGAATCAGATCAATGCCAGTCACCATTTTCTACCAATGAATCCCAAAAACCCGAAAATTATTGAGCCGAATCATATCCTATTTGATAGGTCTTATGATTAGATTTACTTGAAATTATGTTATTTGCACTTTTTCCGAGCTTTGTAAGTAAATTGGACGCAATTCTATACGTAATTTAAATACTCGATTCTGATTGGCTAATAAAAATGACGCGATTTGGTATATTTCTTGCTAACATCTATTTAGTTGGTAACGTTTTATCTAATATTGTTTCTTGTATAGCAAACGTCTTGAACAGTGAATTCATCTTTTCGTGTCTTGATTTCCAATCTTCAACTCGTGAGTACTCTGTGAAAATCGCAACTCACACATAGGATTAAGTTGGAAAGCAATATTTCATAACACCTCTTATGCATGTATTTTTGACTGTGATTTGTTTCATCAAAATGATCGAACTGGCAGACATATAGAGATCCCGTATTGTGTGATCTGTGGACCC